>NC_088317.1:9910180-10265766 GCF_910592395.1 Lineus longissimus | reverse complement strand
CCCCCGCTCCTCTGAGACTCAGGGGGGGGAGGAAGACACCGGGAGAGGGAGAGATTCGAGGAGTGGACTAGGCAGGGAAACACCTAGACCACGTGCTGAGCTGCGACAATTGGACCGAGAGACAGCATACCGTCTATTAACGCGGAACAATCCCGCATATAATACTGGGAGAAGGTGGAGTGGGAACTCCACGTAGCCGCATCTAAAACCTCGCTTAGCGCCACTCCCTTATACTCGGCCCAAGAAGTAGAGATGGCACGAATCTCTTGGGCCATTATGGCGCCTAAGCGGCGAAGCTCTGGAGAAACGAGAGTTATAGAATAGGCCAGCCGGATGGTGGCCACTAACCATCTAGCGAACGTAGCAGCGGCTATCTGACTAGTAAACCCCTCTCAATAAGACACAAAGAGGCGCTTTCTGCTGAGGCAAACGGCAGGATCTTTGGTCTTATCAACATAGAACTTCAATGCCCGAATCGGGTAGAGAGTTCTGTCCGGGAGATCCCTAGAGACCGTAGCAGACAAGGAAGGGATGAAAACCATGCGCCTGAAGGTGTGCGGCGCCAGGTTCTTAGCAAGAAAACCTGGGACAAATTCTAGGACCGCGCACCTCTCATTAAAAGCCAATCTGTCAAAGGCTAAGGCATGGAGCTCGGACCGTCTCTGCGCCGTGGCCAAAGCCACGAGAAAAGTGGTCTTTAAAGTCAGATGTTTAAAATCTGCCTGGTGCATAGGCTCAAATGGAAACTTCATGAGAGCCCTAAGCACCACCGAGAGATCCCATTTTGGGGTATGCTGAATGGAAGGAGGACGCTCCAAAGACATATTGCAAAGCAAAGATGAGACAGCGTCATCCAAAGACGGATGCCAGCAATCGGTCAACTTTAAAGTGACCGAAATGGCAGAGCGATAGCCCTTTACCCCCTGAACCGAAAACTTCCGGACTGAGAATAAGAAATTCAAGAAGTCGAGGAAGTTGGGAAGAGAGGGAGCGACCGGACCAACGCCATGCTCCCTACACCAGTCTCGAAGACATCCCACTTGCTGTCGTATGAAGCAAGGGTAGACTGTCTCTGAGGCTGACCGACTTTACGGATAATGTCTTCCGAAAAGCCTTTCTCTTGGAGGAAACACCCGATAGTCTCCAGGTGTGAAGCCTGTAGAAAGAAGGGTCTTGATGATAGACCCGGCCGATCGGGTGATACAACAGGCGTCCCAGCCCGGTAGTTGGCGGGGGTGGTCCGTCAGGAGCTCCAGCAGGACCGGGAACCAAGCCTGGTTCGGCCAGCACGGGGCTATCAGACAAACTCTGACCCAAGAGCTGGCCACTTTGTTTAGTACCGGAAGCAATAGAGGGGTTAGCGGGAATGCAAAAGCATTCAGGCCGTCCCAGGAGGCCGACAGGCTGTCCACTCCCAAGGCCTCCTCATCTGGAAGAGGCGAATAATACAGGGCAAATCTCTTGTCTAGCTGAGTCGCGAACAAGTCCACAACTGGGGCGTCCCACATGCCCGCCAGGCAGGAGACCCCTTCATGGTGAAGGGTCCATTCCGTCTAGACCAGATGGTCCGCCCTGGAAAGGGCAAGGATGTTTCTCTTGCCTGGGATGTGACGGGGGAGGAGCTGAATGTCCAAGCGGCAACAAAGCTGCAGGAGCTCCCAAGTGAGGCGACACAAAGTGTCGGACCTCGTCCCCCTTGTTTCCGGATAAAAGCGACCACTGTCGAATTGTCAGAGAAGAGAGAAACCCTGTGAACCCCTAACCGAGACGTGAAGGCCCTCACCGCCAGGATGACAGCCTGCATCTCGAGAATATTGATCGAGAGGCACGAATCCTTCGCTGACCACGTGCCCCTGGTGGTCAGGTCCCCTTCGTTCAGATGGGCGCCCCAGCCATAGAGGGAGGCGTCCGTGAACAGGGACTTCTGAGGGGACAAAGGACTGAGCTGCACTCCGCGGAGGAGCTCCGTCTTGGACCCCCAGAACCTCCAGTCCTCCTCCAGGAGAGAATTTGGGATTGAAATTTGACGATCAAGAGACGATCAACAGGGTTGCTGAAAAGGGACGCTAACTCGAGAGGAGAAGCTGGAGGGGGCGCATGTACAGGCGACTAAGACGGACCTGGTCTGCCGCCGAATTGAGCAGGCCCAGCAGGGACAGAAACTGTCGAGCTGAGACGCTGTCTTGACGGCGAAATACCTCGACCAGGGATCGGATCTTGAGGATCCGGTCAGGGGGGGGGGGGGGGACATGAGGCCCTCTTGTGTGCGAAAGCGCACACCCACGAAGACATAGTCCTGAGATGGATTCAGCTCGGACTTGTCTAAATTCAAGAGCGACCCTGCTCGCCTGAGTATCTAAAGCAGGAACTTTGCCTGCTTGCCCAGACATCCGTGGGGGCGCCACCTGTAGGCGCAGGAGGACGGACTAAAAAGTCACTTGTCTTTGCCCTTCGCGAGCTGAGACGCTGTCTTGACGGCGAAATACCCCGACCAGGGATCGGATCTTGAGGATCCGGTCCGGCGGGGGGACATGAGGCCCTCTTGTGTGCGAAAGCGCACACCCACAAGGACATAGTCCTGAGATGGATTCAGCTCGGACTTGTCTAAATTCAAGAGCGACCCTGCTCGCCTGGGTATCTAAGGCAGGAACTTTGCCTGCTTGCCCAGACATCCGTGGGGGCGCCACCTGTAGGCGCAGGAGGACGGACTAAAAAGTCACTTGTCTTTGCCCTTCGCGACCCCGCTTACCTTGGAAGGGTTGCTTGGGCTGCCGGCCGCCCCCGCCCCTACCTGAGGAGCGGTGGCGCTTTTTGGAGCAGCGGGAGGGAGCCTCAGTTTCTGCCTGCCCTGGGGCACGAAAGGAAGAGGAGCCCCGCGAGGACGAGGACCAACGAGGGGCCAAGGAGCCTCGGGGGCGTCGATTCTCCGCCTGACGAAACCTGCCCGCGGACCAAGAAGAGGACCACGGGCGGGGGCGGCCTTAGGAGCCGAAGGTGTCCGGGATTGTGTCGTGAAATAGGAATGGGCCGCCCAAAGAGGCGGTCCTTAACGCCCCCTGCAAAAACCAGGCACGGACCGTGCTTAACCCCTCAATAAGCAGGTCCCGGTGCTTAAGCACCGTGTTAGCAGCCTGCTTCGCGGCCAGATCACTTGAGTGCTGCAGAGACGGTTGGAGGGACAGGGCAAGAATGTGCTGATCCTCTGATGCGTCGGCTGCCAACGACCTAGACAGGGCACAGAGGGACAGATCGGCGTATGACAACACCGCCTGAGCCTCCTTGGCCAGGGCCTCATCATTCTTCGCGTCCCTGACGGACGGAGACGCGAGGACTTTGGGGGGTACCAACCCGGTGAGCTGAATGTCATCCTTAGAGGAGACAAAGACACCGGATCAGATCCCGACGGAGAGACCAGATAGTAATCAGGACGATACGCAAGGCTCGGGGGGAAGAAGTGGTGAAGCGCTTTCCAGGCGCAGGGCCAGGTTGATGGTAAAGTCGAGACCAAGGCGCGCTGGTGACCCCAGCAGGATGGAGCTGTGTCCCTGAGAGCTGAGTCCAACCAAGTGGAGGCTCGAATCAGGGCCGGGGACGGGGGCAATTCTTGGAATGCCCTGTCCGGGACCGCGTCCGGTTCCTGCTCGGAGGAATCCCCGAAGAGATCGAAGGGGACCCAACCGAGCGCGGGGTTTAAGGGTAACTCGTGTCAAATTTCACCATATAATGTTTTAGCTGTTTTTGACAAATGACTATGTCACTTTCTCATAAATCGGCAAGGTTTTGCACATTTTCTAGAAATTGATGGTTTTAATCCCGCCCGGACGGCTCGCTTCGATGCCGTTGAAATCGCGCTACGACGAATAGGAAAATATTCCACGGTCTGACTTGTTCATGTTGTGACGTCATGAGGTCACGTGACTTAGTGCAGGTTTTCAAAACGTCTTCGGCAGTTGGCCAGTCTGACGCGATTAAAACAGCGATTTTATAATAAATCTAATCAAAAATGGAAAATTTGAGCTATACATTTGTGATCTACAATTATAAACAGACGGACGTATTTCTGCAAAGTTATAAATCACATCATAGTATCACTTTAACCGTCGGGGAGGACAAGACTCTAGCGGCACATACTGCGGAACAAGAGCGCGAAGATCACGCGTGCCCGCCACCATGGTGGGGTCCTCATTCCCCGAGGGGAAATTGGCCTGCGAGGCCGGGCCGGAAGGGGAATGTGAGTCGGATAATTCGCATTCCATAGGCTTATGACCTAGATCAAAAGCCACCGGCCGCTCGCCCTGGCGCGTCACTGCCTAATCCTGGAGATTTTTACTCTCCAGGTGATCCGTGAGGCGCTGAATCAACTGCCTCTGATCAGCCGTAAGGCCAGCAGATGAAGATGGACGAGGGTCCCAAAGGGTCTCCCATGGGGCAGGCATGGGAAAGGGGGGAGGGGGCGAGTCTGTGAAACCGACACGTCCTCAACCCCAGTATGAACAGACAAGACAGGGTGGGGGCGTACCGGCGAAACGGACCGCCTAACCACACCCAAGGCGGGGGGGACACGTGGATCCCTCGCCCGCACAAAATGCGCCCTCACCAAGCCCCTGCCTAAACCAGGCAGGACACCTCCCGGCAAGGAAAAAGGCGGCAGGTATGTGAACCGCGGCCCTGCACCACCAGGGGACGGCAAAGGAGAAACCGTCGTCCCTAGGGAGGGACGAGGAGTCGGGCGTGCTGCACGTCCAATGGCAAAGGGATGGCGGACCCCCGGGCAACCGCAGATGACAAGAGGGGACTGGCAGTGCCAGTTACACCTAAGGATGTGAGCGGTCGCAACCTCATCGAAAGCCCCCGAGGGGAACGGGGGAGCACATCGGTAAGGACAGACGGCTCAATACCCAGGGAGGCGCTGCTCACCGACCTGAAAAGGCCGGGAGTGGATCCAGGGGTCTCAACATTAGAGAGCTGGAGGAACTGGTCAAACTCCACCTGATCCGCGCCGCCCAAGGTATCGGGACGTAAAACGTCCCGAGTCCCCACGGGAGTCCTGCCTGCTGAAGAAGGGGGGGGGGGGCGGATGAAGTCTCGCGGAGCATCCCTAAGACAGGGGCACTGATGCTCCACGACGAGACCTCCCCAGGAGGCACACCCCCGAAGGAGGGGTGCCCAGCCTGGGGGACGGGGTCGGGTGAGGGCAAAACCTCTCCAGAGCCCCTGGGACCTCGCTGCTGAAGAGCGGGGGTCCCGGCGGAGGAAAGGGAGGGGGGACGAAGTCTTCCCCCGACCAGGCTTTCTAGGCCCTCTCCGCACACACTTCTTCAACTTCTTCCCGGAAGTACCGGGAGAAGAAGAAGTCACCCCGGGGGCGGAACTGCCCGACCCAACAGGGACCGACTTGTCAGTACCCTGACCCGGGGAAGGAACGGGTGGGGACTATGAATCCCCGACACACCGGACACCCGGCCATCACCAATCCGGAAGGGAAGGAGGGCCAGGAGGCACGGCAGAAACCCCAGAGAAAAGAACAAAGAAGATAAGAAGGATTGGAATAGAACCATCCTAATATATTCTATTCTGATAAAGTAATTATATATATAGCTACGCAGCAGTGAAGTTATTTTTTCTCTTTGGGTCACGTGACCAGAAGCCAGAGGAAGATACTGGAACTTGATATAAATTTTGAGTGAATAAAAACCACTAACAAAGGCAAAAAACTGTGAGAAAAAGAAAAAGGAAAGATCTCACCCGCGTCCAGATATTATCTTCAAGTAAGAGAAGTCCTCGGGAGGTCCTTCTTTAACCTGAACGGCTCTAATTTAGTAGAATTTCAGGAAGAAACTCGGCGAGTTGTTTAACAAAGCGCCGAGGAAAAAGTACTGAGTAATGGCGGCTTTCACGAGGCAGAGGCTGTATTGGGGCGCCGCCTAGGTGTAGCTACATGAACTAGCTAATCATTTTTCTATTATAAATAGATTAATTTTTCCTCGGGTGTGTCCGATAAGAGTACACATGCAAAAGTCTGACCTGGGTAGAGCATGAACGACATAAAATTCACTAAATCACCGATAGGTCGCACGTTTCATATCAATTTGAGCTAGAAGGTTAACTTGTGAGGACATGTATCTAGGGACCCTCTATTCTACCCAAAAAATTTGTCCCACTCAGACTTCAAATATGGCCGCCAGAAGGCCATCTTGAAAATTAAACAAAGTCAGACTGCAACCAACTTTCATGTGATTGTATATCTTTGTACTCCCTACAACCTACTCCGAAACTAATGATCTAATTGCAACCAAACTTCATGTGATGATGTATCTATATACTCATCAATATCCCTAATTTTCCGTCTTATCCAATGACAAATATAGCCGGCCATCATAATAATATAACAGGCCATCATATTGGAAATCCAACAGTCGAGATTGATACAGAGTATGGCGGGCTTTAATTTGGGAATTTTGGAGCGATTATCGAGAAATTGCAATGTTGCTTCCTTCTAAAGGGCAAAAGTCAACAGGAGTTCTCATTAGCATATAATGGGGGCATTTCAAGAGTCAACAGTGCAAAATATACCGAAATAAAACCAAATTGCAAAACAAATATCAGTGTAAATTGTTCAGGTGCCTACTATTGTAGTTGTACTAATGCTATTTATTCTCCCATTTCAAGTTAATTTTAGTTGCTTTATACACTTTCAACTGAGAGAAACAACCCCTCTTACCAGTTGTAATTAAATTTAAAAATTAACACCTTCATGACAAATTCTGTTGTTGATTATTCATTTCTATCCCCTGAGGCATTCCCATGGTGTGCTGCTCAAGTCTGATGTCAAACACTGATTACACGACAATAACCCAGGAATTAACTCAATCAAAAGTTCAATTCATAATAATGAACAACCCCTATTAACTTATTTAAAATGAAGTTTGTCTAATTTACCTATCCTTTATGTCTAGATTACCATTGTCTAAAATGACCATTGGCATTGTCTAGATTACCACTGTCTAATTTACCATTGTCTAAAAATAAAATGACCATTGTCTAGATTACCGTTGTCTAATTTACTTTTGACTTGTCTAATTTACTGGATACGGGGGGAACCCCCCCCCCCCCCCCCCCGACATAAAGCCCGAAGGGGCCTCACTTAGTCACTATAACTTAAGTTTTTCCTATATAAGGGCTGAAAGAGTCCTTAATAAAGATGCCAGACAATGGCTCGAGGGAATACTATTTGTATGGCGTCAGATTGTAAAGTTAAATAGCCTTGTCATTATGTCAAAGATGTTGGGAAATCTTGAAAATCGCTCTCATTTTCACAATTGCTCTCGGATTTTCATCAAACCTACCTCAAATTGAGCATAACAGCATGTCCCTGCGTTTTAATCAATTCAAAAGTTCATTCCGACCACAACCGCAGAGCTGCCAACCCCTAAATACCCCTTTCAGTATTTTCCCCCTGAATTTGTCACTTTTTCAGTATTTTGGGGGGGTCTTTCAGTAACACATAAATGACTCATTATCACAAACTTTCAGTAGGTTTTTTGTTCCTTGAGAAGCACTAATAAAGTCCAATCTACGTGCGAATATCAAATTCAAGCCGTCAAAATCGAAATCCGCCATATTGTAATCTGAGAGTGAGTCGTGCGCAACGCAGGAGAAACGCTGGCAGTATCATAATGCCAATGTATTTGAAAAAGTTAATAAGATTTGCGCGAGACTTGGCGGTGCACAGAAATCAACAAAACGAAATCGACGAAACAAAAAAAATTGAACTTTTTTTTGAAAATCGTATTTTTGATAGCAATTCCGTAACGCCGTACTAAAATGCGTTTTTCGGCCAAAATCCGTACTAAATACGGAAAATCGTAACAGGTTGGCAGGTCTGCAACCGCTGCAGAAAAATGATGATATTGTGCAGCATATGAGCCCTAATGTTAAATGCATGTGTCAAACACAGCTGGTCATGATGACGCTACTTGCAACAGAGGGTCTGGAGCTTGTCCAATGTCCTTATCAAGGCATTTATCCACCGTGCAAATTGTGTGTACTAAAATTTCATATGCTGGAACATCAGGCCATTTTCTGGAGCGTTTGTGGTAGGAATGAAATATTGAATGGATTAAAACGCAGGGACATGCTGTAACAATCAATTTGAGGTAGATTTGCTGAAAATCCGAGAGATATTGTGAAAATGAGAGCAGTTTTAAATATTTCTGAACATTTGAACCAAACTATAGTTTGTTTTCCCGACCCTAGGTGGTGCAGGCGTATCTCTGGTTGTACTTACGTGTACCACAGTGAGTTGGTATCTATGACGTATCAGACAATGGTAATAAAGTGTTGAAGGTTTGTCGGCTTGGCTCTGGATTGGTGAAATTTGAGCGACTTCAACAGGTAAACAGTGCATCCTAAAATCCCAATTAACTATTCTATACCGAGCTACTTACTCTCAAGTTACTCCTCACATATTCATTGTACTCCAAATCGGATCACAAATAGTCATTAAAAATTAAAGTGCAGAAATGAAATGGTCCAGGGACCATGTGCTCACCTGTGTCAAAGGGAAGGCTATGCGGTCAGTGATTCTGACATTGGTAAAGCTGTACATATCATTTTGTGGTCAGACCAGTAATTGTCAATGACTGCAACACGTGAATCGCATCATGCAATGGTTCGGTCTCTGAAGAGGGATTGCCCAGGAGAACATTTGTACCAAGTTTGACATCTCTGCCTTGAGCAAAATTTACAAACTGTGCCACTGTTATCTAACATCGGTGCCCCGTCAGACGACCTAGACCTTGTGACCTTGAAAAAGTACGTTGAAAAAAATGCGGAGGATGATGTAACACTGCAAGAAGTACCTACCATATTTTTTTTCTTCAAATCTTTCACTTTCAGACCAGTAATAAGAGAGAAACCCTATATTTTCATTTATGACCTTCGGCCCTCTGGTGGCCAAACCGTGAATCATGCGAGACCGCAATTTGGCCTCTGAGTAGCGATCACCCAGGGGTATATGTGTACCAAGTAAGAGTTCAATAGCTTCAGCGGTTACAAAACGTGCCACTATTGTCTAACGGCAGTGCCCCTGGACGACCTTGACCTTGTGACCATGAAAAGTAGGTTAAAAAAACCGCCAAGGATATATGATGTAACTAACATTGCAAGAAGTACCTAACAGATTTTTTCTCTGATTTTTTGGACCAGTATTAGGCGAGTGATCGCATATTTTCACTTTCAACGTTTGGCCTCCTATTGGCCAAACCGTGAATTGTATTACGCCAAGATTCGGTATCTGAGTAGGGGTCACCCAGGGGTACATTTGTACCAAGTTTGAGTTATCTGACTAAAGTGGTTAAGAAGAATAGCGCCACCACCGACTAACGGTGTTGCTGCCGACAAACTTTGACCTCTGTGACCTTCAAAAGTAGGTCAAATCAAAAACCCGGATGATATGTGATGTCCCATTGGTAGAAGTACCTACCATATTTTTTTCAAATTTTTCGGACCGGTAGTAAGGGAGAAAACACAATTTTTCCATTTTTGACCTCTGGCCCCATGGTGGCAAAACCGTGTATCATATGAGGCTGCGATTCGGTCTCTGAGTATCGGTCACCTAGGGGTACATGTGTACCAAGTTAGAGTTCAAAAGCTTGTGCGGTTACAAAACGTGCCAAGGACAACGGACACTGCGTGATGGTAAAGGTTCACAGGTGAGCCAAAAACCCATCCACCCAAAGAGCACCATTGATGTGACAAAATGGCAAAAAAATCCTGTTACACAACCTGCTGTGACGTCACAATAAACGAAAAATAGATTTGGTACTTCTAGTAAACTCCAAACTGGCAGGACATTTCAAATCCGGTCAATGTCTTTTGTTGCAACAAGTTTCTTGTTTGGCCGTTTGGGGCGTTGGGTGTCTATATTTGGTTTATTGTGACGTCATAGCAGGCTGTGTTCACGTGGGATGTTGGCTACACATCACTATTAAGATTTTAAGCCATTTTCCTTTAGATATCAACTGCCTTAACTTTTTCCCAATAGCTCACTCAAAACTGATATTTATAGACCAGAAAGACATCTCACCCAGGGCATAAATCCATAGAATTTTTGACAGGTCATGACCATGATAATTTCAGGGTTTGGGGGTCTTAAGTTTTTGGGGTCGTTTTTGTCTTAATTTCACGCGTCCACCAATTTTCACTGCTCAGCGGGTTAATTGGATCCCCAAATCCACGCCAGTGAACATATGAGGCTCAAAGTTCATCAGAATGTTCACCAGAAACAACTTTAATTCATGATATCAGAGAAACTACATTCTGATTGCACAGTAGCAGCATCCCCACTGGACAGTGAGATAACGCATTGATTTCCTTAAGTACTTCTTTCCTATGCGATCTTCTCTGATTGGTCAATTAAGCCGTGTTCTCACATAAATCACTTCTAGACCGCTTTCCACAAATCGCCCTGCGGAAAACGATTTACCTTGAATCGCTTTAGAAGTAACCCAGCACTTCTGAATCGATTTGAATGCATTTTGGGCTATTCTCGCTCAATTCGATTCAAATCCAAGTGCTACCTGTTGTTGAATCGCAAAACTACGTCAAAGTTCAAGGTCAGCAGATCCAAGGTGGATGCGCCCAAAATGATACCGAGGAGAATGATAATGAGAATGGGCCTAATAAGCAATGAAACGGCCAGGGGCCATTGTGCTCACCGTATAGATATTTGGTGCTTTGGAATTCATCCAGATTAAGAAACATTGTACATGTATAGTATATAGGTCAAACCAAAGTCGGTATGACATGTGATGTATCGTTGCTTGGAGTAAGTACCAAAAGAATATCATCAAAAACAAGTCACTTATAAACGAGATATTGCACTTTTTACCTATTTTAGTTTTGGCCTCCTGGTGGCCTAGTTCAGTACCAGATCAGATCGAAATTCGGTGTCCGAGGTTACATGATGTAGGGAGTCATGTGTATCAAATTTCAAGTTCAAAGCTTTAGTGGTTAAGAAACATGCCATAGTTACAATCAAACGACCAATTTACGCCATTTGACCTCTGTGACCTTGAAAAGCAGGTCAGATCAAAAACTCATATGATATGTGATGTATCCTTGCTAGGAGAACCTACCATAAAAATTTTATTGAAAACGAATCACTAAAAATAAGCAAGCTATTGCACTTCTTACTTTTTCCATTATGGCCCCCTGGAGGCCAAATAAAGAATCAGATCGGGCCAAAATTCAGCATCAGAGGTTATCTGATGTAGGGGGTTATATGCACTAAGTTTCAAGTTCATAGCTTCACTGGTTAAGAAACATGCCATAGTTTACACTCTAACGGCCAATTTACGCCATATGACCTATGTGGCCTTGAAAAGTAGGTCAAATTGAAAACCCGTAAGATATGTGATGTATTCTTCCTAAGAGTACCTACCATAAAAATTTTATCGAAAACACGTCACTTATAAGCGAGATATCACACTTTTTAGATTTCCACTTTTGGCCCCCTGGTGGCAAAGTTGAGAATCAGATCAAACTGAAATTCAGTACCATAGGCTATGTGATATAGGGGGTTATATGTACCAAGTTTCAAGTTCATAGCTTTAGTGGTTAAGAAACGTGCCATAGTTTACACTCGAACGAAATTTACGCCATATGACCTCTGTGACCTTGAAAAGTAGGTCAAATTAAAAACCCGTATGATATAAGATGTATATTTGCTATGAGTACCTACAAAAAATGTTTCATCGAAAACAAGTCACTAATAAGCGAGATATCACACTTTTTAGATATCGACATTTGGCCCCCTGGTGGCCAAGTTGAGAATCAGATCGGACCGGAATTCAGTGTCAGAGGTCACCTGACCTAGGGGGTGCTGTATACAAAGTTTCAAGTTCATAGCTCCAGCGGTTAAGAAACGTGCCACTGTTTCTGAAACAGGATACGACAGACGACGACGACGACGACGACGCCGACGGACACAGCGCTATCGTATAGACTCCCCTTACGGTAAGCCAACAAGCAAGGCTGCGGATGTTCATGGCAATGTTCGTCCTGATGAATGGTATGTTTATCTGCCGCAGACAACACCAGTATGATGCATTTTTGTGTCGGAGACATGCTAGGAGGGCCCAAATGATGCGAACTTTCATCATGTGACAAAGGGCATTCGCATTCATGTTATTGTTCATTGCTGGGATGCAGGAGGTGAACAGGCCTCGGCTCCGTATGGTGTTAATCTCGGCTTCGAATATATTGGGACAGTGTGATATTCGGATTTCTATGGCGAGAAGATTCACACTGGCTTGAAAGTCTTCGTATAACTCGGAACTATTTATGTATTTGTGCGACAGGCTGTGGCATCGTATTGAGAGACAGGACACCAGAATGAGAAGGGCAATTCGTGCGGATGAGAGATCATGAAATGACAGATACTCCCGGGTGTTTTCTCCAGTGCTAAAACAGGAAGTAGATAATGCGCATGCGTATAGGTGATGCGATCTGGATAAATCGCTTCGAGTATTCACATACAAATACAAAGCGATTCAGCCAATGCGATCTAGCTGAATCGACTTCGAAAACGGTTTAGGAAGTGTGTTGAATACGGTGATTCAGAAGCGTTTTCAGTGTGAATGGGTAAAGCGATTTAGCGGGATAAAAAGATTTGGAACTGGTCCAAAGCGATTTGAACGTCTAGTGAGAACGCGGCTTTAATGATGCGGAGCCTCTAACAGGATGATATAGCTTATCGCCATTTTGTCACATCAATAGTGCTCATTGGGTAGTTGGGTTTTTTGTGCGCTTTTAATGACTAGGCCTAGTCTTAAAACTTAAGACAATAAAAGAAAAAAATACTTCAAAGAAGTTTTCTTTTACTGTATTAACTCTCTCATCAGCGGCCATTACTCAGAACACAGTGCATGCGCTTAAACCATAACATGAATTGCTTTTAAAACGCTACCATAACCATGTTAACAAGTAACCTTAGCGGTTGACGAAAAACGTATTTTAATGCCAAATTGATAGACAGAAATTGGTTAAAATCTGAAGTGAATTTGGAGGCCGTTTCGAAACCAACTTGATTTCGAAGACGGCTCGTTTCAGATAGTCTAAAAACAGGTTTAGAGATTACATCTCCTCGCGAAAACATGTCATTGCATGTTACATGTGTAAACCGCTGAAAACAACGGCGCCATTTTGTACAAAATGGCGCACTTTTCAACCTCGTCAAAATTGCCGTGACGAAAAAAGAGCATCAAGATTTATTCTTTTATCTTTCTGAAATTACAAAAGAATATTATCAATCACCAATGGAATGACCCTATTGAGAAATTTTATGTAATTTTGACTTTGGTAAAGAATGACTCTCTGGTGAGGAGATTGATTACGGTACTGCACGTGACAATAATATTGACGGTGGAAGATGCCGGCTTTGCGATTTTCTGGTCAATAATTTCCAAATATGACTTAATTTCTTAGTTGATTTCGAATTTGGTGCATATAAACACTGTACAGCTACTTAAAGAATACATTATTTGGTAGATTCTGTAGATACTTGTTCACTTTTTATAAAATTTGCACATAGTTGTAGCTTTTTTCCAGGTTCTTTGATATGCAAATGTACTTTTCCACATGCTTTCATCTACGCGGTATTTCTGATCTCCTTGCATCGACATATAATGGCGTAAATCCGATTGTCTCAGCCAATATACGTCGATTGTTCATTCATTCTAGTTGAATGAACCATATATACGTCGACTGCGATATTTCTGAGCATTTGAACCAAACTATAGTTTGTTTTCCCGACCCTAGGTGGTGCAGGCATATCTCTGGTTGTACTTGCGTGCACCACAGCGAGTTGGTTTCTATGACGTATCAGACAATGGTAATAAAGTGTTGAAGGTTTGTCGGCTTGGCTCTGGATTGGTGAAATTTGAGCGACTTCAACAGGTAAACAGTGCATCCAAAAATCCCAATTAACTATTCTATACCGAGCTACTTATTCTCAAGTTACTCCTCACATATTCATTGTACTCCAAATCGGATCACAAATAGTCATTAAAAATTAAAGTGCAGAAATGAAATGGTCCAGGGACCATGTGCTCACCTGTGCCAAAGGGAAGGCTATGGGGTCAGTGATTCTGACATTGGTAAAGCTGTATATATCATTTTTTGGTCAGACCAGCAATTGTCAATGACCGCATAACCGTGAATCGCATCATGCAATGGTTCGGTCTCTGAAGAGGGATTGCCCAGGAGAACACTCGTCCACAACACTAGCCTTTTCAATTTTCCGTAGAAAGCGCATGCGCACTAACTCAAACGCACGTGCTACCCTCAGGTCTCACTAGCCAGTGCGGAGGCCAGGCCTACCTGCCTCCAAAAATGACGCGACTTGGCAGTACCTTACTCTCACACAAACCTATACATTTCTGAATAGCTGGTCTCTTGTAGAATACATCTGACCAAGTTTCAACGTCGTCTAGACATACAGTCATGCATAGACTGATGTAGCACAATGCATGAGACACCCTGTATAATGCAAGTTTGTAAAATTTCACCTCTATGCCTTAGAAATTCAAGATTAACACCTGATCACCACTGGCTAGTGAGACCTCAAACTATTCAGGACAGGGGTCGGCTAAGGTCTTTTTGAATTCAAATCCTACACTTGGGTCTTGGGATCATTATGCTTATCTCCGGGCAAAAATATCTATCCTTCTCCTGTTGTGTTTAGTTTCCCACATTCTCCCCACCTATTTTCTATACTGCGACAGCGTCTATTGGGTCAACTATATCCCCCCCCCCCTCCCAACCACCAACTACTCGCCATCATTGACACTGTGTGTAGGTACGACAACAAAAAAATGAAAGTCTCTGAAATCCAATGAACTTGGTATTGCTGGAAAGAGCATGGAAAAAGCTTTCCAGTGATACTAAAACCAACTCCACAGCTTAATTAATAAGGAAGTTATGGCTATTTAATTGCTCCAATTAAACACGATTTATTTCTATTGTTTTAACATATAACAGGAAAAACATGAGCCCTGAAGGATGTAGAATGCTGAGATAAAACCACAACTTCTTTACCACAACATGAACCCCATAAGGTATACCCATAAACCATTATATTTCTGGAGAGAGAATTAAAAGTGCTTTCAAGTGGGACTGCCTTTGATAGTTAAGTCTTATTAATTAGGCAGTAATGGCTAATTAATTACTACTAATTACTGTTAACGAGGCAACAGTGTGCCGATAGATAAATCCACGTTTTCAGCTTTTTTCTCATAGTTTACAACTTTTTTCTCAAAGGAGATAGGTCTATAAAACCTAGTATTTCTGGAAATCAAATTCGAAGAGCTACAGGATGAAACCAACAGCAAGTTAATAGCACCTAAAATAAACAAGTTACATGCAGTTTCATCACTGAAATGTCAAAAATCATCGGGTGGAACGAGTGAAAAATCATCTCAGGTTATAGTGGCAACGCACTCACCGTCCATCTATGCTGACACTACCTCTAAGTCTTCAGATATGAAATCTGCAGCCAACTGATAAATTGGAATGTTCCAGTCAGTTCCATCCTCCTCAAAGGACTCTCCCATTCCCCAGTAACACATCGTATACTGCGCTGGGTTTCGTTTCGTGGCTGCCAAGTACTTTTCACGTCTGGTCTGAAAATTCCCCTTCTTCTGCCCAGTTATGAAGTATGCATCTGCCAACCAGTGTTCCCCCAACAATATCCAATAGAATCCCTATAGAGGTTCCATCTAGGGAAGGGAAAGCTGATGCATAGTCAGGAGTCTTTGACACCATTTGTTCCTTCACATTCTTTTCAATTTTCCGTCGAAGACCAGCATCTTTTTTTTGTACCTTGACTGCAATTCGGATAGAAAGTTCCTTCTGAAGGTCTTTAACAGATTTTTGGGAACAACAGCTGTGATTAGCAGCAACTGTGACTGCCTTTGTGACAACTGCCTCTGCATCAGGCAGAGCTTTCAGGTATGCTAGAGTCTTGTTCTTTTTGGCTTTAATCTTAGATGCCATGAAAAGCAGAGTTGCCCTGGGACCTTTGGATTGTATGGCACTGAACATGCCCATTACTTCCTCGCTATCCATATTGTGCGTTGGAGCTGTATCAAGACTTTTCCGGGCATCAGCAGACAGCTCCATTTGATGATAATGTTTGTACTGTTTGGCAATAACATCTGCAGCAGAGACGAGTGTGGCTTTCAACATATCACTGAACATCCCTCCAAATAGCTGTTTCAGTGACACTCTGTTCTACTGGTTCACCGAAGAAATCTGTTTTGATCTTGCTAAGTTCAATGTCATTTTCAGTACTGGAAAGAATCTGAACCTCTCTATGGCAGGCCTGGATTGACTCGAAAGCATCCCAGTGATGCACCTGGTCCTCACTGCTTCTGTAATATCGCTTGAACCAAGGACCAGTCAGCAGCTTGCCTAAAACTGCAAGCACCTCTAATTCAGTATATGTAGTTGGCTTTGAGAAGTCCTCCACCAAACCACCTTTAAGAAGAGAGTTGTGGAGGCACCTTGTCAGGAGGTATGTCTTGATTTTTTCATGGTAGACCACTATATAGCCGCAAGTTTGAACATTACATGAAGCCTATTTCCGCGATAACGGGGAATTAAAGATTGAGGGAGATTTTCATCAGAAAGGAAAACCCGAAAGCCATGTGGATCCCCCTTCCCATCAACGTATCTCATTTTGTTCAATGAGAGAATACACTTCTCTGCCAAGCAACCAGTTCCAAAAAGTTTGCTAGATATCTTGTTGGTATGCTCCAGACTGAGCAGTGTAGACCGGCATTTGGTGGCTATGGTATCAAGGGGGTGGAGGTGGCAGTTCACCTCCACTAGGGTTTTGCCAAAGGCTTCGTTAATCTTGCGAATTGCCGCGTGGTTAACTGCTGCTCTGTCTGTCATAGTACAATGAATATGCTCGATCTTTTTATCCTTAACTTCACTGAACTCCAGATCTGGTTTAAACTCCACTAGAGTCTTTGCCAAATGTTCCACACTCCTAACAACATGCTCACTGTAGTCATCGGTTCATCCCCATTTCGCCTACAAATGTGCCCATTTCGCCTAATCACCATTTTGCCTACACCCATTTCGCCTATTACCCATTTCACCTCTTACCCATTTTGCCTATTACCCATTTCGCCTATTCACCATTTTGCCTTCACCCATTTCACCTGTTCACAATTTTGCCTTCACCCATTTTGCATATTCACTATTTTGCCTTCACCCATTTCGCCTATTACCCATTTTACCTATTACCCATTTTGCATATTACCCATTTTCGCCTATTCACTATTTCTCCTACACCCGTTTTCGCCTATTCACCATTTCGCCTACACTCGGGATTTCTTGGTGCTTTACTCAAATTTTGTCATTTTGCAACTAGATCATTCATACCTCATAATCATATTCATCATTGCTGATTTCTCAATACAATGGGTGATATGAATAAAGACTAGCAAATGCTTTTACTTCAATTTTGTACAGAAAGGCCTAGTGTAAATGTACAAGGAGTTTTAGATAAAAGCATTTGCTAGTCTTTATTCATATCACCCAATATCTTAGAGTCAGTTTTTATAAGAATCAGACAGATTTCTATTAGAGGGTAATATATGTCCCCTCCAGACTTGTCGCAACTTTTTTCAGTGATAGGGTAGAACTGTTTTTTTTATGAGTTAGGACAGGATCAAAACAGGCCTAATTGACAAAATACCCAAAATTGGGTTTTCAAATGCCAATCTATATCATAATACTATAAGGCGGCTCGCTAAAGTGCCATTTGGGGGTCGTGTTTCGTCTCGAAATTTTGCACGTTTGCAGGTGATATGTTATCCTGATGCAACGTCATGTTTATTTTCGGAAATTTACTTCAGCGGAGCAGTAATGAGGGATTTTTAATCGGACACGGTCAATTCTCCTTATCACTCACGGAAGCCAAGCCATTGCTGTTCAGTTATGCAGGGGATTAATGAATCACCTGCACTCCCTGCGGGGTGACTAACACTACCTGTTGAACGGCTGGCTGTAGGTGGATGATTGGAACAGCCTGTACACGTGTTGACCTGCTGAACCAAGGTTAATGTTATTTTCAATCCACGATTGTAGGTCACCTGATCTTCGAGATTTCGCGGGAAAGAAATTGTAAACAAACGCATGTGTGCAGTTCAAATGTAAACAAAAATGTATTTTGATACTTTTGGTTGCTGGACTTGGGTTTTCCCGCAGTAAGGAGCTGGGGTCAAATTGATGGTCTATCGTATATTGGTACTGTATTAGCCAGAGCTAGCCCTTGATTATGAAGGGATTTTCAAATTAAGGTTACAATGGTATGTTTATGTGCTCACCACAGCTTTCAAAACTTGATGTATCTGAAGAGGCACTCTGAACTTGGCATGGCCTTATCAAGGAGCTGCTCACGGTGCTGAACTTCTAGCTTGCCTGTCGACTAAGTGCCTTGCCCGAGATCATGCTACATGTAGGAGGAGCACGCATTTTAAAGTTTTAGTAGTGATAGTGCAATTGGTCCGAGCCATTTGGAGGCCGACATGTGAAGGCCTATCTCATTCTGGGTTCTCCTTCATCTCCGTATAAAAAGGGGCATATTGCTGACTAAGGAACGAGGTATATTCACATTGCCTCATCATCTCATTCGGACCAATTGATTTACTTTTATATGCACGCATACAGCACGCCACAGGGTCCGAGTCTGTGGACAAATGGTTGGTTTAATTTGTCTCTTCGATATTGCTCCTTTGATATTGCATTATATTTTCATTGCAATTCAATCTATTCAAGGTATAGCCCATTTGAACCTGCCTGCGCCACGGGTACAATGCTAGTAATCCTAATAATTTCCAAAATGTTGATGGCTGAATAACAGCACAGCCCATAGGTGGCACTCTAAATCACTACATGGTGAATGGTGAATAGACGAAATGGGTATAGGCGAAATGATAGGGTGGTTTCGCAGGCGCACGGATAGCGCGACGTGAACAATTAGCAGCAGTGACGTCATCACTACTTGCGGTGTCGTGACGTCGTACGCAACGTCCCTTCGCGTAAACGGAGGGAAAAGACGGA
This sequence comes from Lineus longissimus, assembly GCF_910592395.1. Taxonomy (NCBI): domain Eukaryota; kingdom Metazoa; phylum Nemertea; class Pilidiophora; order Heteronemertea; family Lineidae; genus Lineus; species Lineus longissimus. Next base: position 10,246,629 of record NC_088317.1, on the reverse strand, counting down.
TAGCGGACTCGATACACGTAAGTCTAAACGGACAGCAAAATTGACGAATTTTCACTGACACAGAAGTCGTACATCCTGAGTAGCACCTGTAATAGTTATTAGGAATATTGTGCTGCAAATATTGGCTTTTGTAGTCGATATCGCCTATCCTTGCAGGCGAAAAAAGATGATGAAGTGCGGTTGCCGATGTTTCGCTCCCATGGATGTACACTTGACACTTGTGCCGCATGCATTTCATGCCTGTCATGATGTGGATATTTCCCCGGCCATCCATGGTCATGATGATGATGGAATGTGTTGTCTTGTGTGTTCATGTTGTGAAGGCAGGTCTAGAGTGGTGCACGGGTGTGGCACAGCCAGGGGCAGGCTCTGTAAACTATTATGCATTGACAGAGCACAGGAATGTCATCTTTACGGAATCTGAATTCGTTTCAACATTGATCGTCCGTGTAAGTCTCTAAATCGAATCTAGGCAACGCTGGATCATATGTTACCCCCCTTGGCACCGCCATTTCTTCAAAAAGTAGGTACACAAACTCATCATCTTCATTTTCAATCGCCAAATGCAAGAGTTCTCTGAGTGCCGCCATTTTCAAAATTTGCGCCACCTAGACTTAAACGTAACTGTTTTCTCGTGCGCAGCGAAACCACCAAAATGACGCAGCAGTAAATAAAACGGTTACGTCTAGCTAAACGTTCACGTCATGCTATCCGTGCGCCTGCGAAACCACCCTACTGATTAGGCGAAATGGTGAACAGGCGAAATGGGTGTAGGTGAAATGGGTGTAGGCGAAATGGTGAATAGGTGAAATGGTGAATAGGCAAAATGGGTGTAGGCAAAATAGTGAATAGGCGAAATGGTGAATAGGCGAAATGGTGAATAGGCGAAATGGTGAATAGGCAAAATGGGTGTAGGCGAAATGGTGAATAGGTGAGATGGGTGTTGGGGAAATGGTGAATAGGTGAAATGGGTGTAGGCGAAATGGTGAATAGGCGAAATGGGTGTTGGGGGAAATGGTGACTAGGCGAAATGGTGAATAGGCGAAATTCTGCCTGAGGATACTTTGTAAAGGTGTTCTGCTGTCTGTAGATCAGATAATATTGAAAGTTCTATCATCATGTTTTCTATAGTGCTTGCGTGCTGGAATGTCTTTGATATTCAAGTGTACACCAAAATTCACAGCAAAGGAATGTATTAATGCTCGTCTTCTCAGTTGGAACATTAGCCATCAAACATTCATACACTAATAAACGCATACCGCATGTATGCATTTTCCCAGTCTTTTTGAATTCGGACAATAGTTCCTGGCTCGATTCAGACTTAAAATTTCTCAACTCATCTTCAAGAAACAAAAATTCTGTCCTGGTATTCAATGTCATGTTCTTTTATCACTTTTGCATGTTCTTTCTTTGCACATTTCATGCTATCCACCAAATCAGCAATCCTTTTCTTCTTTGCCTTATTAGCTTTTTTCTGTTCAGCCAATTCCTTCTCAAGTTCCGCTACCTGAGAACCCTCAACTTTTTGTCCAAGTTCATTGATCTTTATTTCCAATTTTTCTACTTTCTTGTCTTGGCGTCCCAATTGTGCCTTCAGTAGCTTTGGCTTCAATTTACCATTTCTTTTTCTCTTACGTCTTAGGGACTGTCTCTCCTGAACACTCCGCTCCATTTCTCTGTCAGTTTACGAAGCTTTTTCAATGTCATGTTCACAATACGATTTACAGGGTAAGTAAAGTCACGGAGTGGCCTGTTATAAAGTGCTCCCAGCTTGTTGCACGTTTGTCCGACATCTCGACAACTTGAAACAAACAGGTGTAGCATATGTCCGTTCTTCATAGACGTGACATCATCAGGAAGTTCTCTGTAGTTTTCTTGAAGAAAGGTGACAGCAATGCCAGTTTTTCCTTCTGGGGATGGAAACTCTAAGCGCCGTTTCTTCTTCTTGGGAGGCATTGCACTTTATTGGCTGCCTGAAAAAAAATAATGGAGCTGTTAGCATCATATAACATAAGAATAAAACTGAACAAAAACCATTTTAAACATGATGCTGCAACAAACACGTGGTAATGTTGACAAATATTAGCGACGTCATGACCAATGTAACCAATCAATGTGCTGAGATTTGGTCACGTGACCCCCGTCAGATATAAATAACTTCGGCCTAGATTTTCTTCAAAAATTTCTGTATAATCATCGGCCTCAATCATAATAAATCTAACAATTTAACAACCCATCCAGGCTAAAATAAGATTCTATACAATCTAAATTCATTTCATATGATATTAGTTTTGTATTTTAACTGCTCTAGGTGGTTGAGAAAATGATTTTAATCGATCGTGGAAAACCCGATTTCGACTTCGTTTGGCCATTATGGCGACCAATCTCGAATTTGACTACCCAAGTTCCGTGGCTATTTCCTGCCATTTCTCCCTAAAGAATTATTATCACACATCATTTAATATAAAGTTAATACAATCTTAAACATTGTCTATAAGTTTGAAGTGGTTTCATACATACCTTCCGTAGTTTTGGAGCAGTTATTTATCAGCAAAGTTGAAAATTTATCTGTCGAGTTCGGGCAACTTGACATATCTTGAAAAGTACACGTCGTACGAAAATGATTCGAAAACGAGGCTCTAGAGCTAGCATTTGACCCCAGTTTCACTGCAATCGCCAGCCGTAGTTCCGCGCAATGTGTATACCAATGCAATTACCGCGAGAGCCTTCGAATCGACCGCGCGGCTCTGGCTGAGGTTAAAATCCATTAGCGTCACGGCGCTCACGGCCAATATCTGGGTAGGCGAAATTGGCTATACAGGCGTACCTACTGTGTGCTAGCCAACTGCTTCTTCGACTTCGGTCAACTGCCATGATAGCATCATCCTAACTATATACACCCCCCCCCCCCCCCACCACCACCACCCGAGTCTTCTCGCTCACCAGCCCTTTTCACGAAGAGCTCCCTGTCAAGGCCTGAGCCTTCCGCATATTAGGCCTACAATGCCATGGAATGGATCATGAGGAGTAGGTCTAGCTAACTAACTTGAGAGTAAGTAGCTGCCTTGCCCTTGGACAGAGTCTCAGAGTAAAGGCTTGGTATCACTATCAAATACTTTTTGAAGTATTTGCATGCACTGCCTGCCTGTTGAAGTCGCTTAAAATTCACCATTCCAGAGTCAAGCAGACGAACATCTAATACTTTCTTACCATTCTCTGTATAGGCCTACGTCATAGGCATTCTCACAGTCACAGTGTGTGGCTGTGCACCACCATGCATATACTATAGGGGCCTGCCCTATATCATACATGCGCTATGCATGCATGATCATCATGCCTCAACTTGCACTAGTTTTACTGGCACTGAGCTGTTGTTATCAAAACAAAGGATGTAGATTTAAAGGAAAGACAACTCTATCATCGCTCCAAATATTTCCAAAGTGAAAATTCACTTTACTTTGATATAATTTCCATCTCATCAATGAGCGAATGTAACTTTTCCTTTGTACTCGGCGCTGCCATTTTGATGAATGGGCTCAAGCCAATCAGGGCGTAGATAACAAAGATCTGATAGGGATTCCTTCAATACAACCAATAGAATTTTGCGTAAGCGGTAAAGACAAGAATCATTGTCGGTCAGCAAAATTGCTGGGTTTCCCCAATATTTTTAGGAAAAAACTAAAATATGAACAACAAGTTTGACGCGTAAGTTTCATTTTCATTGCGAGCTATTGAATGATAAGTTGAAGAATGTGTGTGTTTGGATGCGTGTTTCTTTGTGACACAATATCATTACGGTAGCCTAGGCTACACTCAATGCATGCACATAACATTGCAGCATGAGCATGTATTCAAATTGTGTTCAACACACATTATCATGACTATAGATTCATGGACTTGATTGGGAACAACGTTTACATGACGTAGTGTTGGCCGTCGTCACGTCGCCATGCATTTTACATTAGTGTAACGTGACGTGACGTGACGTTTTCGTAAACGTTGGTCCCAATCAAGGGGGCCTACCCAGTCGGCGGCCATGTTGGATTTGACTTGGAGGAAATGATAGGGCTTCCCCCTGCCCCCCCCCCATCCCCTTATTTAGGAGGTACATAGACTTGTTCCCAAGTTCTAAAATCATCCCCTAATGGAAGGAAACAGCATATTTTAATATTATCAGTGCAGTGCCCTGGTAAGCGCGCAGCGCCTATTATAGGTTGGGGGGAAACCCTAGTCTTAAAACTTAAGACGATAAAAGAAAAAAGGCCGCGGCTATTCTTATGACGATCCCTAATGCATTTTACATACAAACTACTGGTTATTCTTACGACGATCATTTTCACCTTTTCGGGCCTTAATCCTGACCCTGACGCTTACCCTGACCCTAACACTTACTCCTAGCGTCAACCCTAACCCTAACCCTTCCTTTACACTAGTCTTATCTCCCTAGATCCTCAGTTTAATCTCTGAAATCGCATAAATCCTAAGTTACGACTAGTCGTAAGAATAGCCACTTTGAAGAAAAAAATACTTCAAAGAAGCTTCTTTTACAGTCTTACCTCTCTCAACAGCGGCCATTAGTCAGAAAAGACGTAGTCGAACTGAGTACGTAATAAACACACTGCATGCGCGTAACCCTTTCGCTGCGGATGTACGCTTTTTTGCGACCAAAAAAAATTTCCGATCTGTGCGGATGTACGGAGAACTGCGACTTGGGAGAGACCTGAATCAGACGATGTTTTCAATAGAAAATTAGTACAGGAACTTGTCGCTAGGTGTCCTGCCATGTTGTTTACCGCTACAACTTCCGATTTCTAGGTGAAAACTTCGGTGTTTTTATTCAAAGTTTAGGCGATATTTTGAGTCCAAAGTTTTGTAAACAAATTTAAATGCCTTAGTCACGTGTTCGACGAACTGCAGAATCAATAATTGATGAAATAGTGAATTCGTGGCGTTAGATTAGAAGACGAGTCTGATTAGTGATTATGATTCTGAACATAATGCCGATGTACACAGCGTGCATGGGGATTGAAAGTGTGCATGATTCAGGGTCCGAGGGGGATGATAGTGATATCCTGGGTCAAGATGAAAAATGTTGTTTTTTTCCTCGTTGATTAATACCAATTAGCGTTATTTAGTTAATTAACATAATTTAAGGTGATTAACAAATGCATAATTTGAAAGTCCATGCTGTCCCCAACAACTATTCCAATAGTCCAAAGCTCTATCTCTTCTCCTTCAGGCTGTATATTGGCCTCAAAGTTACCTATGTTAAAATTGGCTTTTACAGTATTTTGGGGCAGCAAGGAATCATTATTGAAATAATTTTGAGCGGCGCAGCGAAAGGGTTAAACCATAACAAGAATTGCTTTAAAAACACTACCCTTTGCGGTTGATGAAAAACATATTTTAAAGCCAAATCCATAGACGGAAATTGGTTAAAATTTTAAGTGAATTTGGAGGCCGTTTCGAAACCAACTTGATTTCGAAGACGGCTCGTTTCAGACAGTCTAAAAATAGGTTTAGAGATTACATCGCCTCGCGAAAACATGTCATTGCATTTTACATGTGTTTAACCGCTGACAACAACGGCGCCATTTTGTGCAAAATGGTGCACTTTTTAACATCATCAAAATTGCCATGACGAAAAAAGAGCATCAAGATGTATTTTTTTATCTTTCTGAAATAGCATTCCGCGAAGATGACGTCACTGCAGCTGCTGCCCTCTATTTCCCCATCGCTGAATTACAGGCAATGTCGGACAAACATGCGGTTTCGTAATGGATTCAGGCTTTCTAACTGGATCAGTTAGATTCAATCTGGCACATGTCCGAGTGTTGGAAATACTACATAATTGTTCTGAATGTTTCTCTCTCTGACTCTATGGTATCATTCATGCTAAAAACAATGCAGGGTCAAAGATAATTGACTTTGAAATAAGCTCAAATGCGTAGAAATAAGTGTCGATGTCGGACTGTCACGTGACTAAAACGTCATCAATATCTTATGCAAATGACCTTGTGAGCTATAAATAGTAACTTCGCAGAATGCTATTACAAAAGAATATTATCAATCACCAATGGAATGACCCTATTGAGAAATTTGATGTAATTTTTGTTTTTATTGAATCATTATCGGTCACCTCCTCACATATTGCTGCCAGGGGTGAAAGACTTGGGTAGAGAACAACTCTCTGGTGTGGAGATTGATTACTGCACGTGACAATAATATTGACGGTGGAAGATGCCAGCTTTGCGATTTTCTCGTCAATAATGTCTAATAAATATGACTTTATTTCTTAGTTAATTTCGAATTTGGTGCATATAAACACTGTACAGCTACATTAAGAATATTTTAGCCAGTGCATTGTGGGGAAGGCCCCTCAAACCCCCTATTGGCCTCTCAATAAGTCCTTCCGAGATGCTTACCCCAGGGCGCCGAGTGGAACCCCCAAACCTTCATGATGGTGTAGTCCTTTGACACGTTTAACCCAGAGCGAGGAAGAGGTACTCCTTTGATGGTAGTTGGTACCCTAACTGCAACCCTCAACCATCATTACCCTTCCTTTTTCACTGGCATGGCAAGACTACCAGGAGGTCGTACTGGTGGCTTCCTTGAGACAATTGCTTGTGGTCGTACCTGGGCAACCAATTCAAGGGGTCAGGGATCAGGTTTTTCCCCCCACCAACATGTTGCCGAATGGTTAATGCATAAAAAATTGGTTGGAAAGGGTTTTTGCAGGCCAAGAGACTGGAAGACACTTGACTCTTGAGGAACACCAGACTGATGAACAAAGAACCTGAAGAACATAGAACCTTCTTCATACCTCACCTGGGAGCATGAAAAGCCTGCTAGCAAATATTGATTATTCTTTAGAAAAAACGAGAAGATCTGCAAAACCAATGGTATGGTGCCCCATAAAAACATACATTCCTCCCTTAATAGTAGTCGGGAAATTTTGAAAAAAATATGGTAGGTACTTCTAGCAAAGGTGCATCATATATCCTCCGGGTTTTTGATTTGACCTCCTTTTCAAGGTCACAGAGGTCAAATGGCGTAAATTGGCCGTTAGGATGTAACGATGGCACGTTTCTAAACTGCAATGACTATTGATACCAAATTTGGTACACATTTACCCCTTAGTCAGGTGATCTCAGGGACCAAAGTTTGGTCCAATATGATTCACCACTTGACCACCAGGGGGCAAAATCCCAAAACCTTAAAAATGTGATTATTCCTTAACTTCTTGCCCGATTGCCACCAATTTGATATCATGGGTACATCTAACCACCATACAGTATATGTCACACAGGTTTTTAATTTGACCTTGTTGTCAAGGTCACAGAGGTCAAATGGCATAAATTCGCCGTCAGGCCGTAACTATGGCACGTTTCTTAACTGCAATGACTATTGATCACAAATTAAGTACACATGTACCCCTTGGTCAGGTGATCTCAGGTACCGAAGTTTGGTGCGATCTGATTTGCCGTTTGGCCTCCAGGGAGGGGGCCAAATCCTAAATTCTTCAAAATGCCATTATTCCTAGTAATGACTTGCCCGATTGGCACCAATTTTATATCATAGGTACATCTAATTCTAACAACCATTCAATGTGTCACCCGGGTCTTCTTTGATTTGACCTACTTTTCAAGGTCACAGAGGTCGAATGTACTGTAAATTGGCCATTTTGGGGAAATTGTAATTGCTTGGACCTACATCAAACCTAACACTACATGACACAATACCATGCTCTTTATCCATCTTTCCTCCACATGAGGTGAGCACAATGGCCCTGGCCATTTCATTTGTGCTTTCAATGGCCTTGTTTGCTTATGGTGTGTTCACACTGGATGCGAATTGAAACCGAATTCCGTAGAGCGCTCTCCGGAATACGAATTGATTAATCCAGTTTCAGAACGGTCGCGTCACACTGGCCCGAATACCCATTCTAATTGGTTTAAAACGCGCCACACTCAATGCATACTAACGACGCGCCATCTATTATTATTATTATTATTATTTATTAACCTCCCATATGGGAGAATAAAATTTACGAGTACAAAACATATAAGTATATACATGTAATATCACAGTATCACACAGTCATAACAAGTTAAAATCGCGTAAGGTGCTTGACCATTTCCATCTCCCGGCCATGCCTATTGCCAAAGTTCGGGTCAAAGAGGAGTGTCCTCAGCGAGTCAACACCACCGTCGCTATTAGCGGAGAATCCCGGCCTCGCCCTCGAAAACGAGGCCAAAACCGGGGAAAACCCCGCCGCGACGATGTTGCTGACCAGCGTTCCTTTGACCAACGAACCGGCGGCAACATACCTTGCCAGGAAATGGAAATGCAAGTCACGTGCAAGGGAGTTGATTTTTCCCTATTCTATGGCATAACGAAAAACGATTTGAGTTAATGAGATCATTTAGATACATCAGTTAACTAGTCCGGAGCACTAGTTCCCGCGGTCAAAGGTCACTTTCCATGCGCCGGGCGCATGCGTAGTGCGATCGAAAACCTTAATTCGTATCAAGCGCGTCACACTTGAAATCCTAATACGGTTTCGTTGATTCGGATTAGCTGATTCGCATTCAATTCGGTTTAAGAACCGTGTTGGTTAAAGCGGATTGAGATCGGTATGAACCGAATTGAGTGTGACGCCCCAATACGTATCAACGTTTTAATTCGAATTCAATTCGTGTTAAAACCCCAGTGTGACCCCGGCATAACAAATGCATTCAATACTGATATTCGATTAGTCGGGTGCAATGTCTGGGTCAGCTCTACTCCAAGCTTGAATTCAGTCACTTGTTTCTCTTGCAGGTTGAAAAACGATGACAGTGAAGAAGAAAATATGAAAGAAGAAGAGAAGAACAGGGTTGGTTTATCTTTCAATATTATCAATGTAGTGTACACTCTTGGTCAAAATTAAATGATCCTTGCATCAGTGCATATCTTCTTCTTTTTTTGCATTGTCATTGACTGGTTTAAAACTTTTTAGCCATGAACGTAGGGTCCTGAGGCTTGACCAAGCCTGATTTATTTTGGCCCCAATCTGAGATCCAATGGTGAACAGTTGGCCATCTTTGATTCCACATAATCATTCTAGTATTTAGTTGCAGAACAAATCGCCCAACGGACTTTAATTTTCTGTGGCATGATGATGGGTTGAGGTGGGAGAGGTGCCCTAGTCATTTTTTGGTCTGATCGATGTCCATTATGACTGCAACTGCAGATGGAGTCGCCAGTCAGGCAAGAGTGGCCATTAAAATATAGCGTATGGATAGTTCTAGTTGCCTGCTTGTCAGTCACAAACACCTTCACATCCCATGCTTCACATTGGCACACAGCGGGGTGGGTATAAAGTACAGTGACTGGAGGATGTAGATGTGCTTGTTAACTGTACAAAAAATTAATCTGTGGTTTGTTGTTTGTCATACTCTCATATTGATTTTGTTTCATAATTTATTGCAGAAAATAGTCAAACCTGGTCCAGGAGAACATACCCTCCAGTTTATTTATAGTCTGTGGTTTTCCCGAAGATCTCCTGGGAAGCAGTCTGTTAGTTATGATCAGAATCTCAAAAGAGTTGGAACCTTTGCCTCTGTAAGTATGCAGTTTAGTGAGCCGGTGTGGTAAGTGTGCATGCAGCAATCAGTACAAACCCTGTAACCCCTGGTCAGGCATTCTGCACTTCCTAGTGTTACTAGTGTGGATAGGTTAGTTTCAGCAAACTGCCGTACAAGTCAGAAACTTAAGCAAATCTATCGATTAGAAGGTGGCTGCCAGATGAATAGTTTCCTACCATGCCAAGACCAGTGGTAGCACTCCATCATTGTACATTACAAAAATGGCCCCACTTGCCGTAATTGTCAGAGGAGAAACTTTCCAATTGGGAGGTTTTTTAATTGGGAGGAGTGAGAAAAAAAGTGGTATTAAATCGGCCAGAAAATGTATATCATGTGTTTTTTCCTGCACTTACCTCAACTCTCTGTCACACTTTTAACCGCTAATGATTATGTGTGAGTTGCAGTATCGCAGTCTGCGGAAGAAGGGTTATTGTTAAATTGGTCGATCCACAGGATATTTGAAACCTGATTAAAATGGCTTGGCATTAAATCAAATAGATCCTTCAATGAGCGTAATGAAATGGCTCTGGATAGAAAGTATGGAGTCTCAACCACATTCATCACATCTTGACCAGCAGAGTTTTGAGATCGCTAAAACACTCACCCAAACCCTTGATTTTTTTAGCGACTGAAGCTGTTTTTTGGCCGAGGCAAATTGCCTCGATTTTGGACCAATCAGAACATCTCTTACGGAACGATCTCGGCAACTGCAGTAGTAGTGTCAAATTATGAGCTACAATACGATTTGAAATATCCATGACAATACGACTTAAGATTGTGATAATTCATGTTTTGTCGTGGCACAGGGGAAACAGGTAGATGAAAAGTACAGTAGAACCTCCCCTTGCGGACACCTCTGCATTACAGACATGTTCGTTCAGTCCCGATTTTTTCTAAGTCATTTCCTGTAACCAAAACCTCTGTAGGGCGGACACCTCTCTACTCTGAATTACGGACACGGCCATGGTGACTTTTTGGTCCAATCACCTCATAATTACGGACAGTAAACAAAAACAATGGCTTCCCGTGTTCACTTAGGCAGTCGATTAGACTTAACAGGTGTGAAGTTTGCGTAATTGATGAACATAATTAGACACGAAGTTCAGTTAATTACCTGGTGGAAATAATTCAATGTCCGTTGCTCTCCTAATTAAAACCGAATGTATCGTTTAATTATCTTCACTGTACATCACATTGCCAAGCTACTGTATATTGTAACATTAATTGAGTTGTTTGTCCCCTTGTGTTCTAATTACAAAGAATAAAGCTCGATGTGTGGTAGCTCGATAAAATGATTCTTTACAACTATAAGGATGTACGCTGTCTATGTAGTATGTAGCGTGCGAACACAACCTGCATATTTTAATGTTGGCAAATAATTACCACCTCCACTAGAAATGCCAATAAAGAAATTTCAAGTTCGCATATAAATGGTATCAAATTATTTGAAGCAGTTAATATTCACAACTAAATTGAGTATGTAGTAATGTAGGCTTCACGATCCCCGTGTTCATTAACATGAATACACATTTGGACAATAATGGCATAACCTCTCTATTAAGGACACCTCTACATTACGGACACCAACGCCCAGTCCCATGGGTGTCCGCAATAGAGAGGTTGTACTGTACTTTAGAATTTGTGGAGTTAAAGCTGGTTTTTGTCTAGGCTATCCCAGGAGAACGAATTTCTGCCAACCGGGTACAACCCTATGCCCATTATTCGGATTCTAAAAATACACTAGCAATTGCATTGCAAAAAAGGGGACGAGGTTGGACAACGTGACGTTTGCCCTCTTTTAAGTTTTCATATCAGCGCTGTGATTGGGGCACGTGCTGAGAGCGCGCCGAGAAAACAGGAAAATGGATGGAATCCATCGTGGGTTTGTGGAGCTCGATAGTGGTGACGCAAACGCATGTGAGTCGGGATGATTCATTCATGAAAACAACTTATTCGAGGGGTTTTATGCACCGATATGTGTTTTGGTAGTTTTAATTACAATTTACTTGCAATACCCTAGCAACTCTGTCACGCTATATTTGGCACTGAGTGGAGTGTATGTGATAGGGTCCAGAGTTAAAGAGGTTGAATAGCGCCTCCAGAAGCAAGCAACAGCGCCACCCGTAGCAGAAATAAGCACTGCTTAGTGACGTCATGGTTTCCATATACGGCATCTCATTTGCATATTTTTACAACCTTATTTACTACGAGTTATAAATATGCCAGTAGCACGTGTATCATGCCGGGCAGCGCTGTCAGGTGTTTCCACTATGGGTTACATAATCGGCTACAAAGAGGCCAGTGTTCTAGTACGGTAAATGAAGTTAGCAATTATAGCGAAAGAATGTTAGTGTATGTTACGCAGTCAATAGCGATAGTAGTGAGTTGGAGAGAGGAGAAAATGGAAAATGGAGAGAATAGTAGTATGGATTTCGAGTCGCCTGTGGATTCTGGGCCGGTGGAGAGCGAGGCCCCTGATCCGAACAGTACAGAAGAAATGGAGCAGCATATTATCCAAGACTTGTTTGACAACCATGACGACTCAAGATATTTGCCAGAATTGCCGGCAATGAACATGAGTGAAGAGGAGATGGGGCCATTCCAGCCAAGTGACCTAGCTGTCACTGCTCATGGCGAATGTCGGAGCCTCTAGGCTCTCGAGACGCTGGTCTCGTCAGTACACCAACGGCATTGAGGTGTTCCCCAAGGGTGGTGCAGACGCCAAGACGTGAGACTAACACTGGCGCGGTGACAGCTGTAGCAGATGGAGCCACGCCACTAACATTTTTCAAGCATCCGAATGGTACCTTACAGATCCGCAAGGGGCGCGTTACCGAAAATGTTGCAAAAATCAATAACGTGATCGTAAATATTGTCATATTTTTCAAGATGAGAGTATGTAAATGATACGCAAACGGTAAACCAATGAAAGGCCAGTATTTATTGAACCTTACAAGTAATTTGGGGGCCTTATAACTCCTTATATTTATCAATGAAACCTTATTCCCGCCTAAGGTTTTGACCGGGCCGTCTAAAACTCCCCATTTTTTGATGGGCCTTTCCCTTTAAGCAGGAAGTTAGGCAGTCTGGTGCATTGCTTTTAAGGATGACTGGCAAGGCAATGAGAATTTGGTCAGAAAAGTATTGCTGTCACATGATGGTGTTGCTCAAAGGTTGACCACACTAGAGAAATAGTGTATGCACCAATTGTATTCACTAAAATTGTACTACAGATGTACTACAGCTCCCTATTCCAACCATTTCCTTTTAAATGTAGAGCACTCAAGACAATTTAGAGAAGGTTCTGAGGAGAGATTTAGGAAGAGTGCATATTTGATCGGAACAACTTTTCCCACTGTACCTGTTGACATTTAACTTTCACTCCTTCAAGTCCTTGCCTTCATGAGGTACTGCATCATGTAATGCATGCATTTGTTCATATCTTAGTGATCCTCCTAATTTTCCTCTGTGGAGACAGATCATCCGCAAAAGGCACTGTGAGTGGGCTCTGTGTTTTAAAACAAGCTCTGAAACCTCTGACAAAAACTTTGCCCACAGTACCTTGAGGCGCAACAAAATGTACATACTACTTCTCTATTGACAAAATGTCTCAATCCTCCCATAACTCGAACTGACCTAAACCATTAAAAATGGTATCATTGCCAGGTTTAGCCAGCTGATATCTCGCAGACACAGGGAATATTGATTTTCTTGGGTGAATAGCTCTATTTATTAGAGCACACAGGGTTGGCTCTGGCTAATGAAAGCACTTAGCCAATGTGGCGGCTTGCTGCTTATTATAAACCGCGAGATGAGAAATCTCGAAATCGCAAGATGAGTCATCATTATTTTCTGCCACAAGATTTTTGGGTCGTCGCTAACGCAGTGCAGACCCTTATTGTCAGTTTTTCCGTGGATATGTCTGTGGCAGCATATGCCTAGCAACCATGCCTAGCAACGGCCATTTTTACTTAGAAAAAACATTTTTAATAATTTTTTTCGAAATTCACTTCCTACGAATTGTGCGGAATACATCAAGCCTCTTTGCAACCAATTTTCAGCAAAATCGGAGTAAAAGTGTAGGCGGTGAATCGATTTGTTTCAGCTCGACGGCTTCGGCCGATCGGGAATGCTATGCAAAACACCATTCTGTATTCGTGATCACGCACACGAAAACATGCCCCAATAAAATCGCTTATTGCACCCAACAAAACCACAGACAATCAAATATCTCACGCGTATCACGTAACTCTTATTAGATACATACTTCTGTATCTCTCCGTGTCGTTGTGTTATTATTTGATAATCACCTAGGAAGTTGGGAATTTCCGTTAAATGTCAGCGTGCGATCGCCATTTCCTGACGTGTGTACAACTTGTCACTGTCAGAGGCGGAGCGTAACTCAAAAATTGGCAACCGGAGTATGTATATTCAAGCTGACAGCGCCGCCTTATTCTTTCTACAATTGAATGTTAATGATTGTAAATCAGTAGGCGTGACCTATACATGTTCCAGACTCCATGTCACGTGGTTAGCCCGTCTGCTGTGTCCAATTTGCACGCCAAAGAAATCACAACAAATTCAAATCTCAGGCTGCATGTTGATTGGCTGCAGACTGAGTGAACAGGCAATATCCAAATCGCCTGCCACGAAGTGTGTAGCCCTTCGCAAAAAAGTGCAGACAAACATTATCAAAAAAGGGTATTAATTGACCGAATGTGACAGACCTTTTTTAATGGAATTTCAAATTCTAAACATTTTGAAATTTTCTGTCGAGAGAAAATGCGATATTTTTCCTGGATAAAGAATTACAATTTTCTTGTAATAGTGATTAAACATTTGGGTAATCATTGGAGCATAGTAAAATGTAGAATGATTAGCCTGGCACGGCGAGGGTGTGCTGTGTCCAAGAAATGGCGGTAAATGGGTTGTTCTCGGGCCGGGTTTCTCTGGCGGACTGATATCCGAGTTCGTCACAATAAGCGATGATATAGGTCTGTATGTTCACTAGAAAAAGATGCGTGTCAAAGTGTCGAAATATGTAATGAATTATTTCGAGATGGTTTATGCGTTTTTTAGTGACATTCCGTGCATTTAACGAAGCAGTTCAAGGGACGCTGAAGTAAAGTAGTGCCAAGTTTGGCAATAGGCCAAATAAAGTGCCTTATCGGAAACGACCATGTTGACAGCTTGAAAATCCCGTCGATCGAGGTAAGAGATTTTATTTCATCTTGACTTTTTGTAGAACTTTTGGCTACGGCAAGTGTTATTTCTTGAATAATATTGTAGAAGAAATCCTTTAGGCGAGGTGTATGGCAGGGAGGACGGTTGCGTTTTCGTCCTTTCGTTGAATTTGTTGAGGAGAACGATGAGAAAAGTTGATTGGCATGGCCAGCAGCATCAAACAGATCATGACAATGGCTGCCCCCAGCAGCGTAGATGGATGCACAAAGACATCACGACATGGACCGTTGATAGTGGGCTGAATTGCAGATTTTTAGCTCACCTCTTAGCAGAGGTGAGCTTATCCCATACCGTGGCGTCCGTCGTCCGTCGTCGTCGCCGTCGTCGTCGTCGTCGTCCGTCGTCCGTTAGCAGGGCACGTTTCGTAACTGTTAGAGCTATTGAGTTGAAACTTGGTACACATGTACCCTTATGTAATGACACCTTTGAGACCGAGTTTCGGTCCGATTCGTTTCATGGTTTGGCCACCAGGGGGCCAAACGTTAAAAGTGAAAATATGCAATATCTCCCTTAATAGTAGTCGGAAATTTTGAAAAAAATATGGTAGGTACTTCTAGCAAAGGTGCATCATATATCCTCCGGGTTTTTGATTTGACCTCCTTTTCAAGGTCACAGAGGTCAAATGGTGTAAATTGGCCGTTAGGATGTAACGATGGCACGTTTCTAAACTGCAATGACTATCGATACCAAATTTGATACACATTTACCCCTTAGTCAGGTGATCTCAGGGACCGAAGTTTGGTCCAATATGATTCACCACTTGACCACCAGGGGGCAAAATCCAAAAACCTTAAAAATGTGATTATTCCTTAACTTCTTGCCCGATTGCCACCAATTTGATATCATGGGTACATCTAACCACCATACAGTATATGTCACACAGGTTTTTAATTTGACCTTCTTGTCAAGGTCACAGAGGTCAAATGGCGTAACTTCGCCGTCAGGCCGTAACTATGGCACGTTTCTTAACTGCAATGACTATTGATCACAAATTAAGTACACATGTACCCCTTGGTCAGGTGATCTCAGGTACCGAAGTTTGGTGCGATCTGATTTGCCGTTTGGCCTCCAGGGAGGGGGCCAAATCCTAAATTCTTCAAAATGCCATTATTCCTAATAATGACTTGCCCGATTGGCACCAATTTTATATCATAGGTACATCTAATTCTAACAACCATTCAATGTGTCACCCGGGTCTTCTTTGATTTGACCTACTTTTCAAGGTCACAGAGGTCGAATGTACTGTAAATTGGCCATTTTGGGGAAATTGTAATTGCTTGGACCTCCATCAAACCTAACACTACATGACACAATACCATGCTCTTTATCCATCTTTCCTCCACATGAGGTGAGCACAATGGCCCTGGCCATTTCATTTAAGGTGTCAAGAGAAGGGCCCCGAAAGTCTTTATTACTATGAATGTACCAACATTTCTTGTCATGGGATTGACAGAGTGTGATCTAGTGATTCCGAATAGGCCTAGATGAAATTAAGTTCTGGGGAAGTTGCCCCACTGGCACTGGAGCTGTCAACTGACAACTGTCCACATTAGGCTTACCAGTTAAAACGGCCCCTTCTCAAAACAGCCCCAAGTCGAAACGGCCCCAATTTATTTTCATGAAATCACTCCTGAGAGCCTTATTTGCGGTTTCTCTTAAGATCTAATCATCTTTGTTGGTTAAAATAAGTTAATTTTGTTGAAGTCAGGAAGTTTTTAACAATTGGTTAACTCATTTGAGCCACTTTGGGAGACTTTGAAAAAAAATCCATCTCCAATCTGAATGTTTTGATTTAGACCCTGAAAAGTGCATCTGAAACACTAAATAAGATGTAACACCCAATGAGGCTTGATCAGTTCAACTTTATTTCAATTTCAATCTTTAAATTAAGTGACAAAAAATTCAAAACAAAAGTCATGATGTCTCAGAAGTTTAAAATGTAAAATGGGGGCCGTGTGTTTTGACTTGATACCCACGTTAGTTCATCTCCATCACAACCTATCAAAACTATTAGGCCTACTCATGTGTCGTCATGGTTGCACAGAACTCGAATACATGTAGACTATAGGTGTTAGGCCGAAGTGTTATCTAGGCCTATATAGGTGAACACACTACACAGCCTCTTTATTGACAATAATGTACTGGTCAGGGTTTTGGCTACAATTGTGCTGTCTGGGGATCCTCCCCCCATGAAATTGTTGAAACTAATAAGCAGATCGCAACCGCATTTCATGTACAATCTCGGTCAGAAGTTATTAACCACCTGATATTTGTAAATTACTCCGTTATTCCCCAATATTTTTTCCCCAATTTCTGATGCATGGTAGTTAGGTCATTTGTCCATCATTTGGCAAAATGATTTTTCTGATCAATGGGCGGACTTCGGTTTTGTCGTTGTTCAAAGATTACCGGTCCAATTGAGATTTTCTTAAACTCTGCAATTCCTGAAAATTTTCACCTGTAAAATCTTCTTGTTACTGCATAGATGGATATTACCATCAAAAATTTTCAAAATATTTGATTTTTTAACGTGAAAATGGCAACTTTGTTGGGATTTTGGCACTCTGTTTCTGTGTCCAGTGAACAGCACTCCAAGATGACCCCTCAAGCTTCACCACTTCCCTATTAACAAAGGTCCAATGAGGCCTTTTATGGGTTATTTTGCATTCATTGATCATCTTGAATAGAAGCTGATCAGATTATGGTCTTATTGAATAACAACTGCTATTGTCAAAGGAAAATGGAGAGAAATTATTTTGTAACTTGGCATTTATTTTCAGTGTAATTCATGGCCTAAACTTGGGAAATCTACACGGGCTTTTTTAAAGATGTTTATAGTCTGGTTCAACCTAGAGGTGGACCATTGGAAATGTAGTTTGTGGTTAGAGTGTGGCAATAATGACATAATTAAGGTTACATGTTATGGCATAATGAATCGGATGACCTTGCTCAATAATAAACATTGGCCCATGGACTATTCTCAGCCAGAAGTTAATTTCATAAGGGTAACACGCAAATAAAATCTTGTGGTCAAAATTGACTGTTCCACACTGGCATTCCAATGGTTCACCTCTAGATTGAACCAGACTATAGTGGGTTTTTTTTACTGTGCTTAGTCTCTACCCCACCTTTACTATCACCATACAACAACAGTTTATTCAAAACCTAGTCCAGTCACCCCTAGATTCTATAACAGCCCTCATTCTATCAGGAAGTGACACAACCAATCCCTCCCAATACTCGTGGTCCTCACGAAGACGATTCCAACTTTCCTCGACAGCAAGCCACAGTTCATCCTGATCAGTAACATTTGTAAAGTCCACATCTCTCTGAACCTTTGACCAAACATTTTCAATTGGCGACATGTCAGCCCCTTTAGAAGGCCAGTCCAAAACTTCAATTTCCCGGTCACGAAGCCACTGTCCAACACGCCTAGCTGTGTGTATTGGACTTTTATCCTGTTGATAAATAAGTCTGTCAGGAAAAGCATGATGAATGTTGTCCATCTGATCTGCAAGAACTTGCAGATACTGATTCTGGTTAAACCTCCCATTTATACACACTATCTGTCCGTCTCCACGTGAATTCATCCATGCCCAGACAGGCACGCTGAATCTACCACTTCTTTGAACAATTTTGATGTATTCTGAATGAAAGCGTTGGCCTTTTGGCCTGCGAACGAAAACTTGACCATTATCTCCAACGACAAAAGTCTTCTCATCAGTGAATGCAACTTGACGCCAATGTTCAATAGTCCAGTCTTGATGAGCCACTGCAAAGTTGTATGTGCTCAACTTGTGGGCATCAGTTAGTTTGTCCTTCTGTGCTGCAATGCAACCGTTTAGTCCTGCCACTCTTAGGCGCCGCTTAACAGTTGAAAGGCTGGCCCTCAAACCCACATCATTTCTTAAGGATTTCACATTTTTGAACGGATGCATCCTCGATTGCCTAACAAGCTGTCTATCCTCTCGTTCAGTGGTGCATTTTGGGGCACCTGGTCTTTCTCGGCGATGAAGATTTCCTTCATTGTGGAAGCGGGTCCACCAAAATTGCACTGTTGCATGAGAACAACCAATTTCCCTTGCCACATTTCGATTACTCCTCCCTGCAGCTTTCAATGACATCAACTGACCTTTCTGATACTCAGAAAGTTCTCTTGAGCCATGTGTCCTCGGCATATCAAAACATGTGTTGACAGCAGACTGAACAGATCAAAACTTGGGTGCTTTCCAGGTTCATCCTGGCTATTCAGGAGATACTGAGAGTATTTTCAATGGCCAAGGCCTAATATAATAGGCGATCTTACAACCCCATGCCATGTTCTTCCTAAAGGATGAATGCAGGTCAGTTTCAACCATTCAATCAGGATGTCAATTATGAAACTGATGAAGTCTAGGAAAACCACTAAACCAAACTATAGAAAGGGGGTCATCTCGGAGTGCTGTTCACTGGACACAGAAACAGAGTGCCAAAATCCCAACAAAGTTGCCATTTTCACGTTAAAAAATCAAATATTTTGAAAATTTTTGATGGTAATATCCATCTATGCAGTAACAAGAAGATTTTACAGGTGAAAATTTTCAGGAATTGCAGAGTTTAAGAAAATCTCAATTGGACCGGTAATCTTTGAACAACGACAAAACCGAAGTCCGCCCATTGATCAGAAAAATCATTTTGCCAAATGATGGACAAATGACCTAACTACCATGCATCAGAAATTGGTGAAAAAATATTGGGGAATAACGGAGTAATTTACAAATATCAGGTGGTTAATAACTTCTGACCGAGATTGTACATATATATCTATGTATTCTCTACAACATTCTAAACTTTCCGTCAAATCCATCGACCAAAATGGCAGCCGTGAGGCAGCCATCTTGAAAATAGACAAAGTCCTAGTACATCCACTGAAAATGACTTGCATTTTAACATTACACGAGGTGAGCACATGGTTCTTTGACTATTCATTTTTCATTTTGTACCCCACAATTTCTTGATGCATATCAAGGTACAATGTAGGTCTGAAAATGGTACTCGGTTTAAAAGTTCTGTATGTCATGTATTGTATGTAATGAGTTAATTCTTTTGAGTAAGATTTGATATTCTGTCTCTGTGATTTTTTAGGACAGAGAATTAGAAAAGAAGAAGAGTGCAATTACCTGAAGTAGGCCTCAAGCCCAGTCATTAAAAGGTGAGCAGTTTGTTTCATTGCAGAGTATTCAATGAAAGCTTCGAAAAAGTGCAAGGGGATGAAAAATCTTTATCTATAGAAAGATGGGGCAGTCTGAATCATGGTATTTGCAGTTAGGGCCTTTCATGTCACTTGAGTGAGATGAGTGTCAACTCTAGTTTTTAACTGTAGAACTGAGTAAGTGGCAGTCCTGAAACTTATGCCCATGGTGTAATGTCCTTGGGTAGAGGAGGTTCTTTAGTACATTGATTTTGTACGGGGCCCAAATCCAAGGTGGCTGCCGCTAGTGCCAGTGCCACACCAACAACTTGCTTTTTCACATTTTGGTCCATTACTCAAAAACCAAGAAAGGGATAGACCTGAAACTTATGTGGTGTGATGTCGTAGGGTAAAGGAGGCTGTCTATTCATTTTGAACCCTAGATGGCTACCATGTTCCTATCTTTCTTTTTGCATTTTGCCCATAACTCTTGAACAATGTGAATGAAAGGTCCAAAACTTCTGTGCTGTAATGACCTATGAGGTTTCCCATCAATTTTGGGCTTGACCTGAAATCCAAAACGCCTGCAACATTTTTTTATTTTGCTTCATAACTCGAACTGAGTCAGTAGCAACGTTAACCTTCTGTAGTGTGATGTCCTAAGTTAAGAGGAGGGTTCCTATTAATTTTGCACCCGACCTAAAAAACAAGATGGCCACTAGGCCATCAACTTGTTTTTTCACATTCGGCCCGTAACTCAAGAACCAAGTAAGTGACTGATCTGAAACTTTTATAATGTGATGTTTTAGGGTACAGTAGGGTCCTTATGAATTTTGGACCTGACCTGAAATGCAAGATGGCCGTCAAGCCAACAACGAGGTCTTTGCATTATATTCAATAACTCAAGCACCAGTTGAGTGACAGACTGGAAACTTTGGTAGTGCAATTGCATTATGTTTAGTTAAGCAACTTTAGCCAATTGTCATTCATGTCATTGTGGATGTTGTGCTTACTGTTACATACCGCACCATGGTGTCCACCATTGTTTCTTAGTGCAGTACATTTTGTAAGCGCTGGGGCTAAATGGCTGAAACTTGGTGTGGTTAGGTTTGGGCAGTATGCCCAGGTGTATTTTTGGCTCTCCTCTTTTCAGCACTCCTTGATTTATTTAAGGAGTATGGTAGATGTAAGTTGCGCAGAGCGATCGCGCTCCTTTAACGTGATGGACTGTATCATCTGACAATTATAAATGTACATGTATGCAGTATATTCAATTTTCGCAATGTCGAAGTGCGCAATGAAGTCAAAAAATGACAGCCTTAAAATCTTGCCTAATTATGCTGAGCTGAAAAGTGAAAAGCGTATGCCCAAATTAGGGATACAAATACAGGGTGTATTGGTCTGGACACAATTTAAAGTTGTGACGGTATCATTTACACTATTTAAAAAAATTTCTCATTCTAGGAACTGTCGCCACTATTTGGCTGAGAGAGTGTCAGTACTGGTACTTGTTTGAAGTTGGTGTTTGTGGTTCACCCAGCATCTTCACTCTAAAACACCATCCTTGGCCACCATTGGAATTGGCCTTGCACTGGACATCTTAACTGCACTCGAGTGGACACAACTCTGTGAACTGTCCTTTGAAGAATTTTGTCCTCGCTTTACTCCTGAATTGGTCTTTCACAGGAGTTTTCATCTGTCCTTTACTGGACTCTTGATCTGTACTCTTGGTCTGGTCTTGATCTGTCTTTTAGACTGGATTCTTAACTGGTCCTTTCACTGGACTCCTGACTGGTCCGTTCACTGGACTCATTAACTGGTCTTTCACTGGACTCCTAACTGGTCCTTGACTGGACTCTTAGCTGGTCCTTCACTGGACTCTTGACTTGTCCTTCATTGGACTCATAACTGATCCTTCACTGGATTCATAATTGGTTCTTCACTAAAATTTTGATCTGTCCTCTACAGTGCTGTTGAGCTGTCCTTTACTAAAATCCTTGAACTGTCTTTCACTCCCCCTTGAACTGTCTCCACTACACTGTTAATTCAGTGTCCATTAGACATATAACTGATCTTTTACTGAACGTTTGGAGTCTAACCTGGTCCTTCACTGGACTCTTCCACTGATCTAAACTTATCCCCCTTCAATAGACTTGTGACCTGTCTTTCACTCATTCTTGTCACTGATAAGTGATATTAACGCTTGCTATTGTTGTCAATATTCAAGGGAAGTTGTCTTAATCAAATTTACATTCTCGTATCTACCTAAAATCTTGTGTCATCATGCTGAAAATATCGAATCGCAAACTTGTTTGCCTAAAGAATTTGCCAAATAACCAATCACGAAATTATGATGTCCAAGTACTGTTGGATGACAATAATCATGATGAAAAAATGTCCTTCAAATCCCAGGTTAAAAGTGCACACAGCCAACGGTCACAAAATTCAACCGTAGATAAAGATGTTGAAGATGTAATCAATGACATAAAATGCTCCACTTCATCTGCTTTGCCTAAAGAAAAAGTTGAAGATACTGTGCCATTACACAGAGACAGTGAAACTGATAATGATGATCTATCAAGAATGAAGGTAACTTCATAAACAGAACCATATACATTTCAACCATTTGAGGATTTGCAACAATCAAATATTTGCAGGAAAATATCAACATTGTCTGGTGTACATCGCAAAGTAAAATCACTAGTGAATTATACTGTTCATCATTTAGCTCTATCGAGTAATTTTGATCTGAAGAATATAATAGGAGATGGGAATTGCTACTTCCGTGCTATCAGCTACATCATTTCTAGTGATGAGACTCTTTATTATAAAAATATTCGTAAGAGGCTGGCAAATTACGAGAATGAACACCCTGATTATTTGAGTGAGCATTTATGGGACCATGAAACATGTAATCGCCACATTACCAGATTGGCCACAAATGGCACATACACTAAAGACTCTGATATCATAGCAACAGCTTCAATGTTGCAGATCAATATATTTGTGTACCAAAAAGCGAATGAAATGAATCAATGGTCATGGCACAAATATCATCCAAATATGCTGTTTGGTGTAATGGACAATGATCTTAATGAGCATTGGCCTTGCATTTATCTACAAAACACAAATTATTATGATGTTGTCTGTGGTATGAGGAGAAATTCTAGTCAGAATAAAAAAGCAGCATTGTGTAGAACATCTCAGACTATTGCCACCAGTAAAGATTTCTCCAAAAGTAAATTTGAACAATACCTGCAGTACAAGCAATTTAAAATGAAGGAGAAAAGATGTAATGAAACACCTGAACAGAAAAGAAGCAGACTTGACAAAAAAAGAGTTTCAATGGCACAAAGTCGAATAGATGAATCTCCAGAGAAAAAACGAAACAGACTTGAAAAGGACAGAATTTCCAAGACTCAAAAGCGA
This sequence comes from Lineus longissimus, assembly GCF_910592395.1. Lineage (NCBI taxonomy): Eukaryota > Metazoa > Nemertea > Pilidiophora > Heteronemertea > Lineidae > Lineus > Lineus longissimus. The sequence goes on along the minus strand of NC_088317.1, from coordinate 10,223,157 downwards.
ACTTCCGAAACACCCAATGAAAAAAAAGAGAGGCTGGAGAAGCTCAAAACATATGCCATGAAAAAAAAACAATCTGAATCACCAGATGATGTTGCATGTAGATTACTTTCCAAGCGTGTTTGTCAACAAAAAAAAGAAAGATGCGAAATTCAGCTGAGGCTCAGTATATAAAATTGGCTGATCAGGAACGTAAACGTTCCAAGCATACCTACACTGCTCATGTGGAAGATGAACTTGACAAAATTCATAAGGATGTCAAGCAGAACACTCACTTTGCATACATCTGTGTCAGTGATCTGCGATATCATAGCCTTGGCAATGTAGTAAAAATCAGATTTGCACCTGAAACTACAGAGTCAAAAGAAAAAGAACCAAATAATACAGAACACTCACACGATGAAGTAACCAACCAAACTAGTAAACCCTCTTCTACAAAAGATGAGAAGGTCAATTATTACAAATCAATCAAGCAGCCATGTAAGCAAAACGACAAACAAAAGTGCAACAATGATTTACTAATGAGTAGAACCATTGTGAATGAAGATACTGAATCATTCGATGGACAAGGGTTGTCACGCATGTAAACCCGCTATTGAAAAGAAGAATATTCCACCATGCAATGAAAAAGAATACAAGTTCCATGTACCTGAACTACCAGATTATCTTACTGATGATGGCATGGCTCTGAATAAGTGTTAGGCGCACCTTCTCAAGCTTATTTTCCCATTTGTTCGGGTATCACACATACCTAAATCTAGTGAGTTCAAAGTCCTCGGACCAGTGATATGTGTTGAATCAAATCTCACTGAAACATTTGACAAAGTACTCGCCCATTAATCAAGACCTCATACCCGTTGCTTTGAAACAGCGCCCAGAATACAAAAGCACCTATATTGAAGAAGTCATATCAAAAAGCAAGATTCTGAAATATTTTCAGTATTTAAAAGCTAACAATCCACTCTATGCTGATATTGAGTTTAGTGAAGACAAATTAAATAGCTTTTTACTTGAAACTATGGAAAATATAGCTGTACAAGATGAATGGAAAACATCTCAAGAGAGTACTTATGTTGACAAAATTGAGCATGAAATTCAAAGAGACGCACAAGATGATGCAAAATTTCTACACACTGCTGATAAAGCCGAAATTGAACGGACAGATGTTGGCTACAAAGTCTTCTGTTATGTCAGAGGTACTGCTCCATATTTCCAACAAGTGAAACTGAAAGTTATGAGTATGATACGACAATTAGGTGCACCACAGTTGTTTCTCACTATGAGTGCTGCTGAAGCTCATTGGCAAGAACTTATAAAGATGTTATTACAGAAAGAAGGCAAAACAACTGTATCTGATGATGATGTGAACTCTATGTCCAGACCCGACATAAATAAACTGATTTTTACGTAATGTGGTTGATGTAACAAGTCATTTTAATAACAGAATGAAAATCTTGTTCAAAGCATTCACCAGACCTGGTGTTTTTGGACAATACAAAACAGTTGATCACTTCTACCGAATAGATTTTCAACATCGCAGCGCACCGCATGTACATTCATTACTCTGGTTGGTAGATAACAATGACGACCCACCTCCCAAATATAACAAAACTGATGAATCAAAGAAAGCTCGCTGTGACTTTATAGATTCAGTTATCTGTGGGAAGTTACCAGGCAAAGCTTCAAAACTTCATGATGAAGTTAAGCTTTTCCAATCGCATGCACACATTCACTTGTCGTAAGAGGTCTAAAAAAATCAAAATCAGAGAGAACGAAGGTTATGGTAGATTAGATGGGAATGTAATTGGACCAGAGCTTTTGATGGATTCGTGCAGATTCAAATTTCCGAAATTCCCTATGAGGAAAACAACAATGATTGACGCCCCAGATTCAAACACCACTGTAGAAAACTTAAAACAATGGAGAGCTGATTATTTCAAAGTACGCAAATTCATTCTGAGACAAACATATTCAGATCAACACACACAAATGAATGACGAATTCTTGAAATTAACATATGATGAATTCCTCCATGCTGTAGGTCTAACCCATGATCAATACCTAAATGCATTGAGGATCTGCGTTGCTTCCAACCGCTCTGGATCAGAAGTATTCTTACAAAGAGACTGCTGTGATTTATTCACTAATAATTATAATCTAAACCTACTTGATGTCCACCACGCTAATATTGATCTATCATTCATCATCGATGAGTATGCATGTGTTGCTTACATTCTTGGCTATCTCACTAAAAATGAAAGCGGGCTCAGCCGTCTACTACATCAAATTGATGTGGAAAGTGCACAATATGGTTGCACGCCTACAGAAAAAATTCAACGATTTAGTCATGCCCTTGACAACAGCAGAAAAGTTTCTAGACCAGAAGTAGTGTATCGCATGTTAGGTTTACATTTCTTCGAAAGTACCAGAACACACGACTTCATTCAAGCTAGTCATCCTCGCAACCGCGATGGTATACTCAAAGGCAATATTGATGAACTCTCTGACGATGCCAATCCATTCCAAAACAACATCATTGACTACTATGTCAAGAGACCTGATAATTTGAAACACCTAACTTTAGTTGAATTTGTTCGTAATCACAACATCGTCTATCTAACAAAGGATGAAAAAAAAACTAATGAACACTTGAATCCACATCTGGACGATGATAGTGTCATCAATGACACAGCTCCCAAGACTACAAAGTGGCTCAAAGATCACATTGGACAATTTAAACATGTGGACAAAAACGAGATAGTTCGATATCATTTACCAAAACACAATGAAACAGAAATGAAACGCAGTTTATTACTCCTCTTTCATCCCTTCCGCAATGAGATGAATGAAATCCACGAAGTCTGTGGCCATAGCGTAGATGATGTCTATCAACACCACCGAAGTGCTATTGAGGCTATCCGCAAGAGCTTTGAACCTAATAAGGAACTCCTCATCAACATGGAACAAGCCATGGATGATTTTGACATTGACAATGAAGACACCATTGATGATATGCTAGCAGAACCAAACGATGAAGAAGATCAACATGAAAATGACAAAGAAGCAACATTAGACAATGATAAAGATCTGCAACATTTTTTACGCTTGGCTTCTATTGGTAAACCCGTTGATACTGAGACAATTATTGCTAAACGTGAAAGGGTATGTGCTATGGTGCGACAACTCAATGAAGATCAACGAGTTATTTTTGATGACATGATCGAAAGATTTTGTCACATACAAAATGAAGATCCAAATGATCATTCACCTGTCCCATTTTATCTCTACATATTTGGAAAAGCTGGAACCGGGAAGACATTTCTTATGAAAACACTTATTAAGGCAACAAAACTCATCCTTATGAAATCAGGTGATGATCTCAGTAAACCTTCTGTCCTAGTCCTATCACCTACAGCGTCTGCTGCCAGACTAATTGATGGTCAAACTATAGAAAGTGCTCTGGGAATATACAAAAGTGATGACTATGAGGCATACCAAAAATGTTCAAAGAAAGGTACATTGGCATATGAATATGAACAACTTCAAGCTATATTCATTGATGAAATATCTATGGTTGGTGCTCATAAATTGCTCACAATACACAATAAATGCGAAGAGATACTAAGTAAACGAAACAAACCATTTTCTGCATTGACTGTAATTTGTACTGGAGACTTATAACAACTTAGTCCAGTAAAAGATCCATGGATATTCGCCAACCCATCTAGAAGAGGACGAGCTGACGCTACTGCTCCAAACAGATGGAAACTTCACTTCAAGATGTATGAATTAACTCTGAAAATGCGTTCCTTGGAAGATACAATTTTTTCTGCCATGTGTGATCAGATTGGAACAAACTCATTAAACGATGAAGACAAGACAACATTGAAAGGTCGAGTTCTACGAAATCTTGAAAATGATATTCTAGAATGCCCCAATGAACATTCAAACGAAGCATACAAAAATTGTAACTTGGCTATTATTGTCACTGACAATAAAAAGCGCAATCAAATCAATTTTCAGATGTTACATTCTCTCATAGAAGGTGATGCTATTTGTTTTGAGGCTCTTGATGTACCTGCCAATGTTGCTAAGAACAATTACAACAAAGCTGCCGTGTATAACCTTCCTTACACTCAAACTGGTTCATTACCTACCATCCTGGACTTGAAAGATAATGCTCCCGTCATGGTTACCATCAATCTTAACAAACTTTTATATTTTACAAAGCGCCTCTTTATCATGATATATTTGCATTTCCAAACAAAACTCAAAAAGATGACATAAAAATTGTCTATCTCAATATCAATGGAATGCTGTATGGAAATCGTATTGAAGACCTCAATAATGACATCAACCTGAAAGCTGCTGATATCCTATGCATTGCCGAAACCAAATTGTGTCCTACTATTCCAAATGATAAAGTGAATATTGAAAGCTTTGTTCAAAAATCGCCTGGTTAGACTTCAGAGAACGATCCATGGGAATGGTGCTATACAAATCCCTACATAGTACAGTGATTTTTAATCTGCACCAGCAATCTAATCACATGGATGAAAAAACTCAAATCATTCAGTGTGACATCAATAACCTGAGATTCTGCTTCACATATTAATCCATCGTCTGTAACTCCTGGGTTATCTAAGTTAGATCAAAACTTACGCGACAACGAACTCATTATGGGTGTCCTAAATGCAGACCCATGTAATGACAATGAAGGTCCAAAAATTCAAACGTTGTGCCTTCAGAAGAAGTTGAAAATTTCACAAATTGGACCAACACACAATCAACGGCAGATTGATCACATACTGATTCCCATCTGGGTATCCAATGAATATAAGTATTGTATCCAATCATACACAAATCTATATTCTGACCACAAGTCTATCTCGATACGCCTATCACAAAATGCATCTGGAACTATGTAAACTACTATAAAATGAAAATTCACAAAAAAAGCAGTAAATCTATTTTTTGCTCATTTGGTTATTTGGTAAGTACCATGACATCTTGTCCGGCATCATCAGCAATACTGGCACATTTGCTCAGCTTTGTCCCTAGGAAGTTAAAACTTTGTGTGTGGCTTTGTGTGGTTTATGACAACATGACTTGAAATACCAAAATTCATTGTCGTCATTTGACCTTCTCTTTGAGCTTTAAGCAACCATCTTCCATCTCGCTACGCCTATCACAAAATGCATCTGGAACTATGTAAACTACTAAATGAAAATTCAGAAAAAAAAGCAGTAAATCTATTTTTTGCTCATTTGGTTATTTGGTAAGTACCATGACATTTTGTCCGGCATCATCAGCAATACTGGCACATTTGCTCAGCTTTGTCCCTAGGAAGTTGAAACTTTGTGTGTGGCTTTGTGTGGTTTATGACAACATGACTTGAAATACCAAAATATCCTTGTCGTCATTTGACCTTCTCTTTGAGCTTTAAGCAACCATCTTCCATCTCGATACGCCTATCACAAAATGCATCTGGAACTATGTAAACTACTAAATGAAAATTCAGAAAAAAAAGCAGTAAATCTATTTTTTGCTCATTTGGTTATTTGGTAAGTACCATGACATCTTGTCCGGCATCATCAGCAATACTGGCACATTTGCTCAGCTTTGTCCCTAGGAAGTTGAAACTTTGTGTGTGGCTTTGTGTGGTTTATGACAACATGACTTGAAATACCAAAATTCATTGTCGTCATTTGACCTTCTCTTTGAGCTTTAAGCAACCATCTTCCAAACCCCTACTTTGTCAGTATCTCATGTCAATTGATAGCTAAAACCAATAACTTTTACTATGGATACTTCTGATGAAATTTTAAGTCATAACACCTGGGTTCATCCTAGAGGTCTAATTTTGTAGTAGACACCCATTGCTCGCCCAACATATTGGCCTGGGTGATCTAGGTCTTGGTAAATCAAGAGCGTAAAATCTCAAGAAAGTCATAGCTTGAGAATTCTTCACTTTATTTACAACTAAAACAGGTCCCCAGACATTTCATTCAAGATAACTAATCTACAAGAAATAGGTCAACTTCCAAAGACTCTGACTCTGTGAACATAATATTTGCTAAACCTATCATCACCTCCAGTCTTAATAAAATAGCCCCACAGTTACAAACATCCTTCACTTGAAGACTATATAACAACAGACATTTCGAAACATCCATCACTTGGAAACTATATAACAACAGACATTTTGTTATTATACAGGGTGTCTCAAAAAAGGGTAATCATCGAAGCAGGGGTTAATACAGGCAGGATGTTTGCTTCTCAATCTCAGTCTCACCAAAAAGCATGATATAACATAATGTGGACCCCAAATGCTTTCCAGTGATATCTTGGTTATCAATCTAAGGTCACACATGACTGGGCACCATTGCCTTAAACTTGCCGTGCAAAAGTCAGCTAAGTTCACTCTTTGAAAATGAAATTTAAAGAAACAAACTAAAAGAAACAAATTGAGAAGAAGTTTTTTCAATCATCTCATTTTATTCCTCGAGTAAAACATTTCACAGCAGTGCTTTCTAATCTTCTCTTAAAGGACCAGTAAAGTAACTAAGGGCAATATTACCAAGCCCTCGGCTCCCTAGTCACCTCCTATTCTTCACAAACAGTTTCCATCATCAAATTCCACAAATAATGGAAATATTCAATTCAAAAACTGATGAAATTATCACGTTTCTCCAATTTCTTTTCCGAGTGAAGCCTCCCTGCAGAGATACTTTTCCTGCAGATCAATACACTATGACGCACTGCACAGGGTTTGAAATCTACAATCTGACGTCATCGATGACCTCAGATTGTAGCTGCAACACCCCGCTACTGTGACGTGAAAGCCTCCCTGCAGAGATAATTTTCCTGGAGATCAATACACTGTGACCCACTGCACGGGGTTTGAAATCTACAATCTGACATCATCGATGACCTCAGATTGTAGCTGCGACACCCGCTACTGCGACATGAATGGAAATGACGTTACGTCGTAATAGCGGGGTGACGTGAACTCGGACTTCGGCGTGCACAGACGTGGCGCGAAATGTCTTTTGCGCCAGGACTTGTGCGTGCGAAAAATAATTAACAATGCAATTTTCAACTATTTGAGAGTAAACAAATTTTTGGAAAAAGCGTCAAAAATTTTAGGAAGTATGGTTTCTTAGTGAAAAAAGAGAAGATAAACCATACTGAAGTAATATCAAAAGTAATCCTTTAAGCACCCACACCCTCCACATATCCACCTCTGGCCAAACACAGCTAAATGCATTCTGTGTTGCTTGCAGACTTTTTGTTTAATGGAAGACTCTCTGGTCTGCTGTTAGTTAAACCATTGCTGGTTGCTGACCACTGGAGATCAGTCAACTGTCTGATGTGCCACGTGAACATTCAGGCCTTTTTATTCTGAAAAAGTCGCATAAACAGCGATGGCATTTGGTATTTCTTGCCCTCATCCAAAAACTACACTGATTTTGGTGCCTCAATTGACAATGGTATTTAGTGAGACAATGAACCATTGCAGTTTTTGGACATCGCTTTCAACTCAATGTCACTCAACCATGAAATGACGCATCAAGGTGTCAAATGAAAGCTAATGGCCTATATTTTAATAATAACAAGAATTGAATAGCCAGTATGCAATCAACTACCTGTATAACCCCTTCTGTCAGGATTACCTTTTTTGAGACCCTTTATAAACTCACCACAGGTGAGCCAATAACTTCAAAATAAATGTCTGTTACAGATTAACAAATCAATAACAAAATGGTTCAAACCTCATATTCTTTTTTTTCTTTCTTCTTCTTATATATTACCACGCATCACAAAATGGAAGGACACCCAGACCTAGCATCTCCACAAAAGGACCCAAAAGAAGGTAATGCAATATCCCCATAACATAAGGTTAACCAAATTACCTCAAGTATGGACGTTCTACTGTCATTGTACCTTTTTTCATTCATTATCCTATTAAAAAAAATGAAACGGCCAGGGGCCATTGTGCTCACCGTATACATCTTTTATTAGGCAGGATCATGCTTAGTTTAGAGGTGAATATGGTGAACACAATCAGGCATGAAGACTTTTTTTAGATGTGTATTGATGTCAAGTAATAAGACAGGGCAGTATATATAAGTTTATGATCCAACCAATAATTGTCTATGACATCAACAAGATCAATATCGTGTGATTGCTAAGAGTCCCTGCAACAAGAGGCCCAAGGGCCTGGCGCTCAGCTGAAATATATGAACATGGAAAGTACCCGATAGATCTCTTTCAACCTCAGTTTTGTCAATATATCAGGCAAACATACCAAAGTAAAAAGACTTTTAAATGGTGACAAATATGCCACTTATTAGTCAAATCTAAGTGCCTGAGCCAGGCTGACCTTGAAAAGTAGGTCAAATAGAAAGCCCATGTGATATCATGTAAAGGAGACTTATTGTACACCAACCATAAAATTCATGTCACTCTGGATACAGCAAAGGCTTTAAAATAGAAAAAAAAAACCAAGATGGCCGCCCACCAAATTATTCAAAAAAGTAAAGAAAATGTATTTACAAGTGAAAAAAGTAAAAATTAAAAAAAAAAATTGACCCGAAGTGGGATTGGAACCCACAACCTTCAGAGTCATACAAGAGCGGGAAATTCAAATCAAGCTTAAACTAGGTCAACACAGATTTTGGCTCAGTAATGCCAACTGGTAGTATCAATCAAAACTACTCTTAGTAGTTTCAAGACCTACATGCATGCGGTCCTTTTCAACTTTATTTCAAGCTTCTATCTGCTTGAATAAAGCGCCAAAAAATTGTTTTGTGATTTAGGCTTTTTGCCCCCTGGTGGCCAAACTGTTAATCCTGCCGGACCCACACTTGGTCTATTCAGGAGTCCTGAAGGGTCTAAATGGCTTATAGGGAAAATCTATCGCCTATCCGCCATAGTTTTGAAACGTGCCTGTTTAACGGACAGACAGACAGACAGACAGACAGACAGACGGACATTCATTCTACCATTTACTCATATGAATAGCTCAGCTTGTCAGCTGAGCTAATAAAAAATTCATCGAAAAAAAGTCATTAATAAGCGAGATATTGCACGTCCTACTTTTTCAGTTTTGACCCCCTGGTGGCCAAATCAAGAATCAGATCAGGCCAAAATTCGGTGTCAGAGATTATCTGATGTAGGGGGTTACATGTACCAACTTTCAAGTTCATAGCTTTAGCAGTTAAGAAACGTGCCATAGTTACACTCGAACGGTCAATTTACGCCATTTGACCTCTGTGACCTAGAAAAGGAGGTCAAATCCAAAAATCATAGGAAATGTGATGTATCCTTGCTAGGAGTCCCTGCCATAAAATTTTATCGAAAACAATTCACTCAAATAGGCAAGATATTGCACTTCTTCCTTTTTCCGTTATGGCCCCCTGGTGGCCGAATAAAGAATCAGATCAGGCCAAAATTCGACATCAGACGTTATCTGATGTAGGGGGTTATATGCACCAAGTTTCAAGTTCATAGCTTTACTGGTTAAGAAACGTGCCATAGTTTACACTCTAACAGCCAATTTACGCCATATGACTTCTGTGACCTTGAAAAGTAGGTCAAATTGAAAACCCGTATAATATAAAATGTATATTTGCTATGAGTACCTACAACAAAAGTTTTATCGAAAACAAGTCACTTATAAGCGAGATATCACACTTTTTAGATTTCCACTTTTGGCCCCCTGGTGGCAAAGTTAGGAATCAGATCGAACCAAAATTCAGCACCAGAGGCTATGTGATATAGGGGGTTATATGTACCAAGTTTCAAGTTCATAGCTTTAGTGGTTAAGAAACGTGCCATAGTTTACACTCTAATGGCCAATTTACGCCATATGACCTCTGCGACCTTGAAAACAAGGTCAAATTAAAAACCCGTATAATATAAAATGTATATTTGCTATGAGTACCTACAACAAAAGTTTTATCGAAAACAAGTCACTAATAAGCGAGATATCACACTTTTTAGATATCGACATTTGGCCCCCTGGTGGCCAAACAGAGAATCAGATCGGACCGAAAATCAGTGTCAGAGGTCAGCTGACCTAGGGCATTCTGTGTACAAAGTTTCAAGTTCATAGCCCTAGCAGTTAAGAAACGTGCCACTGTTAGGATACGACGACGACGACGACGACGACGACGGACACAGCGCTATCGTATAGACTCCCCTTACGGTGAGCCAATAAGTGTAGAACTCATACTCTATAATGCCTCACATGCCTCCTCTGCTGTATCCTCCTCACGCTCTGCAACAACTAATGGATTTAATTTTAAGCGTCCAAGTGAGTCAAGCAAAATCATTGACACCAATCAGAAACCTAGTTTTGAATTGAAAGTCAAAACAATCTGGTTACCAATAGATACATGTATTATGTCATTATGCCCCCACTCAACGAAGTTGAGATGGGGGCATATTGTTCTTGGCTGGTTTCCGCGTCCGCACTATATTCCGCTCTATAACTCAGGAACTGCTTGTCCGGTAGACTTGAAATTTTTATGGTGTGAAGGCCTAGGGACTCGAAGGTTCCCTATTGATTTTAGGCCAAAGCCCAAATCCAAGATGGCCGCCAGGCCACCATATTGATTTTTTGCATTCCGCCGCCTAACTTTAGGACTGAGTGAGTGATAAACCTGAAACTTCTGTGGTGTGATGCTCTAGTGTAGGGGAGGTGCCCTATCGATTCTGGGCCCGAACTAAAATCCATCATGGCCGCTAGGCGGTCATCTTTGTTTTTCGCATTCTGCCCCATAACTTGAGAACCGAGTGAGTGATAAACCTGAAACTTCTGTGGTGTGATGCTCTAGTGTAGGGGAGGTGCGCTATCAATTTTGGGCCCGACCTAAAATCCATCATGGCCGCCAAGTGGCCATCTTTGTTTTTTTTATTCCGTCCCATAACTTGAGAACCGAGTGAGTGATAAACCTGAAACTTCTGTGGTGTGATGTTCTAGTGAAGGGGAGGTGCCCTATTGATTTTGGGCCCGACCCAAAATCCAAGATGGCCGCCAGGCCACAAACTTGATTTTTGCATTCCGCCCTATAACAGTTTAACCCCAGAACCATTCCATCTCCATTGCATACTGTGATCGGCGGAGATTTCAACTACAACTTACTCAAAGAACGTCTTCAAGTGCCGGAACACCCCCTCCATTAATTTCAACAACTCATCAAGGAACCCACAACACTCAACTGCACACTGTTAGATCACATCTATATCAAGTTGCATCATGATGAAAAACATGCAGGAGTGTGCAGAACATACTACAGCTACCACAACCCAGTCTACTATACGTTCAATCAGTAATAGAGTGGCCACTCGGCATCCCTTGGAAGCAACTCCTCCACTTCGACTACTGCCTCCACAGCTGCTACCAGAACACCAGCTACGCTACCTATCCAATTGATGTTCCTCAACTCCCACCTTGGCCCAACACACCAACCCACAAATTCGGCTTCTTCCATATAAAGCAATGGCAGACGAATGCCCAAGAGCTGTAACAAGCAAACCGTTTCCACTGTGACGACTGCCTTGATCCACAGCTGCTCTCCGAACACCGATTACGATGCCAATCACCGCTTTAAGGCTGATTGCTCCACCAAGGACACTTCTTTCCACTGTAACCACCTCTAGAGCTGCTCTCAGAACACCAGTTACAGTGCTCATAATCAGTCCTTTCATGGCTGATTACTGCAACAAGGACACGGTTTTCACCATGACCACTGTCTCCAAAGGTACTCTCCAAACCCAACTTACGATGCCCATCATCAGTCCTTTCATGACTGGTTGATGAAAACTTGTCACACTACATACCGTATTCATGCGCATTTTAGCACATGCGCTTATAAACAAAAATCGCTTGTTTTAGGGTGTATTTTCAGCCTTCACTTTGCCCGATTATAAACGCATGTGCTAATATTTTTCGGAGACGTCATCGTCACTGCATCGAAGGGAGGCTGCATGACTTCTAATAACATGCTGGAAGAATACGTGAACAAACTGTCACAGTCCCGTGCTGCATGCTTCCATGCTTAACCCCGCTAGTACTCTAGCATGTTGACTCTGAATACCGTGCACTGCCACATGAAAGACGAAGAGAAAGACACTTTTAAGCAGCAAAACACACACTGCTGTTCATTCCAGGTGGAATGACCCCTCTCCTGCCACCAATCAACACGCACATCAAGAACATTTTTGTTCAATTATTAGCGCACTGCGCTTAAACTGTGCTTATAATTGAATTTAACTGCACCCTCAATTAGTGCGTGCAGTGCGCTAAAATGCGCATAAATACAGTAAGCAGATTACTACCAGTATAAGCACTTAAATTCATTTCCTTCAACCTACCCAATATTAAAAATATGCCCACTCAGCGGGGGCATACATTGCGATTCATATGAATCGCGTTATGTCTAGTTTAATTGGTAATCTCATTGGCCCAATTTGGGCCACGCAACATACCAAAAGCATGTGATACAATACTTTCAGGACGCTATTTTGATATCAGCAGATACTAGTAACCTCCAGCCTGATTGGCTGTTCAGTTAACTCCCGCTAAGAATGAAACATTTGGCATAATGCGTGAACAACGCGCCTCACTCGCTGGATGTGTGAAGGTTACAAAACAAAAGAGCAGAATTGATGATAACCTGAAGTTATTGAAAACAGCAAAACTCTGTTTAATACATATATGTAGCATGTTATTTTTTAACTCAACATTCCTTTTTGATGCTCTTCAACAAACCTTCACCTTTTTCAGCTGACACACTTGACAAATTGCCTCTGAAAATAACAAAGGAAAAAACACCCAAAACAAGTCCAACTCCAAGCAGTACCAAGTCAAAGCGACCTGCACCAAAGGAGAAACCTAAAGGTAAATTGACAAATATCATCTGTAATCTATCACTAATAATACAGAGATCACACTAGCCATTAACCATTCAAAGACCAAATCTTCTTCAGGAAAATCCATTCTCCCAGTTATGATCTCAACCACCAGCGAATCTATATAAACGTCACTGCAACCACGGCACCATTTGAAATTGTGCATCTGTGAATTAAATGCATCTGTCATATTGTATTAAGATGCACTTTTGGTTTAGACCTCTTGCCGTATGCAAAAGCTTAATATAAAGGCTGTCCGTAAATTGTGTACAAATCAGTCATTTGATAAGATACAAGTATTTTGAAGAATGAATAGACAGGTTAAATGTTCTAATTTAACAAAAATGCACAAATTTTGCAAAATTGCTACCAGTTATCAGACAATCAAAATAAACTGATGTCACCACTATATTCCAAGTACGACCTCAGTTTCTAGAACCCTAAACCCACCCAGACATCCTGGGGGGCGGATGACATCAACCTGGTTCTTTTGGGGGCAAACGCTGTCAGCCCTTGTTCTTTGGAAGACTTTACGTCATGACTTGTGGCATAGTGTCACACTTGATACCGCACTGTCTGCAGTTATCTTGGGGAGCATTGTGGCCGTATCACAAATGTCTATAAAATCATCAGATCAACACTTCCTCGCAAGATTTCATTATTGTAGAAGCCTAGTTTTAACACTACACTTTTCCTGTAGTGGATAGCTTAGACAAATTCATGTATTATTGCTCTACATTTCAAAAATGCAATTTACAAAAGTTCTTTGTTTCTTTTTAGCTACCACTTCCACACAATTGCCCAAGAAGAAAACGAAAACTTCCAGCAAAAATACCACTACAGCAGCACCAACAACATCATAAACTGTTTCCACATCCTTCAAAACAAAACTATTGTTTAAGCCACAAACAGGTAAATTCATAGAGTATACATTTTTAGCTCAGCTGACAAAGTCAGCGGAGCTAGTAGAATAGCTGTTCAAATGGTGTCCGTCCTGCAATCCATCCATCTAGGGACCCATCTGTGGACAAAATTGGACATTTCTGATTGGGAAGGCCTAGCCACTTCGTTGACGGTGCTAAATTAGGAGTTGCCCAAGGTGAACTCAAAAAACGAAAAATCAGCGCGATCCGACCTGTATTAAGAGAATGAGGTCATTTCGCGTGTAGATTTCTTTCCCTTTTTACCTCGGTCCACAGAGCAAATATTGTTTTCAAATGTGGCTGAATATTTTTTAATATTTTTTCATTTTTTACTTTTAATGGAATTAATATGGTTTTCACCGCCAGTTGGCGCTGCAGGCACATTGACTGAATTTTGGCGATTTCAAATTTGGCGGTGGCTCAACTTTTTGCAAGCAGTGCCGCTGATTGGCCGATCGATAGAAGAGATGCCACCATTTAAAAATGGCGGTAGTCGCTGCTTCAATGAAGATGAGTGAACTTTCTCATGTTCAATCGGTTGATACTCTTTTAATCAACATGACCATGTACCTGAAATTTGTTTAGGTACTGAAAAGAGTCTATATAATTCAGATTTATCGATAGTTTTTTATAATATTGCGGAAATTTTGTGCACAAATTAGCGAAAGTTGGTGCTCGTCTCATGTCATTTTAGAGCGAGAAATTTGTTTCCGTCGATCTCTACCACTGAAAAATCGCTTGCATAGCTTCGAATTTTTGTGAAAATAAGTATCTGAACTTGGTTTCAAATAGTCTAGAGAGTTACCTTTGTGGTGATACATATGGTATGTGATAAATATTTGTGGAATTTGTGAAATTCGGTTTTCAAACGTGCCGATGATGCAAGCGATCTCGCGTGAATTTTGCAAGTCCTGATATGTCGACCGGGTGTCAAAAATCACTCGCCTAAATTCAATTCAAAGATCAAAAATAATATCTGAACTTAGTTTCAAATAGCCTACGCAATTATCATTTCGGTGATATATAATGCATGCATGTAATAATTGATTAATCTGCCTAAAACGCGCTATTAAAACGGCGAAAGATCGTGATAAACACTCTGGTGGCGGTCGCACTAAATAACGACCGGTAGGGCCCGGCGTCTGGCGGAGAAAAAAAGGTAGCGGCCGGAGGTTGAAACGGGATTTTTATGCACTTTTAACTGTATATATATGTTGTTTGGATGTATTTCTAACAGTTCTGTAACTTTGATGACCAAGCTTGCGCCCAAAGTTGGTGAAATTGATGCTTGTTTATGGACTGCGCTAGCGACCGGAGAATTCGCCGTCGGCCATTTTGGCTACGGTCCCTGAGATGGTATCCAGTCAAATCGTCCCCAGTAGCAATCGTCCCCGCTCATAGGAGTCAAATCGTCCCCATGTCAAATCGTCCCCGGGTGAAATCGTCCCGGTTTCCGGCGCCAGTGCATGATGGAACCCGGTGGTGTATGGGGTATGGCATAAGGCCAGTAGTGGCATGATATGTCTATTCTATAAGTCTATTCCTGTATAAGGGATGAAATCGGAGGCGGATTTAGAGGGGGGCGGACCCGGCGTACGCCCTCCCTTATTTGAGAAAAATCTTTGAAATTGACCACGAATTTTAGGAAATCGTCATAAAATCGACATAAATATCCGGTAAAAAATAGATGCCCGCCCCCCCCCCCCTTATTCAGACTCCTGGATCCGCCCCTGGAAATAAAGAAAAATTAGCATACGCAGTGAGTTGTTTAATTAAAGGAAAAGTCGTTCAAATAGCCTTTAGCAATGTTTAGTTCACGGACCTGTGAATACTTAGTACGGTATCTTTTAAAGTTCCATGGTGAGTTGATATCACAACCGATCAAAGGGGTCGCTAATTCAATTGATGATGAACACAACCATTCATTATATCAGTGAGTTAATATCACAACTGGGCCTATATTGATCAAAGGGGCCGCTTCAATATGTTAGTGAGTTGATATCACAACTGGGCTTATTGAGCAAGGGGGCCGCAAATTGATGAACACAACCATTCATTATGATCAGTGAGTTAATATCACAACTGGGCCAATTGATCAAAGGGGCCGCTTCAATTAGCTAATTAGTAACTGCAATTAGGGTGAGATGAAGATGATTTTTTGAGAAGATATCATCAATTAAGCAGAGCTATAGGCCCTATATAAACCTGCCGGATTTTAGGGTTCCTCATTCGATTTCGAATAGATGCGACATCCAACATCCAGCAGCATAATGAATGATTGTATTTCCTGCAAGAGACCTGTGAGACCACGACAAGAAGGCCTGCAATGTGATGGTTGCGGTAGCTGGCAGCATCGTACGTGCCACACTGGTATCAGCCGTGCCGAGTACAGAAGAGCCGTGACAGAGGGAAGTGACATTGAGTGGTCGTGTGCAGAGTGCGATGCGAATATCACGGGCGTCCCACAACCCCTGGCTGAGAGCAGTCGTCTTTCGTTGGAGCAGACCCGACGCACGTGGTTTTTGGCAGACCAAGATCGACCAGATGAGACTCCAACCCCCACAGATCGACAAGATGAAACTCCAACCCCATCTGAACTCCAGGAGGCAGCTGACGCTTGGTTGCAAGAGATGCAAGTGGAAGCTGACGCTTTGTTGGAAGAGATGGAAGTGGATGAGCCAGCAGACGACCCTGACCCCACCCTTGGAGAATTCGAAGTCCCGGAGCGTTTAGAAGAATCGTCGATGGCTGATGAGACACCACGAGAGTACGTAGGCGGCGATGACGGACCAGCAACTAGCAGAAGCACATTGTAAATATTTTATTCATTCGAATTAATGTTATGTTAGCCTACATATTGGAGAGGAAGTCCAAAGTCAAAAGTAGGTAGGCCAGGCCTATCCAGCACGCATACCGGTAGCATCCGGTAGGCCTACACATCACCCGAACCCTTTCCCAAGATAACAACTCTATACCCCAAAACGCCATCAATGTTCTACTAAAATTCATATGAGTAGGCCTACATGTATTTTAACTGTAAAAAACTACAATACTGGCCGTTGAGATGACGGAGAAACACGCAACAGAAGTGCAGTATGAAGACGTGGACGACTTGACATGGGTCGATATGACTCGGGGACGATTTGGTATCAGCGGGGACGATTTCTCCAGGGGACGACTTTGATCGGGGACGATTTGACCGGTAAGCAAAGCCCTGAGATGTTGTGGTTGGCAATTTTGCAACAAATTTCGCCATTTAGCCTACGTTTGTTTACAATTATTTTGAAAGTCACATTATGACATCGTAGTATGAATTCCACTGCAGTTTCGTTACGCAGCAATGCTCATGTTTTTGGTTTGCAATCCTGTACTGTCTGTACACTGCGCTGTGCATGTACCGGCTGTACTGTAGCTGTAAAAAAGACAAAAACCATAGCCTAGCCCTATAGGACAGGCTTAGAGTATAACTCAACAAACAGGCCCTCATGATTCATTTGATGGACACCTTATTTGATAGTACCTCATCATTAAGTCCACTAGATCCTGTTCTGTCACATGTCGTAGACGATAGACAATTTTCAAAATGTAGTACACCACTCGCTCATCTTTAAGCCCAGCTCTTGGCTCACATCATGTGGGCACGGTTGGCTGTTGAGTGTTATGGTTCAGTCTGTGAGACTAATTTAAAGAGGTTACACTTTTATTTTGAATTGGAAAACAGCCCACAGGACTGACTTTTCACTGAGTAATAAGTGTGCCCTTCGAAGGTAAAGTCTCTTTCTGGATTTGCTTCCATAGATGCCTTGTTCAGGATATCATCTGACCGATGCCTGATCAAGCACAGACTGTATCCGGTGGTGTACATTTCCCCGTCTATGTCACCCTTTTTTATTCAGTCAGTGTTAATTTCTCTTCTCTTTTTTTACAGATTAACTGTTGTTGGTTATTACAAGAGGAGTCGTTGGCACATTTCAAGTCCAGGAAAGCACTTGCTGTTCCCACATTCAGAGTAAGGTGTGCTTACTCGTTTTACTGCTTTCCATTCCCGGAGAGCGTTATCAAATATCTGATGCAAGGCAACAAATATCTGCCGCAAGGCGCTTCAAATATCTGCCGAAAGGCATCAAATATCTGCCGCACCAATAAAGTTCATTTTGTTAACCAACTCTTAATCTTCTTTTCTTCACATACAAAAAAGACCGTCCCAAACATTTGGCTGCATCCACTTCATCAATGTCCAGACAACAGTCGGTTCATTTGACCATTGTAAAGCACCAGGCCCCACCTCACAAAATACACTGTAATAATCATGTACCTTGTGTCCATGTGCATGTTATTAGTTCCACCTACGCTGCATGAAGACAAGGACTCCACTCTTTGACGTCACCACACAACTCCTTGACGTCATCACACACCCCACTACTGCAACGGCAATAGAAATGACTTTACGTCATAATACCAGGGTGACGTCAACTCAGTACTTCAGCATGCGCTGATATAGCAAGAAGGTCTTTCGCATCAGCACTTCTGCGTGCTAGACGTTATAGCTTCACGTTGCCTCATAATAACGTTACCGACACACACTTGGCCCTTGCCTTCACCTATCCATTTCAGCTGAGCGCCAGGCCCTTGGGCCTCTTGTTATAGGAAATCTTCATAAAATAAACACAAAAGTGTTCATTGCACTCTCACCCTAGCCCCAGTTGCCTGCACAATTGCAACTTCCACGCTGGAATTTCAGAACTGCTGAGTTTCATGAAGCCCACTTCAGCGAGTTCAGTGCTCCTTACCGCACAGTGCCTAATTGACTGTAAATAGAAGGTGTTCAATCCAAATTGCCATTAACTTCCAGACTCACTTTCATTATGTGTCATTTCAGCTAACTTAAATATGCCCTTGCCATCAAACAAGAACGAAATGACAAAACACCACTTGAATCACCAACAAAGACACTTTCAAAAGGTATACGTCTGCTCTTCCAACATGTGGTACATTCATACTCCAATTCAGGCAAATATTTCATCTTTGACACCAAACATCTGACTACTTTGCCAAAGTTTCATAACAAATGCACAGCTTGCTATCAATTCTTCTAAAACAGTACTTGCTGCTTCTTTCAATTTCTCAAGCAAAACCACCACTTCATATAAAAAAACAAACATTATAAGCCACAACTTCAATATCATCTTCTTTTTCCAGCGATGTCATCTACCACCCTCATCACTGAAAAAACATTATCCTTCAACCCAGCCAAGACAAAGACACAGAAAAAACAAACAACAGGTTAGTATGAACAAACCATCTTTAACTCTTTCAGTGCCAAGGACGTACATGTACGTCCTAAATATTAAGGTATTTTAGTTCCTCCAGACGACACCAGATGTCCCCAGCTACTCAAATGTGGTTCATATTGTTTCTCTGGCCTGGGGCGTCCAAATTGAATAATTTTTTCGACTGAGAGGGTGGGGTGGGGTTTGCCACCCCTCATTTTAGGTGAAAAATGGTGAAAATCGGCCAAAAATACCACTCCCTCAAAAAAATTTAGAACATAATCCTAGTGTGCCCCTACTTATTACTGCTGTTTTATTGAAACAGGAGGTAAAGACAAAGGTTTTGAAGAATTTTGATGAGTGTATCTCAATTATTTTTGTGAGATTTTGGGTAGTGACAATGCCCAAAAATGCCCAAATCCTGGGCACTGAAAGAGTTAAGGTGCTATCAACAAGCTCAGCCAAGCAAGCAGTCTCATTGCCACTTTTTAACTAGGCACTGCCCAAAAATCATCATTCCAGCACAAAAATAATAATTCAATTGAATCACACTAATCAAACATTGGTGGAAGCGCCATCTAATGAAAATAAACTTATTAACAAGGTTTGCCCAGCCATTCAGTATTCACATTCTGATCATTAGATATGTCTGAAATTTATACACTGCTATATGAATATATTTCATTTCTGATGTAATTGTAATGTCGTGAAAACGAATGCTTCATGCATTCATGATTCATCCTTGAAAACTGACCAAACTCACTGAGCAAACTCCACATCACTACAATGACGTCATTGCGCCTCATCCTTCATTGGCACCAAGTTCAACATCATGACAATGACCTTGTCAAAACGTGATTATAATTGCAAAACCTTCCTACAAGCACTAAAATGTTCCAGCACTTGAAAAGGGTAGTTCCTAAGAAATTAAATGGCACTCATTGCATCCCCAGTTCAGTTCAACAAAGGAATAATTAGCCCCAATTCAGAGTAGGCCTATAGGCATATATATTGGTGATGTTCTCTAAACCCCTGGTTCTATTCCACAAAGAGGGTAAGTACTTAATCTCCACTGTCACTCGCCAGGCACTTTGTCTAACAAATGGCTGAATTATATGCATTCCTTAAACAAATTAACAAATTCAGTAGGGTTTCGCAAGGCACTTAACTGCTACCATTGTTGGCCACCACCATCACAAACCTTGCATTGAAACATAAAACATGTCGCCGTTTAATGCAACATTACTTTCTTGTCTTTTCAGCTTCATCTCCAGAGCAGTCAGCAAAACTACCTCCTCCTCCAACAGCCGAATAATTTTCTGTAAGGAACTTTGCAACACACCCTCAGGACAAATGAACATCAAAGACAAATACATTGCCGACAATTCAGCAATAGTCAGGCTCACAACTTGGGACCCCACATTGATGTCATTCAAGAAGCAAACAGTTACACATTAACTGATGTGAGCATGAAAACATTCCAAGAAACAAGACACTTGTCAACCACTACAGCAACTCAGGTAATGAAAATTGAACCTATAACAGAATTCAAGAAACCTGAACAATCCAACCTCTTCCCAACATCAACGGCAGAACTGGTTGCCATGGACATTGAAAAAAAGTCACATGCATTGCCTGCTCAGCTCTTAACACATACATTCCTGCCAACTCCACAACTTCCAAATGTCAGGAATGCAATGCTCAGCAGAAAGTAACAAACATGAAAATTGCATACACTGGCAAGGCTACATTTTTGGACACCACATCAGAGTCAGCAATACAACTGAAATTCACCAACAACTTCCTAAGTCGCATTCTTGACGCAGTTAACAATGCTGCACCTGAACCCTTGACCAACACCGAAGAAATCGAACAATTCCTACTTGGATACAATGACACATTCGCCATTACTTTTATAAAATACAGCAAAACAATTCTGTCATTAGACCCTTCTGAATTGGAGTAACATACCATATGATTTGATGCTCTTGGGTAATGAATAACCATCAAAGAAACTTAACCTGCATACGTGGCGCCTCATCAGTATGAAAAATAGAGTTTCAAAGTCACACCATTGTGAAATCATATCTCGTAATGATTTGTCATGCATTAGCCATTTTCCGTGTATGTATGTGTTGTCAGTGGGGCGTGTGTTTGTCAAGCCTATGGCGCTATACCCCACAAAATACAAGTTCCTGTGACCATTATTAATCTTTAGCTCACATACTTGACGCAAGCATTATTCTGGCCATCAGATCCTCGCCCTATCCATATTTGTTAATTTCTGAAATATTTCTTTGTCATTTTTATATTTGCTCATTTCTTGAAATTTATTTTTATATACTGCCTCTGTACTTGTTAATTTTTAAACAAATGGCATACCATTATTTGTACCTGTACTGTTCATATTTCATGCCTTCTACAGGGTGAGTTACTAAAAATATAATTCAAATTCGTCAATTTAACCCTTAACATTTGAACAACTTGAGAATGTGAAATGTCACCCACAACATTATTTGCATCCCATTTTCAAAACAAAGGTCCCATTAAAAGCAATGCATGAGCAGAAAATTAACATCAAAGTATCCATAAATTTGTAGCTTCCTATTTTCTCATAAAACTATGATTTCAGCCAAATTCCTGAATATATCAAACAGTTACTCTAAAATTACCTTCTTTTATGAACTCACCCTGTAGGCCTATATGCTCATGTATTTTACTTGTTCTTTGATTTATAGTGGATTAGCCTCTTATCTGTAATTGTTTATTTTTTTACAAAATTGTATATTATATTTCTTAATACTTGTCCACTTGTACCAGTATATTTTACTTGTAATGTGATTTAAAGTGAACAAGCTTCTTATCTGTAATTGTTCATGTTTTCAGCAACTTGCCATTATATTTCGTAATACTTGTACTGTTTTAACAGTGTACTAGTATTTCACTTGTACTATGATTTAAAGTAACATCAATCAATATCAAAAGCTCCAAAAATATTTGTGTTCTTACTTTACATGTAAATTACTGTTGTTGAAATTCATTTAAGTATGCATCCTATGAATGATGCCATGTTTATTTTCTATCTGTTTTACTTCACTTTACAATGATTTATAGATTCCAATCAATATAAAATTTTCCACAAGTGTATTTGTGTTCATACATTATATCAATGTAAGAACAATTATTTATTTTAAATCTTTTGAGAAAAATTTCAGCCACATTTCAGATTAACCAATTGTGTTGCATAAATTGATTCATTTAATTTACAATCACTTGTGCTAATTACTTGCTGGTCAAGTACAATCATTCAAACCAATAAAACAAGCATTTTAAAACATACACATCTTTATTCATTCTTTCATTCCTCATGCCTTCAAGTCCCTGTTAACACATTGAGTGCCAGCTACGAGTATACTCGTATTAGGCGTAATTTGCCGCCCCCCCCCCTTCCCAAAGTCTTTACAATCTCAATGGAACGCAGTATTCACTTGATTTTAGGACGATTTTAACCCCAGGATGGATTGCTATGTTGTCACGAAGTGGCAAGAGTCTCGGTTGAAAATTGTTCATTCTGCAGCAGTTTGAATGATAGATGAAAATCGAAAATTTACTATCTCAAAAACAAACTTGACATCACAGAAACCGGCTGTAGCTCGGTACAGGGAAGTCCAATCGCTTCGAAACAAGCGCCAAAATGGAGAGGAGAAGATTTTAGATCAGTGGTCTCCGTTTTTCGATATCTTGCACCATTTAGGAGCTGGAGGCCTTCAAAGTTGGCACTTCCCAGCAAACATGGTTCTGACAATAAAATATTCAAGTTTCTCATCCCCCTGTCGCCACTGCGCAATACTTTCAACTACTGCAACTACAAGCAAACAAGAAGCAGCTATCCAAGCGGCCACTATTGCCCAAAGACACAGTCCAACATAATTCACAGATCACAACACTACTGATTTGAAAATGTTTGCATCCACTACTCGCAGCGATCCGACATATTCCTTCCCATGTTGTGGTATCTTAGAGTCCTAGCCAAGACGACGACCCATATTAGCCTAATGGCTTGTCTACTTACCAGTTACCTTGACCATGACGATCACCATTTCTGGTCCTTCTTTCCACTCCTCCATTCAATGATATTAGGGCCGACGACAATACAAAGACTACATGCAACTACATGTTCACCACAAAAGTTTTTGCATCTTATCAAGATATACTCCGGCTATGTTTAAAGGGTGTATAATACAGTGATGTTCAGGATGCTGCATGTAGCAATTATTTTTACGTTACGCCTGGTGGCACAAGTCACCATACACATGATTGACCGATAACACAGGGCATGCACCTGGTGAACGTCTGGTCATCCCTTAAAAATCGCGCTGGGATAGTCTGCCATAATTCCACATCGCACAGCGGAGTCTTATTTCATTGGGCTAATCAAAACAAGGATAGCTACCTACTACAGCCTCAGTCTCATAAATGTTCACCTTTTCAGGTTCCATATTTGCAATACATTCTGTGGCGCATGGTTCTCTCGCCAAGGTTGTCATCTCGCGATTTCGCACCTCGCGGTTTATAATAAGACCATTTATGTCGTTCATACTCTACCCAGGTCAGAATTTTGCATGTGTACTCCATTCGGACACACCCGAGGAAGAAATAATCTATTTATAATAGAAAACTCTTAGCTAGTTCGCTTAGCTACACCTAGGCGGCGCCCCTATACACCCTCTGCCTCGTGTGAGCCCGCATCACTAGTACTTCTTCCTCGGCACACTGTCCCGAGTTTCCTTACCACGTTTTCGTCCAATTTCGGCCGATTCTGCATTAAAGAAGGGCTACCCAGAACACCTTCGGGAGGTTTACTTTCTCAAGGAGACGGGTGAGATCGTTCTTTAACTATCCCCCCTCGATTTCCGCTTTTGAAGCGTGTTTTTTCCTGCCGTCTCCCAAGAAATTGTTTTCTCCTTTTTCCCGGGCTGTTGGTCACGTGACCTGCCGTCACGTCCTGCCCGGCGTGGGCAGGGGGTCGGTGATCGAGCACTATTCATGGGCGAGGGGCCCTGGTGCCCCCCTCGTTTTGGGTGCCGTCAGACCGTCCATTTCCCCGGTCCGACCCCACCAGTGTTAGACAAATCCAACAAGATGATAGGAGCCCTTGGCTCCCAAACTGAAAAATTTTAGGAGCCAACCAAGTTATCATATTTTAGTCGCCATGGCTCCGATCTTCAAGAAAATTCAGGGGCCAATTTCCTTTTTTTCATTTCAAAGTGAAGGTCCAGGGGTTGACAAATTTCGTGGAGGCTGGTTGCCCTGTCGGGCAACCAGCCTTTTAAATTTTCATATTTTTGGTTGCCCAGACCCTCTTGGTGGTTGCCCAAGAAAAATAATAGATTTTAAGAGAGAATGCTGTTTTTCTTCTATTTATTCATTTGAAACTAACATCAAGTAACAGTACACCAATAAGTTTATTTTAGTCTTGAATAAAAGCTTGCGAGATATTGCCACTGGAAAACAAAGTTTAGCAACTCTACTCCGCTTTGACGGGAACATCTGCGTCAGAAACTCGCGCCAAAATCTTCCTATTACATATTGTGACATCATCTTTTATTCACAAACAGAGCTAGACCAAGAGAAATCAATATAAAAGCAGATGTCACCAAGACCAGTCAAAACCATGTGCGTTTTGTAGGCTATTTTACGCTAATCTGACTTGTGAATATTGTGCGTTTTCCAATCATCCTTTACTAAACGCTGTCTTGTCTCCTCGTATGCCTTCTTGACATCTTTTGGAAGGGCCTTGGGTGTTTCTGCCGATCGCTTGCGTGCTGTGGCAGGTGGTAATGCGGGAGTGCGGTTTCCAAAATGGTCCAGTTGCCTCGACATTTTGGAGCAGACGACAGATGCGCACTGAGTAACTGCGCATTTTGACAATCGTTTCAGTGGGAGTAAATTAGAACAACCACCCATGATGCCTTGCGCCACACCTGCGGACATTCTATTTGCCTCCCACTGTCAAAGAACCTTGTTCCCGCTGCTGATACGCAATGCAGTAGACCACTCATTCACCGTACTACAAAAGCGCTGGGGACTAGGATAACTTGGATCCAAACAATGTATTTCACTATATCATGTAAATGCATGCATGCCATGGCGGCGCGGCGAGTAAACTGGTTTTTTAAAACATATTTGTATCGCCAGAAAACGCATACTTTTTTCATTTTTTAAGTGCCAAGACCATATTTCTACTCGCCTTTGGCGAATTGGCGAGCGGATTTGTCAACCCCTGCCCACCCTGCTCTGTCGGGTTTGTCGGGGTCGACAGGTGTGGCTGCCTATCAGGCATGCCCCCTCCCTCCTCCTGTGTCTGCCCCACGGGAGTCCGATCTGAGCACTGAGCCTCAGCCTCTTGCTTCCTCCCTCACGGAGGAGCAATGATGAGGCCCTGGCTAAAGAGACCCAGGCGGTGTTGTCTTACGCTGACCTGACTCTTTGTGCTCTGACCAGGTCCTTAGCTGCAGATGCCTCGGAGGCCCAGCGGGTTCTCGCGATGTCCTTCCAGCAATCCCTGCAGCATGCCAGTGGTCTGGCTGCTAAGGAGGCGGCTAACGGCGTGCTAAAACGCCGTGACCTGCTCATTGAGGGGTTGAGCACGGTCAGATCCCAGTTTTGCGGGGGGGGGGGGGCATTATTAAGGACCGCTCCATTAAGGATCTCTCCATTGAGTGCCAACCTTCCTCCTGCGCCTTCAGGTGGCGCCCCTACAGTTGGCGTCGTGGGTGGCAGACTGCGACACTTCGCAGCCTTTTGGGACCGGTGGTATCAAAAAGACTCCCCTGTGCCGGATATGCTCCGACACGGTGTCCGATTGGACTTTTCCCATCCCCCCGCTATGACGGCGACTCCCACCCCGGTGTCCCGGCCAGTAGACCCTGTCAGGGCGCTTGCCCTTCGATCGGAGGTCCTGTCTCTTCTCGAGAAGCAGACAGTGGGGCTGGTGGACAACCATTCGCCCGAGGCTTTTACAGCCACGTCTTCTTGGTCCCCAAGAGGTCGGGGAAGTGGAGACTGGTCATCGGCCTGTCCAACTTGAATCGGTTCCTCCGGGTTCCCAGCTTCAAGATGGAGACAACCAGGTCAGTAGCGGTCGCGGTGCAGCCCAAGGATTGGGCTATCTCTCTGGACCTTCAAGACGCGTACTTACACGTCCCGGTCCATCCAGAGTTTCAGCCCTTCCTTCGTTTCTTCTTCGAAGGAAAGGTTTATCAGTTTCAGGCCCTTCCTTTCGGCCTGGCTTCCGCTCCGCTGATTTTCACAACAGTCGTCAAGGCGTTTGCCGCGCCTTTTCACGCTATGGGCTTAAAGCTCCATTGCTATCTCGACGACTGGCTGCTACGGCACAAGACTCAACGCCGTCTGGGAAAGCAGGCAAAGTTTCTGCTCATCACAACCAGACATGCAGGGTGGCTTTTAAATTGGGAAAAATCCGAGCTGGACGCAGCTCAGGATTATGTCTTCCTGGGGGTGCGATTTCGCACACGAGGGGGCCTGATGTCCCCCCTTCCGGACCGAATTCGCAAGATTCGGTCCTTGGTCGGGATTTTTTTGCCGTCAGGACAGCGCACAGCCCGACAGTTTCTATATTCGGAGACAGGGGGGGACGAGATCCGACACATTGTGCAGTCTCAATTGGGAGCTCCTGCAGCTTTGTCGCCGCTTAGATATCCAGCTCCTCCCCGTCACATCCCCGGCAAGAGGAATATCTTGGCCGATGCCCTTTCCAGGTCGGACCGTCTGGTCCAGACAGAGTGGACCCTCCATCGGGAGGTGGTCTCTCGCCTGGGGGCCCTGTTGGATGCTCCGGTCGTGGACTTGTTTGCGACTCGGTTGAACAAGAGGTTCCCCCTGTACTACTCACCCCTCCCAGACGGGGAGGCCTTGGGAGTGGACAGCCTGTCGGCCTCCTGGGACGGCCTCAATGCTTATGCATACCCGCCAACCCCTCTGTTGCTACTGGTACTCAACAAGGTGGCCAGTTCACGGGTCAGACTTTGTCTGATAGCACCATGCTGGCCGAACCAGGCCTGGTTCCCGGTTCTGCTGGAGCTGCTGACGGATCATCCCCGCCGCCTGCCGGCTTGGGACCGTCTGCTTTATCACCCGATCGGCCGGGTCTTTCATCAAGACCCTTTTTTTTACAGGCTTCACGTCTGGAGGCTGTCAGGTATTTCCTCCGAGAGAGAGGCTTTTCGGAAGACGTTATCCGTATAGTCGCCCAACCTCCGAGACAGTCTACCCTTGATTCATACGTTAGCAAGTGGGCTGTCTTTCGAGACTGGTGTCGGGAGCACGGAGTTTCTCCGGTCGCTCCCTCCCTTCCCAACTTCCTCGACTTCTTAAATTTTCTATTCTCGGTCCGGAAGTTTTCGGTTCAGGGAGTGAAAGGTTATCGCTCCGCCGTTTCGGTCACCTTAAAGCTGACTGAATCGTGGCAACCGTCTTGGGATGACGCTGTTTCATCGTTGCTTCGCAATATGTCTTTGGAGCGTCCTTGCTCCATTCAGCTCTCCCCCAAGTGGGACCTCTATGTGGTCTTAAGGGCTCTCATGAAATTTCCATTTGAGCCCATGCATCAGGCAGATTTTAAACATCTGACCTTTAAGACCGTTTTCCTGGTGGCTTTGGCCACGGCACAGCGGCGGTCTGAGCTCCATGCTTTAGCCTTTGATAAATTGGCTTTCACTGAGAGGGGCGCGGTCCTAGAACTTGTCCCAGGCTTTCTGGCTAAAAACCAGGCGCCGCACACCTCCAGGCGCCCGGTTTTTATCCCCTCGTTATCCGCTACGGTCTCTTAGAGACCTTCCGGACAGAACTCTCTGGCCTGTTCAGGCATTGAAGTTCTATTCTAATAAGACTAAGGAGCCTGCTGTTCGCCTTGGCAGACCTGCCAACCTGTTACGATTTTCTGTATTTAGTACGGATTTTGGCCGAAAAACTCATTTTAGTACGGCGTTACGGAATTGCTATCAAAAATACGATTTTCAAAAAAAAAGTTCAATTTTTTTTCGTTTCGTCGATTTTGTTTTGTTGATTTCTGTGCACCGCCAAGTCTCGCGCAAATCACATTAACTTTTTCAAATACATTGGCACTATGATACTGCCAGCGTTTCTCCTGCGTTGCGCACGACTCACTCTCAGATTACAATATGGCGGATTTCGATTTTGACGGCTTGAATTTGATGTGATTTTCAAAGCAATTTTCCGATGCCTAAGCGCAAGCAATGTGTTACTGAAAGACCCCCCCAAAATACTGAAAAGTGACAAATTCAGGGGGAAAATACGGAAAAGGGTATTTAGGGGTTGGCAGCTCTGCCTTGGCAGGAAGCGCCTCTTTTTGTCTTATAGAGAGGGGTTCACTAGGGAGATAGCTGCAGCCACGGTCGCCAGATGGTTGGTGGCCACAATCCGGGTGGTTTATTCTATGACACTCGTTTCTCCAGAGCTTTGTCGCCTAGGCGCCATTATGGCCTACGAGATTCGGGCCATCTCTTCTTCATGGGCCGAGTATAAGGGAGTGGCGCTGAACGAGGTTTTAGATGCAGCTACGTGGAGTTCTCACTCTACCTTCTCCCAGTATTATATGCGCGATTGTTCCACGTTGACAGACGGTATGCTGTCTCTTGGTCCAGTTGTGGCTGCTCAGCACGTGGTCTAGGTGTTTCCCTGCCTAGACCACTTATTGATTTTCTCTCCTGCTGGCTGTCTTGTCCTCCCTCCTTTTTAAGCGGGGGGGGGGGGGGGGGTTTGTTCCATAGACTGTCGCCAGGTCTTCGGGCCTGCGCGTTCGCCCCGTCCAGCTGTCCTACGGTTCAGCCGCCTAGGACTTTTAAGAGTTAGTCAGTGAGGCCGCTCCATGTTATTCTGGGGCGCGCTCTCCTTCTTTAAAAAAAAAAAAAAAATTGTGTCTCTTGACGATATGTGCTGAGCTTATACCGTGTTGAGGTGGTTTTGTCCCCGTCTAGGAGGATATGGGTTTCCCAGTTATGCTTCCCTTTGTTTTCAAAGGGCCTGTTGACCTTATTAGTTCATACCTACCCAGGTCAGACTACCCGCCCTGCCTGTCCCCACAGCAACGGGACTTACACGGTGCTCTCGAGTAATAAGTACTAGTGATGGCGGCTCACACGAGGCAGAGGCTGTATATGGGCGCCGCCTAGGTGTATCTAAGCAAACTAGCTAAGAGTTTTCTATTATAAATAGATTATTTCTTCCTCGGCTGTGTCCGAATGGAGTACACATGCAAAAGTCTGACCTGGGTAGGTATGAACTAATAAAATGACATTTCCACAGGAAATGGAAAATGTGGCTGCACTGTCTTAATTTCGCTTAGCCACACTGGTGTCTGGTTAGCCACAACATCAACTGCCTTTGTGTAGCTAAACTGTTTAGCCACATTAGCCACATTTAGCCATGGTTAGCCAAATCCTAGCCACATCGTTCCCCTGCTCTGCCAGCCATCTTTGCATTCCCAAAACGAGGCCAAGAGACGTCGTCGAGGAACGAGTTCAACCAATCAGAATGCCAGAACCTATGATGTATCATTGCAAAAGTGAGGCATCACTGAACACGCAGTACTATTCTGCTACGCCAGATGTTTAAACGAATCGGCATCATCTCATTATCAATTATTTGCATACTGGAATTTCTGATCACGCTTCGGAGCGAGATCGGAAACTTCCATAGCGAAGATGACTTTGTTTGTTTCCGCCATTCATGGCGACTTCGACTCACCACTTCGCAAAAAAAAAGGTCCTGCACCAGCACGGCTTGCTTAGGGCAGTTTTTCAATGCCACACGCTGTTTCAATTCGCCAGTGGCTACGTGACGAGCAGCCAGTGCGAGCCCTGGCACATTTTTTTTTATTTTGAGCTCCGACGCCCGACAGAAACTTAAAAGCTCAAAAATATTTTTTTCAAAATCGAAATTCGACATGATTGAATTAAAATAAGCTTCGTCGGATTGTTCTTTCGAATCGAAAGTGCGAATGCCAGACCAGCTCTGCCAGACCTAGACTGTTTCTTGTCCTTTCCTAATGCATCCACAGTAGATATTAAGACGACGCATTTAAATTTTGATAGTTTCTAGTTTGATATAAGTTGTAAATATGTTATGATAGCATTATAGTTTCAGTTTTATATAAGAAAATGTCATTTATCATTCATTAGTACTTTCCATCCTACCTTCGTCTGGCTGCTGACTGTTCAATATGTGAAAATGCACTACTTTTTTTAGGAAAATTTTTTATTTTTATCCTTCCCTCCCACTGTGAGAAATCCTATCATTTTTTCGAGAACATGAAATCTTAGGAAAAAAACCTTTTTTTAAGCTACGCTCGCTTCCAGCGGAGCGTGGTTTGTACTGGAGCTGGCCGAAAGTAGTTCCAGCAAAATAGTTGCATTTTCATCCGAATTTGCTGTAGCTGAGCCAGAAAATGTGCCAGGATACCAATATTTTGAACTATTGTTTCGATAGGATTATAGCTATTCACAGCAGAGAGACTAAACTATTCACAGCAGAAAGACTAAATTCGGATGAAAATGTAGTAATTGGCAGTAATTGGCAGATTTTAAGCTGGAAATTGTCGTCTGGTCAAAAGTCGCAAAACAGCCTCGATCCTACCTGTCTCTGTAATGTACTGAACGCGCTACACATAAGGCATTGCCCTAAAGCATTGCAGTCGAGGCTGATAAAGTGATAGCCATTTTGCGAATGTATATAGAGTGTGTACCTTCACTTCAAAACATAGTTCCAATCTAAATTTTTCATAACGAGCAGTTAGAAAGTAGTATTTCCCTATATTTTGATTGTTAATGTCAACATGTCGTGTTGTGGGGTTATTTTGTCTAATTCTTATCAATATTGCCGATAAAAGACATGTAGAGAATCCCTGATTCATGCGCTCAGTTCATCTACATATGGTAGACGTTTGACAGAAAACCAGGGTGAGTTTTCTCTGTATTTTCTCTTGATTTGCTAGGTACAATTGGCCATGACAACTGTTATTTGAAAAGTCATAGTATAGACTGACTCCTGTAGCTTGTTTACATAGGTAGTGTTACCATTTTTGGCTTTCTGTCTCGTTAAATTTGCTCAGTCATTGAGTCGAAGTCGAAGATCAAAACACACATGAACGCCCTAGTACATTTTATACACAAAACGGTGTTACAAAATATTCTTCCCAATCATCAGAATGAAATAATCGTAATACTTCACAATTATCTATTACACATAGATATAACAACTACAGGAGAATGACTTTGAAATCCAGACAAAACTTTGCAATAAGAATAGCCTCTTTGTATTTATAAAACATCATCGACATAATCAAAACAAACCAGAACGCTATATGAACAAACATGACGGACCGCTTCATAAGAAGTTGATGTTTTCTTATGTTTCTTGTCAAAATAACAATGATATTGTTTACCTTTGATAAAACTGCACATGCCAGAGTACACAAATGATAGCGACAAAGCAGTCTGCTGGAATTGCGAGGTATTTTTAACGAACAATAAAACTGTCATTCTCAGTCTATGCTGATACGGAAAACCGTGAGGAGCTGCATGAACTGGGCCTACATTATTTACCATACATTACAGTTACATACCCGATACCGGTACATTAACAAATGCAATACACTGCAACATATGTGCAGGGAAGTAAAGTATGCATTGCAAGCCATGTGTCCAAACTCTACCAAGGTGAACGTTAGTAAAATAAGGGTGAACTTTTTCAAATTTATTAACTTTATTTTATCCCCCCCCCCCCCCCCCCCCCCACCGGTTCACTAGTTTTTCACAAAAGTTTTGATCTTTTTTTGTACATTTATGTTTTATCTTATCACCAACATGAACAGCAAGCCATACAGGGTTTTTGTGTATCGACACAGACTACTCATTGTTTTTGTAACATAATCGGGAATGTTCATATGTTGATAATAAATATCTTATTTTGATGGTGTTTTTTTACAAAGTGATATTTTTTCTCATGTTTACAGGATGATGCAGTCTATAATCTACGAGTCATTCCGGTGGTCTCCACTGGCAAAGTGGTGTTGCTATGCATGCTGTGGAACTGGTGGCACGAAACCAATCAACCAGTCAGCCATGAGATTGACAGGATCGGGAAAGAAGACGCAGTATCTTAGCTGATTTGTCCTTCTCGTTTTGGTCTTGTTTTACTGTATTATACAAGTTTATTGAATAAAGAAGCCTTGAAATTGAATAGGCATCTCTGAATTTTCATTTATCATAATATTAAAAAATGAAGCTTGCCTATTAAACCTAAACTCTTGAACATGCAACCTTTAACCCTTATACTAGTGTCATGCTCGACCTTAGGTCGAGTTAAAATGCCTACCCCTTTACTGTCGCGCTCGACCCTGTGTCGAGAGAGAGGATAATGCCTCAGAAAATAAATTATCCACGGCGTAATTGGAGTCCTTTATGTTTAGTTTATCTGCCAGTGTAAAGACGGCACTGCGTTTGATCATTTGATACCAGGAAACCAAATTGTTCCTACATGAACATTTCCCGCAACTTGCACCTTTTCAGAAAAGGTCAGGCAAGGGGTATGGTGATGTAAGAGACGTCATCATGCCTCATGTCACAAACAAGTAAGAGACCGCATTGTCGCCTGAATGATATGAGACAAGAGGGCGATGTCACAATCAAGTAAGTGACCACATTGTAGCCTGATCGATATAAGAGAAGAGCGTGTTGTATGAGACGTTATCATGCCTGATGTCACAGTCAAGTAAGACTTCATTGTAGCCTGATTGATATAAGAGAAGCGGGTGATGAAAGAGATGGCATCATGCCTCATGTCACAATCTAGAGACTGCATTGTAGCCTTATGGGAGGGAATAGGGCAGTGTCACAAGAACTAATCTAAACTCAAGGTAATGAATGAGAGATTTGCACTGACGTACTTTTATGACCTTCTGCCCTACTTTAAGACTGTTATAGCTAAAGTAGTCGTAGTTGGCATCGAACTAAAGATAATGAACAGTAGGTTTGTGCTATCCCATTTTCATAACCAACTGACCTACTTGGAGACGGTTACAGCGAAAGGTGTCATCCGTGTTTGATATTAAACTAAAAGTGTTTTAAGAGTAGGTTTACCCTGATATACTTTTATGACTAACTAAACAACTTGAACACCGTTAGAGGAAGGCAGTCGCATTAATGGTATCAAACTAAAGGTATTGAAAGAGCAGTTTGGCGCTGGCCTGCTTAAACACAGTTGGAGCAAAGGCACTGAAGGTATTGAAGAGCGGATGTGACAAAAGAAACCCTCAACTACTTCATTCACTGCAGTTCAAATGAAACCTTCACAACTGTCATCCACCCTAGGGGCCAAATTCATTAGACGTGTGTAACTTCTCCCTGATTAGTTTTTGGGCCTATTCATATTCTGTGAAGATTTACATGAAGGACCTGAATCTTTCTATTCAGTAGTTAAACGCTGTTTTAAGCTGAACGCCCTTCATGAATTTGGCCCCATTTTTCTAAGCTTGATTCCATCTAGTCTGTCCACATCTCCCTATCTACCATAAACCTACATTCTGGTACTCGCATATTCTACTTGCTACATTTTCTTGTCATTCATCTCATTCCTTGCTATTAAATTCCGCCAGCGTAGCTATTCAGGCCGCAAGGCCTCTAGTTTGCTTTTTGTTTTTCGTCCTCCTCAAAAATATATTCCTCCAAAAATCCGAGCACCAACTAATAAAAAAGTCTCGCCTGAGGATATATGAGATATGAGATGTAACGGGTTTATTGCCTCACTTGATTTTCAACCTTATTGTTCACATGTGGGGTCTCGGGTTCGACTAATAACAGTGTTATCAAAAATGTGCATAGCAGCTTGAAATTCAATACCACAGCTCACCTAGTTGGCTCACCTGTGAACCTTTGTCATGATGCGTCGTTGTTGTTGTCGTCGTCAGCATCCATCAGTGTCAAGCGTTAGACGTGGGTGGCACGTTTCGCAGTGGCTTAAGCAACTGAAGTCAAACTTGGTACACATGTACCCCTGACCGTGTGACTGCTACTGGGAGACCAAGTTGCAGCCCCTTCTGATTTACAGTTTGGCCACCAGGGGGCTTTGGGCAAAAACACTAAAAGTGCAATGACTCCCGTAATAATAGTGTCAGCTTGCTGAAATTTTAATTGTAGTACTCCTTGTAAGGGGACATGACATATCATACAGATTTTTGATTTGACCTTTTTTTCAAGGTTACAGAGGTCAAAGTGTGTTGTTGGCAACACCATTCGACAGCGGTAGCACATTTTGTTACCGCTTTAGCTACGGACCCCAAACATTGTACAAATGTACCCCTTGGTAAGGGGAGCTTAGGGATCACGTCCAAAGTCCGCACGCGAATCGGGGGGCGAAAATTCGCCTGGTCGGATATCGCCACACTCATTCGCCTCCAAATCGCTCCCTGCTTCGGCGATTCTATTATGATCAGGCGAAAATTCAGACTGAATAAAAATCGCAGGTGAAAATAATAATCGCGCCTAATTCGATCTCACCAACCATCGGAAAGAAGGGGATATTAGAGTATTCGTATGCGTATTCCGACATCAGCTGATAGCAGACCGAACAAAAACACAAACTGGAATTCCCGGTCAACCTGACTGCAGTAATCATATACATCACATCTATCCACGAGGAGCTACACAAATTTGGCACAGAGGTTTGTGGTTCTTAGTATTATGGTATGTATTCCGAAGGATTGTGGCGGAATGTACCGAATCATACAGCTAATCATAGTTAGGCTTATGTTTCCGAGTCTCAGCCAACCAATCAAGATCGTTGTAGTATCCGGTTATCCTAAACAGCGTCCACCAGCGCCCACCAGCGTTCACCAGGTTTAAAGTCAGGTGTAAAGTCGTCAAAATAAAATTTTGTGGCCAAAACGTAATATGTACACCATAAAAAATACATTTCATGAAAATTTCATGCTTATTTCGTTTATGACCATTAGATTTTACTTTGATGGCTTTAATGTATGTATGTGTTTAAACCTGGTGGACGCTGTTTAGTATGGCCCGATTTGTTTACGTGACTGCAATTTTCCGCCAATAAAACAAGACGAAAGTCGTTGCAAAATCGTTCCGAATATCGGACAAGCATGCAAGAGCCACCAATTTCGTAAAATTGCTCCATTATCGCCTGGAGCGATTTTTGGGGCGAAATCGAAGAAAAGGCGCGATTGTGGGCGAATTTCGCATCTGACATTCCGGCGATTTCATATTATCGCCTCACAATCGCCGGTCGATTTTCGGACAGATTTCGCAGGCGAAATACTGTAGGGTGAATTTCGCCGGCGAATATCGCGTGCGGACTTTAGACGTGATCCCTTATGTGCCTAATCGCGGCCCCATATCATTCCTCGTTTGGCTACCAGGGTGCGTTGAATGAAAACACAAAAAGCGTGGTACTTAACTCTTTCAGTGCCCAGGATTTGGGCATTTTTGGGCATTGTCACTACCCAAAATCTCACAAAAATAATTGAGAGACACTCATCAAAATTCTTCAAAACCTTTGTCTTTACCTCCTGTTTCAATAAAACAGCAGTAATAAGTAGGGGCATACTAGGATTATGTTCTAAATTTTTTTGAGGGAGTGGTATTTTTGGCCGATTTTCACCATTTTTCACCTAAAATGAGGGGTGGCAAACCCCACCCCACCCTCTCAGTCGAAAAAATTATTCAATTTGGACGCCCCAGGCCAGAGAAACCATATGAACCACATTTGAGTAGCTGGGGACATCTGGTGTCGTCTGGAGGAACTAAAATACCTTAATATTTAGGACGTACATGTACGTCCTTGGCACTGAAAGAGTTAAGGGTCGCAGCTGGCTGAATTTTTTGTAGTGGGTACTACTGGTAAGGGGACTTGTCATGTAATATGGATGTTTGATTTGATGTATTTCTCAAGGTCACTGAGGTCAAAGTGTGCCTTCGGCATCACTGTTCGGCAATGGTGGCACGTTTTGTTACCGCTTTAGCTACGGACCCCAAATTTGGTACAAAGGTTGCCTTAGGTGACAGTAACTTACATGCTGAATCTCGAACAATATCATTCGTTGTTTCAGCACCAGGAGGCGTGTTATACAAAAATTGAAGAAAATGCTAGAACTTGCTTAATACGTGTATGATTTTTTGGTGAAATATTGATGGTAGTTTCTTTCAGCAAAGGTACATCACGTATGCACCTACACCTCACACTTAGTGACCCTTCTGTCAAGTGTCTTGCCCAAGGACCCACACCTTTGTGTCCTTGGACAACAGGTAAGCACATGGTCTTTGGACCATTACATTTTAATCTAATTTTAATGTTTAATTTGTTACAGGTGGAACAGTTTTGGAGCCACTACAGTCATCTTGTCAGACCGAATGATTTGGCAGGACATAGTGATTATCATCTCTTCAAGGATGGAATTCGACCCATGTGGGAGGTAAAATCACACATTCTTCGGTGAAACAAACTAAGAATTGGGAATGTTTTGTCAACATTATTATTTTGTGCTCTTAAATCACCTTTGCTGCAATGTACTACCTACATGAAGCATTTTATTTGGTGAAGCTCATTTTGGCCGCAGCTGTGCACTGCAACCTTTGTTTATTTCCCATACTGGTAATTTGGTGGTGGTGGAGCCCCAAAAAGTGCACTTTTGATTTCAAATTGCCTCAGATTCAACCCTGATGATCTCCTGATGATTTCCGGGTGACCCCACCCTGGAGAATCAATTCCCCAAATTGCCGAGCATCTTATCAGGCTCTCCAGTTTGCTGAGCTTGCCTGTCCTGGGAAAGGAAAATTTATTTGATATATAGTAAAAAAAAACTGCATTGTTGGGTCTTTCAACGATATATTGTTGTGTTTATCTGGTATGGTTCTTCAAGCATGATTTGCATCAAATAAAGAGAAAAACGAAAGTGAACAAATTGTAAAATATGCATGGATTTTGTGCGTGCGCCACAGAGTAACCTGCTGGCGCTGGTTAATTTACCTCAAAAATTAGAGCATATGATGACATATTGTCCATGTTACCAGATGGACACAGTTTATTTTAGAAAATTCACCAATGAGCGCACATTTTTGGATGTTGTCGTGAAAGCTGTCTGCTTGAAATACAGAGACAAAGGAGTGACAGTTAAAGGCAGCAGTATGCCGAGCATCTTATCAGGCCTTCCAACTTACTGAGCAGACTGCCCTCAATAGTGCTCCTTGAGGCCTGGAAGAATGGCTGCCTCACAAGAAAATGTCCTAGAATCTCAAGTCTATTACTATAACATGCATAAACATCTGACAGGTGGAAATGCAATGTCCTGTAGCATTGCAAAAACGCTTCATGGTATCTGTGGATATGGCCCTGATTCATCTCAACAAGCCTTCATTGTGCTTGAAGATTTTGACCTCGATCTGGTTTCAAGGCCACGGAGGTCAAAGTCTGAAATGAAACATCGTTGAAGGAACATCCGACCTGTGTTTGCTGAGGTCGAAACTTACAATTCTTTGAATGTGGCTCATCGTCATTATCAATATTATTAATCCTATAATCTTGAATTGGGTTCACTTGTTGGCTGTCTAAACCATGATCTTAAAAATGAAGGTGGATGCAACCTAGTCATCATTTTCTTTTTAAAAGGATTAGACCTCACTCATGCTGTAAACCGACTTTCCTTATTCGGTGCATGTGGTAAGGTTTAAAATAATATGCCAACCTTTTATCTTAACTTGAAGTTTCTGATCTTAGGACAGAGAGTTCTGTTGAAAACTTCAACATCACAATATTCCCAGGATGATGTTGTATGACTCGAATACTTGTTTTCAATTTCAGGATGATG
Source organism: Lineus longissimus (assembly GCF_910592395.1). Classification (NCBI taxonomy): domain Eukaryota; kingdom Metazoa; phylum Nemertea; class Pilidiophora; order Heteronemertea; family Lineidae; genus Lineus; species Lineus longissimus. Next base: position 10,185,127 of record NC_088317.1, on the reverse strand, counting down.
CAAATAAGGCAGGTGGTAAATGGATAATCCGTTTAAAGAAAGGTCTTGCTTCACGGTGCTGGGAGAATATCATACTTGCCATGCTCGGCGAGCAGTTCATGGTAGGAGAGGAAATCTGTGGTGCTGTGATTTCTATTCGATATCAGGTCAGTAACAAGTTGTCTGCGGACAATTTCGTAGAGTACAACCTCGCTATTGTTTCCAACCATAGGACTGGGCACTAGTGTTGGTAACAGAGAGGTGTCCTTGATAGGGAGGTGATCGTCAAATAGGTGGAGTACTGTGTATGTTTAGTATGGGGTCATTAATGCGAATCCTGCACAATCTATTTAGGAGGAGGTGTTCGGAAGGAAGTCCTATCTCTGAAACGACAAGGTGGTGATCCAAAATAACATCTGCTGAATTCGGGGGGTCTCGGATCAGGACATCAAGCTTTAGGCTAAGGCCCTTGTCTCTTTTGTTCCAACTACAGTCTTGTGGAACATTTTATTTGACAAAATCATCTCTTTTGACAGGAGGACATTTTATCATGCTGGAACAAAACAGCCAGTGATACACACACAACATCTCGGATTCGAGACACCCTTAAGAGAGTATTGAACCTGCCTCCTAACACCATCATGGAGTATAAAACACACACAGATAGCCTCAAGTAAGTAGAGATACCACAATACTTCTATTATATCTTAGATAATTCAGCAGGTTGGTGTTCGTAATCATGGAGGTTGCATCAGCAACACTATTCAATTCTGGTGGACAGGAATTCACAAGCATGTTCTTATAACAGTGCACTGGGATTACTGCCAACTATCTAGAAAGGTTGATGTGAATCCAGTTACCTATCTCCACCTGCTACCATTATATAATATTTGGGATGGGGGAATATTTCCCTCCATTTCTTGATTTAGAATATGCTTTTTGGCTCACCGTAGGGGAGTCTATACGATACCGCAGTGTCCGTCGTCGTCGTATCCTGTGGCACGTTTCTTAACCGCTTGTGCTATGTACCTGAAACTTTATATACATCATTCTCAAGGTCATATGTACCCTGACACTGAATTTCGCTCCGGTCTGATTCTCTGACTTTGCCACCAGGGGGCTAAAATTAAAATTAAAATGTGCTATATCTCATTTATTACTGATTTGTTTTTGACAAAAATTTTATGGTGGGTACCCCTAGCAAGGATACATCACATATCATACGGGTTTTTGATTTGACGTACTTTTCAAGGTCACAGAGGTCAAACTCTAAAATTTAACCAATAGTGGCACGTTTTGTCTTTATTCGTCCTATAGTCTTTAAATTTGGTATGTAGACACCTGTTACGTAGCTCTACATGTTGACAAAAAATCAGGTCGATGTGGCGTACTATTCAAGGTCACAGAGGTCAAATGGTGTGAATTGGCCGTTTGTGTGTAAATATGGCACGTTTCTTAACCACTAAAGCTATGAACTTTAAACTTGGTACACATGACCCCCTAGGTCAGATGGCCTGTGACACTGATTTTCGGTCTGGTCTGATTCTTAACTTGGCCACCAGGGGGCCAAAACCAAAAATTTGAATAGTGCCATATCTCGCTTATTATTACTCCAGCTCCTCCCTCTGGGAGCTGGTGTCAGTATTGTTTTCGCTCAGGTTTCTCGTCCAATCACGTGACCTCTCCAGCACTCGAAAATGCACTCTTTTCGTCCACGTTTTAGGCCAATCTTCGGCATGAACATGAAATCTAATAAGCACAGTACTTATATCAGATGTTTCTCTCGCCTTGAAAACATTCCTGGGTAAAATCCATTGAGATTAGCCGAGTTAATCTACTTTTTTGGCTCACCGTAGGGGAGTCTATACAATACCGCAGTGTCCGTCGTCGTCGTCGTCGTCGTTGTCCGTCTTATCCTAGTTCAAAAACAGTCACACGTTTTTTAACCGCTAGGCCTATGAACTTAAAACTTTGTACACATGACCCCCTAGGACAGATGACCTGTGATACTAAATTTCTGTCCGATCTGATTCTCTACTTGGCCACCAGGGGGGCCAAATGTGGATATCTAAAAAGTGTGATATCTCGCTTATTAGTGACTTGTTTTCGATAAAACTTTTGTGGTAGGTACTCATAGCAAGGATACATCATATATCTTACGGGGTTTTAATTTGATCTACTTTTCAAGGTCGCAGAGGTCAAATGGTGTGAATTGGCCGTTTGAGTGTAACTATGGCACGTTTCTCAACCACCAAAGCTATGAGCTTGAAACTTGGTACATATAACCCCCTATATCAGATAACCTCTGGTGCTAAATTTCAGCCTGATCTGATTCTTGACTTTGCTACCAGGGGGCCAAAACAGAAAAAGTAAGAAGTGCAATAGCCTGCTTATTAGCAAATTGTTTTTGATGAAATTTTTATGACAGGGACCCCTAGCAAGGTTACCTCAGATGTTGCACGATTTTTCGGATTTGACCTACTTTTTAAGGTCGCAGAGGTCAAATGGCGTAAATTTGCCGTTTGAGTGTAACTATGGCACGTTTCTCAACCGCAACAGTAATGAACTTGAAACAAATGACCCCCTAGGTCAGTTGACCTTTTACACTGAATTTTGGTTCGGTCTGATTATTGACTTGGCCACCAGGGGGCCCAAACTCAAAACACAAAAAGTGTGATTTCTCGCTTATTACTGATTTGTTTTTGATAAAAGTTTCATGGTAGGTACTCCTAGCAAGGATACATCACATATCTTACGTGTTTTTGATTTGACCCACCTTTCAAGTTCACAGAGGTCAAAGTTGAAAACTTTACCGTTCTTGGTACGTTTTGTCGTTGTTCAATGTAAAGAGTTTTAATTTTGTGTAATGATGCATCTAAGAAGCCACTATTTGTATGCCAAGTTTCAGCCAGATCGGAATTCAAATATGGCCGAAATTGCATGTTTTGTGGGTTTTTCCTCGTATTGTGGCAATCCAAAGGTCGTGAGTTCAAACCCCGGTCAAGGACAGCCAAAAATATTTTTATTTTTCATCTTTTCCTTTTTAACTCTCTGCGTATAGCAGAGAGTTTATATGGTGGTACAGAATGACGTCTGTTAGTCTGTGAAGTCGTAAACATTGTGCCGGACCGAACAGCGCACCTCCATCATGTAGTTCCCCAGAGTGTTCACTTCACAAGTTCCACTGGCGTATTTATTAACTGTATTGCATGCTGAATATTAATAACTCTGAATCGGCGTCCATCTGTGTTACCCAGAATTTACGGACTTTCGAAAAATAAAAATCTGAATATAAATCTTCGTACCGCGTAGTAATTAAAAAATGCTATTTTTAGTTTCGCACATGTACATGCTTCACGATCGTTTCGGCCTCATGCCGTTGTAGCGTGGTCGTTTCGCCCTCAGCGATTTAGTTTCGCTCTAATGCCGTTGCAGCGTGGTTGTTTCGCCCTCAGTAGATTTATTGTTTAGCAATGCAGGTTTGGTTGAATATGCCCAAGGAATATGCCGTAAAGTTGGTAAAATGAAGATGAATTGATGTAACGACCAATGGTGTACGAATGTTACCAAAATAGGGCAAAAAAGCATGGGTGAAACAACCCAGTTATCTTGTGTAGCGCCAGTTCGTAGGAGAGAGGTTGCGGACCGTCCCCACTCCCACTCCCACTCCGAGGTGATTCCGTTTTGGCGTATTACGTCATCACTTCACGAGGGATTTCCCCGTCTTGCTCCATGAACTCGGACGGTTTACGAGTTTGAGACCGCGAACTCGTAAGTGTTCTCCCACTTGCATTATCTTAGCTTTTAGACATCTAAATCAAGTGACAATGAAAAAGCAATATCCCTTACACACTGTTCTAGCACGTCACCTAAGTTGTAACAAGATTTTTTGTGTAAAAGACGTAGAAAACTTGTTGTTTTTGAAGTGTTCAAAATTGTGTAGAACGGCCGTGTACTGACTGTGCGTGTACTTGTACACATGTACATTACGTGTTGGTTTGTTTGAAACTCTGTTCCCCTCTGTACTTTTTGGATCTAGTTATCTTAGGACTGAAGTAATTCGTAGTTTTACAATAGAAATACGCACATGCTACAGAGGAAACAGCTTTTTACTAGCTGTAAATCACCAAAATTGTAGAATATTTCGTCTGCTTTATTTACCTTTTTTCTCATACGTCGTTAATTTGTTTGATTTCCAGTTTGGCCGTGTGACTCGCAGGCTGGCTGAATGACGTCTCCCAACTCGGTTCCCGTTGGTGCGCGCAACCTACTTTTCGACGTCACGAGTTCCGAGAACGACTCGAGTTGAACTCGGAGTGGGAGTGGGAGTGGGGACGGTTCGCAACCTCTCTAATGTCCGCGATACTCGGAACATTTCGCATGAAAATAGTCTGTACAAAATATTCTTTATGCCTAGACTGTGCTTTTAATAAAATAGCCTTTATATGTTGTGTTTTGTTCGGATATTGTACTTTCGCCCGCCCAGAAAACTAGATTTTTGTGACCTGCTAAATCGTTGCAGCACTGAGTGCCAGCCGGACTATTTTCGATAGACATTTTCGATAAACATCTTCATCTTAGACTCATTTTGTGGTCATCACCTATCCCAAATGTACATAAGTGCACGTACCTCCCTCAAAACCATGCCCCAAAAACTTCCTGTCAACATAGCAGGTACCCCCAGATATTAATTCGGCAGAGAGTTCGCTGGCAGTAGCCAGCTCTAGTTTCTTTTCTGAGTTCTATCTTACATTTTCTTCATTTTTTGATTTATTTGGTGCCATAGATTTAATTAGGCGGCCATCTTGGAAATTGTTTTTTGCTGATTGCTGTAGTGTAACGAGTGATGAAATTGTTATGGTCAGGTGGATGTGTCTACATCACATATCACCCTGGTTTGTTATTTGACCTACCTGTCAGGGTCACTGAGGTCAAAGTTAAAAATATATTCACCATTGTCATACTGTAGCACTTTCTGTAACTGTCTACTAAAAATACTTACGGTGAGCACAATGGCCCCTGGCCGTTTCATCCGTGCTTAAAATCTCTGCCGCTGAATTCTATAAATAGAAACTATTAACATCGCAGCAGTGTGGTTCCCATTGTGCGCCCTCCCACTTCACACCATGTCAGGAAGTTTTACGGAGAGGGAGGGCGTGCGGTAAGAAGAATGGCCAAAATGACGTCACGTTTTCCTGGCAATGCCTCTTGCCAGACCAGTCAAGCATTGGGAAAGCATCTTTAATTCAGACAACGTTAGAACTAGAAAAACGAATATGTTAATTTGCAAAATTAAAAGCAGATTTCACCACTAACCAGTCAAGTTGGAATACGACGGCGCAAAATGTTCTCGCTTTCCTCCTGCTAAAAAAACCTTGTTCCCGCACTCCTATTTTAATTTATGCCAAGGAATATGTTATGATCTGTTTTCACTTGTTTGTAATTAAATGGTATTCATATAATGAGATCAATAGTAGTGTCCGTGTCAGATCCCATCGTTCAACTAGTCTTCTCTCCCCAGGTGCCTCACACGGACCTTCAGGTCCCCATACTCAAGACCAACTCTTACGATATTGCCCTCAAAACAACCCTGGAGTCATGAATTCTATGAACTTTAAACTTGGTACACATGACCCCCTTGGTCAGATGACCTGTGACACTGATTTTCAGTTTGGTCCGATACTTAACTTGGCCACCAGGGGGCCAAAACCAAAAATTTGAATAGTGCCATATCTCGCTTATTACTCATTAGTTTTTGGTAAAATTTTATGGTAGATACTCTTAGCAAGGATACATCACATATGATACGGGTTTTTGATTTGACAAACTTGTCAAGGTCACAGAGGTCAAATGGTGTAAATTGGCCATTTGAGCGTAACTGTGGAACGTTTGTTAACCCCTAAGGCTATGAACTTGAGACCCCCTAGGTCAGCTGACCTCTGACCCTGAATTTCAGTCCGGTCTGATTCTCGACTTGGCCACCAGGGGGCCAAAAGTGAAAACCTAGAAAGTGTGATATTTCGCTTATTAGTGATTCATTTCAATAATATTTTTATGGTAGGTTCTCCTAGCAAGGATACATCACATATCATATGAGTTTTTGATCTGACCTGCTTTTCAAGGTCACAGAGGTCAAATGGCACGTTTCTTAACCACTAAAGCTATGAACTTGGCATTTCACCCATATGAATCAAATTCAGGAAAGCATATGTTTTTTTCTGCAAAAATTTATCTTGATAACATGATTATCAGTTTCTATTGACCCTGCTCTCAGTTGTGATTCAACATTTTCTCAAGCAAACAAACCATACACTGGGGGAAGGGTGTCGCAGCCCATAGCCGGCAGAGGACAAAAACAAATTGTACGTGGCAGATATAGAAAAACAATACAAATTATTTTATTGACATTATATACACATTACACAAATGGTCTTCAGATATTTACAAACTAACGTAAAGGCCTCGCGACTGTGCTAGCTTTATGATTAAGCAAAAAGGCAGAAAAGGGCGAAGGCGGTATAATGCAATAAATTTGATCATGAGACCCGGTGCAGGATGTTCTTTCGTTAAAACGCCATGTAGTTCAAGTGAAGTTCTTGCAACTCAAAAAACGTAACGTCTAAACCATGAAAAAATGCACAACCCGCGGACAACAATAAATAAAAACTTCGTCACAGATGACGTCATACTATGATGTCCGTAGATGATGTCATAATACTCATAGCGAGTGCGCAAGCGTACTTAGTTTCGGACTTGAATGGAAATGTCTATTGATCATGGACGAATCGCCGCGGTTTCTGAACGAGTCGCCCGTATTTGGAACGGATTGGAACATCCTCCCCACCCGCATTCGACCAACACTATTGTTCGCAAAGTCCTCCCCATTGCGCATAATGGCATTGTCCATATTCTTACTATCGTCTGTACATGTGTCTTCGCTATCGTCTCTCTCTTCACCATCTCGACCAGTGCTTTCAGCAGGAGCATTTTTCTCATCTTCAACGATAGATCTGAGATAACTAACATGGCATGGGTTTGGAGTAAAACTTGAGCCAGTTTCGCCGCTAAGATCAGCTGTGTCACCAGCCACCGCCTCTAAGTGGTGCAATTCGTCCTTACTGCGACTGCGACAGTCCTGCCGATTCCATCCTTTCCCATATAGACTTCATCCACCCGTCCTAGCAGCCAACTTCCTCTAGCTGTACGATCCTCAGATATCAGCACGATACTTCCAACTTCTACCAGTGGCTTCTCAGTTTCCCACTTTTTCCTCACTGTAGGACTTGGTAGATATTCGTTTTGCCATCTCTTCCAGAAGTGATTGGCTAACTTCTGTCTTTACAAGTAGTGCTGCATCACAATTGTATCAGCTGCCTCCCATGTTTCTTCTGCTACATCTGGTTTTCCCATCAGCAGCCTTCCCGATGCAAGATGAGATGGGGTTAGAGGTTCCAGATCTCTACTATCATCCCTTATGGTTGTCAATGGTCGAGAGTTGATCGCAGCTTCAACATCTGTCAAGACTGTGTACAGCTCAGATAATCTAAGAAGTGCTTTCCCTAACACACTCCTCAATGACTCCTTGACTGACCGAACTAACCGCTCCCACCAGGCACCAGCCAACTCGCCATGGAGCTCGCTCAACGATAAATTTTCATTCTATCCCCTTGGCAGCTAACTGTGTAGTCAAAGTATCTGTATCCAACTCTGTTTCTTTGATGCTATTTCCCTAATGAAAACCCTTTTGATGAAAAATCCTGCAGACTTGAATGTTTTGACTTTGACATCACCAATCTTGTTGGGGTGTGACCATTCTGGTCTACCAGTCTGCTGTATACCGCTGCTCCGTAAGCCTTCTCTGATGCGTCGCCAAATCCATGGAAGTTCAATGCTGGAGATTTCTCCTAGTCCCAAGGATAAACATCGGGGAATCTCCAATTGATCCAGCTCCTGCAGCTCTCCTTTTCATATGCGCCATTTCTGTGCTGTTGTCTCATCCAATGTATCATCCCAGCCTAAACCCTTCTGCCATAACTTTTGGAAAAGCAAATTTGCTCTGATGACATAAGGTGATAGCATTCACATGGGATCAAATATTTTCGATGCGATACTTTAGAGACTCTGTTTTGCTTCAGGATCCTCCTAGTCAATCAAATTCTTCGCCGTTGGGAAGCGGAAGGTGTCCTCTGAAGTAATCCATGCAATCCCTAGTGTCTTCAGTGATTCACCCTGTTGGAGATTGTGATGTAGTATGTTTTATAATATGTTGGTGTGTAGTCTGGTGCTGCCACCTTGTGTTTTTGTCAATGATTAATTCGGCCATATTTTATAAAGAAGTTTGTTGTACTCATTTTATTCATGTCACAAAATCGAAATTGTGGACGCACTAAAGATAATGGTCCGAAACATTTGGTGTCGAAGACCTCAATGAACATTACTGATATATAAATGAGGAACTTTGAGATGGTTTTCAGTGCAGGTGACATGAGTTATGACTTGTTGAACATTTGAATGAAAATTTGCTGACTCAATGTGTGTACATTTGCATTGACTGACTGTACACCATGTACACTATACATTAGTAGGCCCTATACGAATTCAAGATGGCGCTCTCCACACTGAAGAAGAGTCGTGTGGCAATGAGGTCTTGGCTGACAAGAGAAGCAAATGCCATAGATGAACTATTACGCTCCAAATCTTTTTCTGCTGTAGCGCTGGAGTTGCAGATCAAAGAATTTGATATACGTTTGGCAAAATATGATCAGATTTGTACAGAAATCGAAACGGAGATAGGTGCGGATGTCGACTTACTCAACACAGACATTGATGAAACATTCAAATATAGAACAAAGGTACTAACATGCAAGGTTCAAGCATTGGAAGAGCTTGATAAGTTGAAGCTTAGTGTAACAGCTGGTGCTACTGGTGGTGCTAGTACTAAGACTAGTGGTAGTGGTGCTATAAAGGTTGAGGCTAAATTGCCTAAAATTGATACATTCGATGGAGATCCGATGGAATGACTAAGTTTCTGGGAAAAGTTCCAAATCATTGTTGACAATCGGAAGGACTTGTTCGTCGTTTCGAAGTTCACATACCTTGAGTCAGTTCTCGAAAAGGATGCAAAAAGGGTCATTGAAGGTCTGTCGATATCAGCCGACAATTACGAGAATGTTAAGGAAATGTTGGCGGAACGTTTCGGACAGAAGAATAGAATCATATTCTCACACATTCAAGTGCTATTGAATATCACAGTGCCTGTTAAACCGAACATTGCTCAACTGTGGCAGTTGTTAGATTCTATCCAAGGTCACGTTCGAAGCCTGAGGACATTAAAAATAAGTGGAGAGGAATACGGTGTTCTGTTGACTCCACTTATTCTTTCGCGTCTTACGTCCGAGTTGCGGCTTGAGTGGGTGAGAGACAGTGAGGGCAAAGAAAATGATCTGAAGGGACTACTGACATTCCTCAAGACAGAGATTCAACGCAGAAAACGTAGTGAGGTGTTTGAAGGACTTTCAACAACCAAGACAACGAGCTGCAAACATGTGCCTGTTGTACAACCTTCTTTCACAATCAAATTCTAGCAAAGGTAGTAAACAATTTTGTGTATTCTGTAAGAAAGCTCATGCTTCTGAAAGATGTTGGACTGTCACTAAGATTCCGATTGAGGAAAGACATAGGGTAATCCAAGACAGTGGAGTTTGCTTCAAATGTATTAAATTGGGACATAGGCCCAAAGGTTGTAACTCCACATGTGCTAAGTGCTCTGGTAGACATCATCAACTTCTGTGCCATGGGCAGGGTTCACATAGTAGTGGTTCAAATTCAAGAAAAGTTGATAATGATGAAACTGTTAGTGGTACAGAACTGTCAGGTAATAGTCAATCCGGACCCAGTGAAGACCGTGCAGTGGTGCATACTGCGTTAGCTGATCTTAATATTCACTCTTGTTCTTCAGCCAGGGGGCGTCCGTCTATACGGTGCTGCAGACTGCGAAGGTTACAGTGTGTGGAAGGAGGTGTGCAGTGGAGGCCACGGTGTTGTTTGATACAGGGTCAGACAGCTCCTACATCAGTAGTTCGCTTGTGAAAAGGGTCGATCCAGAATGGGTAACGGCTAAGTATATGTCCTATGCAGCCTTTGGTGGAGGTAAGCCATCAACTCGTTCTGCATACAATGTCTACAGGTTAAAATTACAGGGTGGCTCTTGAAGTTCAGAGGAACTCAAGGCAGTTGATGTCAAGTCTGTAGTGTTTTGTATAACACCCTGTGTATTGAGACCCGTGGTACTTGTGTAGTTAGCGGAACATGAGAATAAAGACTGATAGATTGTTGGATTCAATTCTGTTTTAATCCGTTAATATCAAGTTAATCCTAACGTCACCGGTAGCTAAGACAGTACAAATATGGCGACGAGTATCTAGTGAACCCATAGATGTGTTAATTTTTGCAAACCTAAGCCTAAAAGCAGAAAATGGCGGTAGCGTTAGAAGTGGCCCCACTTCCTAAATTGGACTGCACTGGTGAATTGGCCAATGTAGGGCCCCGGTGGAAACGTTGGAAGAAAGCATTTGAGTACTATGCTGTGGGAAAAGGTGTCACCCTGGCTGCTCAGAAGAAGGCACTTCTGTTACACTCTGCTGGTATGGAGGTACAAGATCTGTACGAGACGGTGCCAGCTGTGCCATTTGTCGCTGGGTTTGAAGGTGAAGAGGATGACGTGTACAAAGCTGCCATTCGAAAACTGGATGGGTATTTCTTGCCGAGGTTGAATGTAGCTTACGAGAGACATGTGTTTCGACAGTTAAAACAGGAGGATGAAACGGTTGCCCAGTTTGTGTCACGACTGAAAAAGCAAGCCCTAAATTGCGAATTCGGGGATGGGGAGGCGAAAAACGAACAAATCCGAGATCAAGTTGTCGACGCATGTAAATCATCAGGTCTACGTAGGAAACTCTTACAAAAAGGGACTGAACTGACACTAGACAGAGTTCTAGAATTAGCTAGAGCAATGGAAGCTGTCGATTTGCAAATGATGCAAATTGAAGCCAAGTCGGTGTCCGGTGAAGTCAATCGTGTGAAAAATGCCTGTGACGTAAAAGAGAAAAAGACATTAGCTTGTTACCGTTGTGGACGACGTGATGGACACCTCAGTAAGGACCCGTCATGTCCGGCAAAGAGCGCCACGTGCAACAAGTGCAATCCAGTTGGACACTTTTCCAGCGTTTGTAAGACGAAACAAGGACGGATGAAGAAGGGCAGAGATCCGAAACAGGGAAAAGCTAATCCGACGAAGAAGGGCAGAGATACGAAACAAGGAAAAGTTAACCAGGTCAACGCTTCAAATGAAGATGACGAGTACGCATTCTTGATAGGGAGGAAAGGTTGCAGCCTGAATAGTGGTATGGTCGATGCAGACATCGGTGGAGTCAACGTTAGAATGCTGATCGATTCGGGATCAACTGCTAACATCGTGGATCGTGATACTTGGAGATACATGAAAAAGCAAAGGGTTACGTGTATTTCTGATAAGTCGAGTAAAAGATTGTATCCGTATGGTACAAAAGATCCATTGTCAACATTAGGGACTTTCTCAGCAGATGTGAAAATAGCAGATCATGAAGTGAATGCTGACTTTACTGTGATCGATTGCGCGGGTCGACCACTTTTAGGTAAAGATACTGCTGAAAAGTTACATGTTTTGAAAGTTGGTCCAAATGTCAACATGATTCAAACTGAGCAATGTAATCAGGGTAACACTAACAGTTCAACGTCAATGGGGATTGCCGAAATCAAGAAGGCATTTCCAGAGTGTTTTAATGGAATCGGTAAACTGAAAGATTACCAGGCAACCATCCACATTGACCCAAATGTAAAACCAGTTGCTCAGCCAACACGTAGATTTCCGTTTAGTACGCGTGGAAAGCTTGAAAAGAAATTAAAGTCACTTGCCAAAGATGATATAGTCGAGTCAGTTGAGGGTCCAACCCCTTGGGTTAGTCCGGTGGTGATTATTCCAAAAAAAGGTGATGACATCAGGTTATGTGTTGATATGAGGCAGGCGAACAAAGCTGTTATCCGTGAGCGTCACCCAATTCCAACTGTCGACGAGATTTTAGACAGGATGAACGGTAGTCGTGTGTTTAGTAAACTAGACTTGAAATCCGCTTTTCACCAAATTGAGCTAGATGAAAAGTCGCGTGAAATCACAACATTTTGTACACACGTTGGTTTATTTCGATATAAGCGTTTGATGTTTGGGATAAGTTCGGCTCCTGAAAAATTCCAACACATCATTCAACAAGTTCTAGCAGAATGTGAGGGGTGCGAAAACATCCATGATGACCTAGTTGTACATGGTCGCGATACGGAAGAACACGATCGGAGACTGTTTAAAGTGTTAAAGAAACTGGCTGAAAAGGGTTTAACGCTTAACGAGGAGAAAATTAAACTCAGACTGGCTGAATTAGAGTTCATGGGACTCATTTTCAGTGAACATGGGATTGCGCCAACCGCCGAGCACGTTAAGGCTGTTGTAGAAGCCCGCAGACCGCAGACCGCGTCAGAAGTTCGCAGCTTCATGGGTATGGTCAACTTCAGTGGTAGGTTCATAAAGAACTTGGCAACGATTGCAGAGCCCTTACGGTGTTTAACGAGACAGGACGAAAAGTTTGTGTGGGGTCCTAAACAGGAGAAATCGTTCAAACAGCTAAAGGAAGCGTTAAGCAACACGGACTGTTTGGCTTACTTCCAGAAAGATGCAGAGACTGAGATAATCGTCGATGCTAGCCCTGTTGGATTAGGCGCGATGCTAGTCCAAAAACAGAACAGTGTGAAAAGGGTCATCGGTTATGCCAGTCGAAGCCTATCTCAAGTGGAGTGCCGATATTCACAAACGGAGAAGGAAGCTTAAGGGATTGTGTGGTCATGCGAGAGATTTCATGCTTATGTGTCTGGTATACATTTTGAATTCGCCACCGATCACAAACCGCTCCTGTACATTTATGCGCCAAAATCCAAACCTTGTGCTAGAGTAGAAAGATGGGTTCTGAGACTCCAGTCTTATGATTTCACCATAAAGCACATCCCTGGAAAACAGATGGTGGCTGATGCGCTGTCCAGACTCATTGCTGAGTCTAAGCTTGAACAGACTGATGAAGCAGAACAATTTGTGCGTTTCATTGCGCAGGAGGCTACTCCTATAGCCCTCAAAATTCGTGATATTGAGCGCGAATCCGCCGCTGATGAAAAACTTTCAGTTGTCCGTGATTGTGTTGAATCAGGTCACTGGGAGAATTGCCCAGCTGAGTTTAAACCGGTTAGGAATGAACTGTGTGTCGTTGGTAAGCTCGTGCTGCGTGGCTGGAGACTTGTTATCCCTAAATCATTGAGGAAACAAACTGTAGATTTAGGACACGAAGGCCACCAGGGTATTGTGAAAACTAAGGAGAGACTCAGGTCCAAAGTATGGTGGCCCGGCATTGATCGTGACACAGATAGAAAATGTCGCACGTGTCATGGGTGTCAGCTAGTCGGACGAGCTGAAAAACCAGAACCTCTAAAGCGCTTTGATCTGCCAAGTTCAGCTTGGCAAGATACCGCCTTAGACTTACTAGGTCCAATGCCTGATGGGGAGTACATTGTGGCAATAGTGGATTACTACAGCCGGTTCTTTGAAATAGACATTGTAAAGACAATAACCTCAGCAAAAATGATCGAGTGCTTGGAACCGATATTCACCCGTTATGGATATCCAGAGTCGCTGAAAACCGATAATGGGGCACAACTCATTTCTGCTGAATTCGAGTCATACCTTCGCGAAAATGGTATTGAGCATAGAACCAGTACTCCATTGTGGCCTCAGGCAAATGGAGAAATTGAGAAACAGAATAGGACAATGCTAAAAGCCATGAGAATAGCACATGCCGAAGGGAAAGACTGGGTGAAAGGACTAAACAGACTACTTCTTGCGTATAGGACAACGCCACACTCAACTACTGGGGTCACACCCGCAAAACTAATGTTCGGTCGCGAAATACGATCAAAAGTGCCGCAATACTCTGAAAGCAGTTACCAGCGTGAGCTAGCAGCCCGAGATCGCGATGCAGAGTTAAAACAAAAGGGAAAAGACTATGCGGACAATCGTAGAAATGCGCGTGAATGTGAAATATTAGTTGGTGAAAAAGTTCTCATGCAACAACAAAAGAAGGACAAACTGTCAACTAGATTTGCTGAGAAGCCATGTGTTGTCGTGCAGAAATACGGGAACGACGTTACTGTCCGATCCGACAAAGGAAAAATGTACAAGAGGAACACGGCGCAGTTGAAAAAGTTTCATGAACAAAACGTGGAACCTGAGAAGGACGTTAGTCAGGAACAACCCATTACTGTAGATATTGAACAGGATGCGCTGTCAGATTGTGACTCTAATGATGACTCAGTGCCGCAAGAGTCAACGGTTAAATTGCCGAATGTGCGCAGGTCAGGTAGGGTACGCCGCCCACCAGCTCATCTTAGTGACTATGAATTGGGCTAAGTGTTTTGCCCAAGTGTCTTGTCAAAGTCAAAAGGTGCACTTTCTAAAACACAGACAGGTCACCTATAAGGGGACAGAATACTCCCTGATCTTGTCTGGAACTTCTGGGTAGTCTACCCCAGTTGTTCTCCTTTAATTTTGTTGGTTTGAAGTATTATTGGTTTAATTACATTATATTTGTGTCAAGAACTATATAAAATTATACTAGTAATTGTAGACTTAACCAAAATTGTTGATGCTAGGATAATTTGGACTGTTCTGAATTGTAGAGACAATTGCGTACAACCTGCAGTACTAGTAGAGTAAACAACATTGGACAGGTTTCTAGAGATTATCTGGTTGAGACAAGTTAAGGTCAAGATTTAGTTAATATTAGTGTTCAATATGTTCAATCAATGTGAATTGAGTTTTATTTGGTTGCATTTACCTGAGCAGAGAATTGAGAGACAGTTTAGTTAGGCGTCTCCAGGTTAAAGTTTGGACTGATACAGTTGACTATATTTCAACATTGTAATTCTTGTCTTAGTTTGGAGTTCTTGTTAAACAGTTAACTTAGAGGAGTTTTGTTCTAAAAGGGGAAGGGTTGTAGTGTTTTGTATAACACCCTGTATATTGAGACCCGTGGTACTTGTGTAGTTAGCGGAACATGAGAATAAAGACTGATAGATTGTTGGATTCAATTCTGTTTTAATCCGTTAATATCAAGTTAATCCTAACGTAACCGGTAGCTAAGACAGTACAAAGTCTGTTTGTTCATCCATGCATAGGCATAGTGTCTCAAGGGAAGTACTAGGTTCTATTGAACATCTTCAGATGGCAGATTCTTAAGAGGTTGATCGGGAAGTTCAGATTGATATTCTGGTTGGTTTAGATTCATACTAGAGCTTTGCGAAGAGTGGTGTTATCAGATTGTCTGGTGGCACAGGAATCGGTATTTTGATGGTTATTGTCAGGTTCTTGTAGTCACTCATCATGAGGAAGTGAGTACTAGTATGGTTTGTTTGTCTGATTTGTCAGAGTCCACATTGGAGCAATTCTGGGACTTAGAATCCATAGGAGTTCAGTCTGCACAGAATCTGGATTCTGGTGATGAAATCTTGAAGAATTTCAATGAGTCGATAAAATTTGAGGATGGTAAATACCATGTTCAGCTTCCTTGGAAGGAGAATGCTTCTGAGTTGAATTTGTTAGACAATAGAATGATGGCTGAGACAAGGTTGAAAAATTTGATGAGAAAATTGGCGAAGGATCCTCCCTTAAAAGCCGGTTACAATCAGGCTTTCCTGGATATGGATTCTATGGGTATCATTGAGGAAGTCCCAGAGTCCGAACTGGTCACTCCTCATCCGGTGTTCTATCTCCCTCACCATCCCGTTATGAAGGAGTCTAGTCTCACTACCAGAGTTCGACCAGTGTTCGATGCATCAGCCGAGGGCATCAATGGAATTTCACTTAACAATTGTTTGAAACCTGGTCCATGTCTCTTGGGAAACTTGGTTGGGATACTCATTAGATTTCAGAGATGGAAGGTTGGTATTTCGAAGGCTTTCCTACAGGTTGGAGTACTGGGTAAGGACCAAGATGTGCATAGATTCTTGTGGAATTATGGAGGTTCTGTCAGGGTCATGAGGTTCAGGAGAGTTCCATTTGGTAATACTTGTTCTTCATTTCTCTTGATTGCAACAATCAAATACCACCTGTCACAATACCCAGAGTCAAAAGCTGTTGAGGAATTGAGAGAGAACACGTATGTTGATGATTTTATCTCGGGCGCTGACTTCTCAACATCATCTCAATCCTCTGAAGTCAAAGCACATGTAGTTGATAATTCTGATGTTTCAACACCCTCTGTGTCAGATGACATAGTACATGTGACTAATGATTCTGATTCTTCAACACCCTCTCTGTCTTCAGAAGAAAGAGTGGCTGCTGATTCTTTGTACCGTGAGGCTGATGGGATTATGTCAGAAGGTGGATTTATCTTTGCCAAGTGTCATTCTAATGATGATCATATGACGCAAACAGGTACTGACTATGTGAAGAGTCTCAGTCTGAAGTGAGGATTGTTTCAGTTTTAATGGAATAGAGGTGTCTGAGTCTCTGGTCACAACCAAGCGTGTCATACTTAGTTATATTGCTAGACTGTATGATCCATTGGGTTTCCTCACACACCCCCCCCCCCCACTCTATGACTGTCGAGATCTTGCTACAGGATGTCTGGAAGTTAAATTTAAACTGGGATGTTGGAGTTCCATCAGGGATTCACTGTAGATTTCTAAGCTGGGTTCTTGGTTTGAAGGTTATCAAGGATTGGAAAATTCCTAGGTGTTATACAATTCGTCCATGGACTGGATTGGAGTTGCATGGCTTCGGAGATTCTTCTGAACAAGGCTACGGTTCTGTGATAAAGGGTCCCACTACCAGATGGTAGTTATGAGGTCTCACTGGTTCTTGCGCGGGCTTGTGTGGCGCCATTGAAGATGGTGTCCCTCCCACGCTTAGAGTTACTTGGTTGCCTCCTTACAGCGAGGTTGTTGGACTTGGTGAGATTGTCATTGAAGATGCCAGAGATACAGTATCATTGCTGGTCAGATTCGACTGTAGCTTTGGGCTGGGTCAAGGGGGAACCTTGCTGATGGAAGACATTTGTGGCTGAGAGAGTCACTGAGATCCAGAGGTTAACTGACACTTCTCTCTGGTCACACTGCCCAGGCAAGGAAAATCCTGCCGATTTGTTGACAAGGGGTCTCTTAGCTGAAGAGTTGGTTAGTTCTACTCTGTGGTTGTCTGGACCTGATTGGTTGTCTGAACCAGTGATTGATGCAACAGTTGATTCATCACTGTTCGTTTCAGAGTGTTGAACAATTTCTTCAGAGTGAAGTTGAGGTTTTTATGGCTGTAGCGACCAATTGGTTGCCGGTGGAGGAGGTTCTCTTGGTTACTCGATGGCCAAGATTGTTTCGTGCTGTTCGCATTAGGGGCCTTGTCCAAATTATTCGCCGTAATTCGCCCCAAAAACGCCACAAGTTCTGACGATGTTTGGCGAAGTTTGGGCGATTTTGAAGGCAAATTATCGGCGATTTTATGGCGAATTTCAGGCGAACTTTCGGCGAATTCCTGACTATTTTTCGACGAGTTTTTATCATTGAACGTTGGCGAAATTTATACCAGGCAAATTTCGACGAGGAGAGGCGAAGTGAAAATCGCCGAAATCTGGCGAATTTCCGTATTTTTGGGCGCATTTTTTTACCAGAAAGCAGTCGCAGCTCACCCTGTTCTTTGTATCTTTGTATCGTCATCCTCCAGTTAGTGTTTTTTGCCTCGTTAATGTGGTTATTTACTTATTCCTATCCTACGATACACGGCGCGACCAGATAAACGAACATAAGTGAGATCCCAAGGCAGCGACTTCAGCGCCACCGTGGGGACTAATGGTATTAGGCTGGGGATTCCCAGGTATCCTCGTGCCTACTGAATACCGGAGCGTTCAGTATTTCTCAGTGCTCTGTACATTGGCTGTACATTGGGCTTTATTCCTAGTGAATCGACGCAGCCCCGGCGGTCGAGGTTACCTGGACTATAGTAATAATTATAATGTTTTTGTTCTGTAGACGTGCATTGAACAGTCAGTTCTACATTGACAGTGGATGTACTATTTTTGGCCAATATTTTTTATAATCCAACACAAGGTAGCTACAGATCTTCTATTTTTACGACATTGCAATGAGGAACCGGCGAGGAGGTGATTTTCGCCAGATTGTAGCGATTTGTGGCGAATTTGAGCCAGATATATTTCGATCGGCGAATTTCGGCGAAGTTCATTGAAATACCAGTGGCGATTTCTCGGCGAAATTTTGGCGAATTTGTGGCGATTTTCCGGCGAATTTATGGCGATTTTATGGCGAATTCTAGGCGATTTCTGTCGAACTTTCCGGCGAATTTTTGACGATTTTTGAGGAGGTTTTGGCGAATTTTGGCGAACTTGTAAAAATTCGCCAGAAATTCGCCGGTGAATTTCGGCGAATAATTTGGACAAGGCCCCTTACAGCGTTGGACTACAGGTTTCTGCATAACCTGACACATCCTACTGAGAGTCGTACTGATCAAGAGTTGTCCTGTGAGGAATTGGTTGAGGCAAAACTGCATTTGTTTCGTCATGATCAGGAGGTGAAGTATGGAAAGGAGTTGTCTTTGTTGAGAGGTGGTCAGTCACTACCTGAAACTTCTCCTCTTTCAGCATTGAGACCATTCATCGACGATGATGGACTTATGCGAGTTGGTGGTCGTATTCAGTATTCAAGACTCATTTATGGGGAGATCCACCCAGTGATTGTGCCAAAGGGTCACTTGGCTGTACTGTTGATCAGGTGGGAGCATATTAAGTTGAAACGTGCTAGTGTGGATACAGTCATTACTTCTTTTCGTGATCACTATTGGGTCATGGGACTCAGACGCATGGTGAAGTCAGAGAAGAAGGCTTGTATATTTTGTCAAAGAGTAGATGCCCAGGCATGTATCCAGTTTACTGCGCCACTCCCAGGCATCAGAATTCACCAGGCTCCCAGCTACACAGTGACAGGCCTGGATTATGCAGGCCCTCTCTTTGCATCGACTTACCCAGTACCAAGCTCTACATTCTGCTTTTCACGTGTGCTGTTGTGAGAGCAGTGCATGTTGAATTGACTGATTCATTGAGTGTTGAAGATTTCATGTTGGCAGTGAGAAGGTTCTCAGCTGGTAGAGGTTTGCCGTCCATATTTTGTTCTGATAATTCTAAAACCTTTGAATGAACTCAAAGAGAACTTGTGAAATATTATGGTACAAACAGCCCAAAATGGCAGTTCATAGCTCCACGTTCACCCTGGTGGGGTGAATGGTGGGCGCTAAGGAAGTCCTTGGGGTCGAGATGTCTCACTAAAACTGAACTGGTTACTAGTCTACAGGGGGTGGAAGCTTGTATAAACTCCAGGCCTCTGACATTTGTAGGAGATGAGGTGCACAGTCTGAAACCACTCACTCCATCACACTTTCGTATTGGTTGCACTGTAGGTTTTCAGACTGATGTGCTTGATAATTGTTTGGCAGTGTCTCAGGATCAGTTGAGTGAGCATGAACTTATCAGACAAAGGCAACTGGAGTTGTTTTTTGGAGGTCTGGAGTAGGGAGTATATTCGCAATCTGCTGACTTCAGTACCTGGATTCAAACCCAATGGGAATGTAGGCGTAGGTTCATTGGTTCTCATCAGGGAAGATCATGTACCCCGAATGAAGTGGCCTTTGGGCTTGGTAACCAAAGAGTTCACTGGGAAAGATGGGTTAACACGGTCTGTGGAACTCAGAACTTTCCGAGGTCTACTTGTACGGTCGATTCAGAGGTTGCATGATTTAGAATTGTGTCATAGTAGTCAGGAACATTCTGAATGTGGAGCTGTTGACACCCTGGCCTTTACTGCTGGTGCTGCAAAGCCTTCTGGCAGTGGTAGTACTGTGGGACGGGCACCTGCTGTAGATACATCTGTTAAAACCACTTGTGTTGGTACTCATGGTAGGTTAGTCAAACCAAGGAATCGGTTCAAACTCAGAAAAGCACCCAAAATTTACATTGATTGATTTCACCATTGGCTTTTAATTGTTTTGATATTTATGGGCCTCAGACCCACAGTCTGGGGACCATATTGATATTGCTGGAAGTTCTACATTCTTCTATCTGTTCACCCACAAACATTATTGTGAGTGTTCTCTAAAACACCTTAATAAACCAAAAATCTTTCTTCCGTATACCACCAAACATAACCCCAACCATTCAACGTCACCAAAGACTTTTCGAAATTTGGGTTCATTTTGATGCTTTTGAAGCGTTTTTATGCACCGATTTTCTGATTTGCTTTCAAATCTCCGGCACGATTCTGTCAATCACACCTACATTAGCATAAGCTCCGCCCGGTAATGGTGACGTCATATCCTCATGCATCATGGCGGCAGTATCTCTTTGCCGAAGTTAGGGATCCCCCGAAGTGGCGAGCTGTCGAGTATTTTGAGCAAAGAACGACGGTTGAATGTAGGAATAAAATAAAGGAATAGCCTTAAATGCTTATCGATGATCCATCCTACCCATCTGAAAAGGTTAGGGTGTTGTTTAAATGTTATTGAGCGTGTGATTTTGAGAAAGCGCGAGCGTGTTTGTCCGGAAATAGATCATCCGCGTAACGGAATAGACTTCAATCCTCCATACGTGTACTGTGTGGGCCCGTGGGGGCTATCAAATTTGCTGACAAGCAAATTTCAATTTTCTAGTAATCTCTTGTATCTTAGTTATTCATATTCTATCAAAAGTATAAAAAAGGATTTAATTGAATTGTCATCTCAAAACAAAACGTTGTACAGTAGACCTCACCTTAGTCAAACCTATTGGGACCATAGATTTTTCTTCGACTTACACAAAGTCTACTTAGGTGATGATTATTCAAAAGAAAAGCATGAAATTTGCTTCAACTTAATCAGATCTCGGCATATGCAAGTTCAACTTTGGCAAGGTTGACTGTATTTTCAATTTTCATGCCACGGCATACCTTTTCAAATGACAACTCAATTATTCCTAAATGGACCAAAGCAGCTGTGCCTGCCATGAAAACCACCACCACTGGCCAATTCTGAGAAAAACCAGATGCTGCTACTATGTTAGTCCTATGGACAACTCCAAAATACAGAAGTACTTGATTTAATCCCACAAAGCAACTACCTTCTTTGCTCTTCTACCCAGGTGCCTCCCTACCTCACAACTTCCATTGTACATCTTCACACCTCCCTCAACCCTAATTAGTGGGGACCATTCAATTTGCTGCCAAGCAAATTCATAGTTCTAGTTTAACATTTGATTTCAATTTAAGTGTATTGTACTGTTAACTTTGGATTGTTGTATTGTCAGATTTGTGTCTTGTAATTTGTCAGTTGTGGTTCAGTGCATTGCTTTGTCAATTTGTCTGCAATTTGTCTAGTTGGTTTGGTCTCAGTTCTAGTCAGTGTAGATTACATAATTTGGTCATGTTGGACAACATAACTGATAGACATCTTTGTCATAAATTTGTATAATTCGATTGCTTCTTGATTGGTCTTGGATGTGATACTCACTAATGGTAGATGAAAACTGAGAATTGATTGATCAATATGTTGTCAAACTAGTCTCACATGTATCGTAAGTGTACTGTTTGAAGTAATTGATCGTATTGAACTTCGCTTCTAAGTGGATTTAATAATACCTATTGGCTTATTGAACTGTACGTGTATTTGGAATTGTGATGAACTTGTGATAATAATGTGATCAACTCAAATGACAATGCACTGTGTATATTTGCTCTCCCAAGATTAAACAAAAAGGAGTTATTTCGAATTGTTGAATTGGTTTCTCCTAATTGGTCATGGGTGTAACTGTATTTGAAACAGAATATCCTAAGTGGGAGAATGTTGGAGATTGTGATGTAGTATGTTTTATAATATGTTGGTGCGCAGTCTGGTGCTGCCACCTGGTGTTTTTGTCAATAATTAATTCAGCCATATTTTTGTAAAGAAGTTTGTTGTCTCATTTTATTCATGTCACAAAATCAAAATTGTGGACGCACTGAAGATAATGTTCCGAAACACACCCGTGCTCATGTCAATCCAACGGATGGAGCTCTATGCTGAGGTTCTATCTGTTCGATAACTTCTTTGGTGTTACTAACCCACTTCGTAAAATCCAAACCACCATCTCTCATCAAATCCTTTCGATCTGTCTTCAGCTCGTGGGACTCCAGCTGCTCCCGACAGGCAGTCGTCAACATACATATTGTCTTGGATCTCTCTTGCCGCTTGCGGGTAAACCTTCTCAAGCCTTTCAATGTGATGCTTCACGGTCGCTATGGCAAGAAATTGGCTCACATTTACTCCAGATGTGACTCGATTCATTCTGTAGATCTCTGGAGGCCTAACAGGTGTGAAGTTTGCGTAATTGATGAACATAATTAGACACGAAGTTCAGGTAATTACCTGGTGGAGTGAATTTGATGTCCGTTGCTCTCCTAATTAAAACCGAATGTATTGTTTAATTATCTTCATTGTACATCACATTGCCAAGCTATTGTATATTGTAACATTTATTGCAGTCCATTGAGTTGTTTGTCCCCTTGTGCTCTAGTCTAATTACAAAGAATAAAGCTTGATGTGTGGTAGCTCATTCAAATGACTCTATACAACTATAAGGATGTACGCTGTCTATGTAGTATGTAGCTTGTGAACACAACCTGCATATATCGGCAAATTAATATTAATATTATATGTTGGCAAATTAATATAACCTCCACTAGAAATGCCCAATAAAGTAACTTCAAGTTCGCATATAATGGCATCAAATTATTTGAAATAGTTAATATTTACAACTAAATGAAATATGTAATATGTAGGCTTCACGACCCCGTGTTCATACACATAAATCCAATTTTTGGACAAACTAAATGAAATATGGAATATGCAGGCTACACGACCCCCGTCTCTATACACATGAATGCACTTTTTGGACAATAATGGCAACACCTCTCTATTAATGACACCTCTACTTTGCGGACACCAATGCCCAGTCCCTTGGGTGTCCGCAATAGACAGGTTGTACTGTTATTCAAACTGCTTTGATTGCCAAAATTTAATCTCCTTTCGACTGTCTCCAATCTCTGTACCTGGCTGTAATTATCCTCCAATTGCGGACAATTCTCTTTCCACCGTATACAACTGTATCACGTTCTCCATCAAAAGACAGGCAGTCCTCAAGATATCAATTTCACCATCGAGCGGATATGTTCTGCAAATGCAAATCCTCTCAGGTGTTGATATCTCTCAAATCTCACATCAACCAAGTCCAGTTTTGCACAAATCTCTTCGCTGGCCAGGAATTTAACATGAATATCTGCAATTGACAGCTTGATTCTCGGCATACTTTGCATATTACTAGTCTGTCCTCCTATTGTTGCAATGCTCAAGAGTTCATTTGGACCAGTAATCCCCAAAGAGTCGACAATCCGTTTTCTATCATATGATCTTTGGCTACCAGGGTCTAGTAACACTCGGACTGGAACTCTTGATTCATCCTCAGCAATCAGAGTTGTCTGTGCAGTCTGTAACAACACCTCAGTAGGTTTGGATGGACCTGCCTCAACAAATCCACTGATGGTCACGTTCTTCTTGTCGCTTTCCTGAGTTTTATTGTGAAGTAAACGATGATGTTTTCTTTCACAATCGTCAATGGGCATGTTGGCAAATTGCAGGACTTAATTGAATGGTTGAAATTCATTACTCTCAGGCAGTTGTAACAAAGCTTGTTCCACTTTGCTTAATCCCAATGTTTGTTGACTATCTTCTTCTTGGCTTTTTACAGTCCCAAGCCTCATGTCCGCTTCTAGGGCAAAACCCGCAACTGATGCTCTTTGTGCCGCCAAGAAGTGCTGATGCTGGGAATTCTTTCCTCTTGTTACCTGTATGGTAACCCTGATTATACTTCGACTGATTCCCTGGTCCATGCTGTTTATCAACTGTCTTGTTCACAGCTGGTGCTCGTGAAGTCCTCTCCCTTGCTTCCTTAGACAAAACCTTGTTGTAGGAACTGGAAGATTGATTCAACTGTAATATCATCATCATCAATATCTGCTTTGTGTAACTCGCATTTCTCTGAAAGCTCTGGACTCATCTTAATCTGAAGCAGCGGAATTACCAGCTTTCGAACGTTTTCATCTGTTAAGTTAAATCCCATGGCATCCAAGGCACGTATCAAATCGTGGAGTTCGCGCAGTGACGTAGCTTTCTCAGAATCCTTACAAATTGCTGTGACAATGGACTTTACCAGCGATGAGACGCTCTGACATTTCAACCAAATCTTTATTTTGACAGAGTACCTTTGCTGCATGTTGATAGTTGACTTCTGTCACTTCAAATCCCTCTATAGATTTTAGAGCAGCTCCTTTTAAGGATGATCTCAAATAAGCAAACTTCTGTACACCTAGTGATAATCCCTCATTTGCATGCACTGCACAAGTGAACAAGTCCCAAAACGCTGTAAGCTGCAGTATATCTCCATTAAACGTAGGCAAATTCAATTTTGGCAGCTTTATTGCACCTGGATTCCTGCTTCCGCTTGTTAAGTGCTGTACACTTTGGTCAGATGAGGAACTTGACTGTGAAACTTCTGCTTCAACTTCTTTTATGTAGCTCGTCGCTTTGTCATCAACTCGCCTGAATTCCCGGTGAAACGTGCTAATGTTCTGACACTCATCCTCTACCTCTTCTGACAAGATATCGAAAATGTCATTTCTGACCTTGAAGTATTCTTTCTTGAGTTGTCGTAATTCCTGCAGTCTTAGCTGCTGTAAGGTTAGGTGTTTGCGATGTAGGCCTATGGCTTAGTATATAGCTCACATTAGCATGTAACATATTACAGGTATCGGGAATCCTAGGGTTGTTGGCAGGTTGCCACAAGGGTTAAAATATGTGTTGGCCGACAGGTTCAGATCACACCATTGAATATTATATAACATATTGATTAATTATTGGGGGGAGCTAGCAACGATTTGTTGTGTGAGGAAGTCGGGTCTGAGAAATGGCGTAGACTAGTTCTGCATTGGATTTGATGTATGAGAGAGTGGGGTCCGAGACATGGAGTAGGCAAGTCCTACATTTCTGTACCATATACCATACGCCAAGATATTAAACAATATTGATGAGGAATCATGAGTTGTCCTTCGATTGATCAAGTAGCTGAGATGTAAACCAAGATGAGGCATCACCGGGTGTGTTGGCCCTCTTCCAGCTAGGCCCCACAGAACTGAGAGGAGCCACCCAGCAGCATCGACACCAGGAAGATACCATAAACACGTACGACCTAACACTGCTAGAACTACGACGTTTCCTGTTCTCAATGTGAGCTTCAGAACATCCTCTTTGATTTGCACAAAATCAGGACGAGATATCCTCTCATATCTCCTCAACAGAGAAGCAGGTGGCGCTGAGCCACTCTGACTTTCACGATCGTTGGTTTCACCCATGCTATGTGTTTTACTCAGAGACTAGTATACTAAGACTGTCAGTTCTAAAAATCAAATGAAGATTTAACGGTTTATCGCCATTTCGCCTACAATCATTTTGCCTACAGCCATTTCGCCTACCAAAAAATGCCATTTCGCCTACAGCCATTTCGCCTATTTCTCATTTCGCCTACTTGCCATTTTGCCTACCTGCCATTTCGCCTACCCACCATTTCGCCTTCTCGCCATTTCGCCTACTGCCATTTCGCCTACATACAGAAAATACCATTTCACATAATTCTGAATATATTTGTTTTAAATCCTCCATATTGATACCAGTATCAGTAAAAAATATAAGTTATCTAGCCTTATACCTACTTTTGCAGAGGATTTGCAAATCCACCACATATGTTTGGCCCTATGTAGGCCTACTGTAGCAGAGGATTGTATCCCATTTCCCTTTTAGAGTCCCAATCATCATACACACTTATTTGTTGTTGTTGATGCTCTAATTTGGTTACTGGATTAATTGGATCACTATAAAGTGTGTCACACAACATAAGCAAACTGACTAATTTTCTGCTAATGTATAGTGACCGTACTACTATCTGCCAGCTAAAAATTTGCCTCAAACCACCTCTGTTTAATACAAATATCCAGAAAGTCCTACTTTTCTTCCAATTCATAAAAAAACAAAAATAGCAGTAAAAGTAGGCGAAATGGCTAGTAGGCGAAAAGACAAGTAGGCAAAATGGCTAGTAGGCGAAATGGATAATAGGCGAAATGGTTAGGCAAAAAGGCTGTAGGCGAAATGGTTATAGGCGAAATGATTGTAGGCGAAATGGCTGTAGGCAAAATGATTGTAGGCGAAATGGCGATACACCGATTTCACATCAGATGATTCTCCTTTGACTTAATGAATGTCACTTGTTGCCGATAATAACTTGACTCAATGTTATTCAATGACAATTCACTAAATGTCACTCAGTCAATCCCATATATGTTACGTGCTATCAGTGGATCTGATCCATCGAGCGATAGCGCTGCGCTTTCTACAGATCGGTAAATAGCGCGGGCATCGATAGATAGCACAGGCATCGATCGATGGCGCTGCGCGAACTACAAATGGTCCTCCTGACGAGTAAAGAACGCGAAGAAATCGACACTGCCAAGACGTGGTTGAACGACTGCCATATGACTGCTGCAAGCACACTTTTGAAAAAAAACATTTCAAACAGTATCAGGGTTGCAAGACACGCTACTAGAGCAGAATATAAGCTTCGATATACCTTCGATAGACTCTTTACTTAAGAACCCTTCCCCTGCAACCGTAAAAGTCATCGCTCGCTACTGCCACCGCCCCGAGAAATATCTGACAACGAATGTCATGAACGTGGATCGCCAAACGAATTCTCATGATTGTGGACTCTACACCATAGCCTTCGCAACTTCAATTCTGTTCGGGGAGAATCCAACTGAGTTGAAATATGATAAAAAGTCGCTTCGGAAACATTTCGGACAATGTGTCAATACCGGTGTGATTTCACCTTTCCCATCCAATGTGACTCACCACCAGAGAGAAATACGGTTCCAGGAGACTACGCCAATCTACTGTGCATGCAGATGTCCAGATAACGGAGATTTCATGGTGGAGTGCGAGAAGTGCAAAGAGTGGTTTCATGTAGCGTGCGTGATAGATGAATCTTAAGAGAGAGTGGAAGTGCAACAGTTGCTAGTGACTCGTATGACTCTTCACCACTTCAGTTGGAATTTTTTGGACTTTAACAAAATAAATGTGACAACGGTGGCACGCCCGACGATAACTTTTTATGCAACTGAAATAAATAAATATTTTTAAATGTAATGTTAAATATAAAGGATAAAGAGTTTGTAAACGTGGTATGAAATAAAGATGCTTTTAAACTTTTACATATTAACATATTCAATATTGTTGTAAACTTTGTATGAAATAAAAGATACCGGTATTTTCAAAGTTTTACATTTTAACATTATATATTAAGATTTGTACTATTGTAAATAAATCATGTATCAACTGGTATATAAAATAGATAAATAAATGTATATTGAAATCAATTTCACTTTATTTCATTGCATTGTAGAAGAAGCTTGGTGATCAAAATACGCAAAGGCCGGTGTAACAGTAACAAATGCCCCCCTGGAAAAAGTGTCCTGACCGTCAATAGCTCAGAGACTGAAGCGCATAATAGAATCCTTTGTGTCCCGGGCATTCTCTCCTAGGACATTTTAAACTTCTACATGGGCAACTAGCTGGCTTAGCAAAAACCGTCTCACCTCGCCTTATATATAGGTCAACTAAAGAAAGGCTTAACATACCAACATCTTCAAGGGTGGGCCATTATAAAAGATTCATAGAATCATAATGCAAGAAAGCAGAAAAAAGGTTACAGCTGAAGCGTGTCTTATTTATACCTTTTTATTCAAAACTGAGGTTAGGAAGGAAAAGACATGCATTTAGGCCTTACCTCAATCCTAGCCAACCCCTATCCCTAGCTGACCCAACCCTAATCCTAATCCTTGTTAAACCCTTCGGCCTACCCTAGCCGTCAACCCCCTACCTCAACCCTCGAGCACATCCCGCATGCAGACCCACGCACGGCCCTCATCACGCACTCCTGTCCAATCCCAGTATCCATTACACAACCCATCGATAGATCGCGCTGAGCCATCGACCGATGCTTGCACAAACGACAGAACCATAGATGGCGCTGCGCGATCAATCTATAGGGCAAATCGGTCGATAATGCCTAACATATACAGTAGAACCTCTCTATTAAGGACACCTTCGGGACTGGCAAGTGCTGTCCTTAATAGAGAGTCGTCCTGATTAGAGAGGTCAAATTGAATAGAAACTACCAATTTGGGACCAAAACTAGTGTCCTTAATAGAGAGGTGTCCGCTAAGGGAGGTTCCACTGTATATTCAGATAGAGGCAAACAAGTCTCTTTTGACAGAATGACGATAAGTTCAAACCAAAAGTTCACTATTTCGAGAATTACACCAAAATAACGCACATGTATCGACAACTCTTTAATATGTTCTTCATTTAACACACAAATGCTGCAATGCTTGGTCTTCACTGACACATCCTATTTGTGACAACAAACCAGACGACAATGACGTCGTAAGGTGACAAAGTTTCTCTGAAAATGAATTTTCATCTATTCAAATTCGTCTATATCTGCTACTAGTCCAAGCTCGCAATTAGCCACTTTCAATTGACATTATATACGCATTACACAAATGATATATGCGGAAATTAACAAACTCACGTGAAGGCCTCGCAACTGTGCTAGCTTTATGATTAAGTGAAAAGGGCAAAGGCGGTATAATGCGATAACTTTGGTCATGAGACCCGGTGCAGGATGTTCTTTCGGTAAAACGCCATGTTGTTCAATGAAGTTTTTGCAACGTCAAAAAACATAACGTCTAAACAATGAGAAATGCGCAACCCACGGACAACAATAAACGCAAACTTCATCACAGATGACGTCATACTATGATGCCAGTAGATGACGTCATTATACTCTTAGCAAGTGCGCAAGCGTACTTAGTTTCGGACATGTACGGATGTCTATTCAACATGTACGAATCACCGCGGTTTTTGAACGAGTCGCCCGTATTTGAATCTGATTGGAACAAGGGGGTTAATACAATTTGTAGTTGTTATTTTTTGTTTGATGGAAAATGTCAGTTGATGTCTTCTTTCAATATCATTTCCACCATTGCGCCATAATGTAATGGGTATGAGTAGTCTTTAGTATGTTGCAACAATAGAACCTCCAACAATGACCTTTTGCTTCGTTTGGGGTTTTCTTATATAATTTTTTTGGAATAAACCATTTTTTAGCTCACCTAGGTGAGCTTATGCCGTCACGTCTTGTCCGTCGTCCGTCGTCGGGCTGTCTGTCGGGCCGTCGGGCCGTCCGTCCGGCGTCCGTCAACAATGGTGGCACGTTTGCTCACCATTGAGTCTAGGAGGTTGAAACTTGGTGTGTGGATGGATTATGACAGCATGACCTGACATACCGAAAATCATTGCAATTTGACCTACTTTCTGGGCTCCAGGCGGCCATCTTTGAAAACCTTATTTTGTCAATATCTCATGAATGCTGATAGCTAGGATCTTGAATTTTTTTCTGTGGATACCTCTGAAGAGACTACATGACATAATACCCGGGTTTTTGATTTGACCTACTTTTCAAGGTTACAGAGGTCAAACTCTATAATTTCACCGCAGGTGGCACATTTCGTCATCACTTGTTGTAGACTCACTAGCTAGAACAATGAAATTGTTACTGTCAGTACTTCTGATGAGACTACATGACATAATGTGCGGGTTTCTGATTTGACCTACTTTTGAAGGTCACATGGGTCAGACTCTAAAAATTCAGCGAAGGTAGCGCGTTTTGTCAGTAATTATCCTAGGCCCTTCAAATTTGATATGTAGACAGGTATTGGGCATGTGTACATATTTACAAAAATTCAGGTCAATGTGACCTACTTTTCAGGTGTAAATAGGTCAGGTCATGACATAACACTCAATGTCAGTTATATCAAGAAACCTTCACTTTGTGATCTTCAAAGGTGAATTATTTGATTGATATGATCAAGATTGACATAGAGCTTGTAACATTTTAACCTTGACCTAGTTTCCAAGGTCAGAAAGGTCAAACTATAAAATTCCACTTAAAGTTGATATCTTCACTACTATTTGTCTGAGATTCTTCAAATTTTATATGGAGACACCTAATGGGATCTATACAAGTTGACCCAATTAAGGTCAATTGTGACCTAGTTTATCAATTTAACCTCCATATGTCATTTCATCTGCAATTTAATGATTCCCAGGTGAGCACAATGTCCCCAGGACATTTCATTGTAAAATAAAATTCCCCAGTGGTCCACTCTCAATTATGTGTGGAGGATCATTGTAACCTGAGTTTTTAATAGACCTTTTCCAACAATCTTAAATCCCAGCCCATTTTGCTGGCATTGTTTTTCATCAACCCGAAGTAAGCTTTGCAACAATCTTCACTGTTCATTGACGCCAACAGGTAAAAGCTTTTGTCTTTATACTCGCATCTCACCTATCTGACTAGATGTTTTCTTACTCCTTTCAGAGACAACTCCAGCTACAGAAACACGGAGTTCTTCATGAGGTAGCCAGTAGGGGGAACTGACATGCCTATCACATCCTTGACTCAACAATTGTCTTGTTTAATTCATTGGACAAATAGACAGATAAACATGATGCCACTCAGATTAACAATCTTTGAAAGAAGTATGGCTCAAGCTTCACTTTTTACAATTTAGAACATGTAAATGGATAAGTTTTGTTGTTTTGTTGTTAAGACATCTTACCAAAACTGTGTCTGCACTAACACCAAAGAAATGCCCACCGAAGTCACCTCAACAGCAATGTTACCTTTGTCAGGAAATTAGAATACTTTCACAACAAAAGGCAAATGTACGTAGATCAGAGATGTATCAATTCATTAACTCATTGAACAGCAGGTAGTTATTGAGTACCTAAGCCTGTCATCCCAACTACAATATTATTGCATTCTCTTCCCAGCATTTATCCCTGTATATGGTGTACATACCTCCTACTACTACTACCTAAAATAAAACATTTACAATTGATATCATATTTTGGGTTCAATCTGTACATCTTTTTTTAGTTGCTCCTTGACCCCTGGTGTTGTCTCTGATATGATATTCCACACTCCTTGTATCCAGATACAACTGGTGTTGTCTATGATAATGATATTTCACAGTCCTTGTATCCGGATGCGATTGGTGTTGTCTCTGATATGATATTCCACAGTCTTTGTACCCAAATGTGGTTGGTGTTGTCTATGACATGATATTTCACAGTCTTTGTATCCGGATGCGACTGCGGATGTCTCTGATATTATAGTCCACAGTCCTTGTATCCAGATACATCTGGTGCTGTCTCTGATATGATATTTCACAGTCCTTGTATCCAGATGTGACTAGTGGTGTCTCTGATATGATATTCCACAGTCTTTGTATCCTTGCTTTGTATCCAAATGTGGTTGGTGTTGTCTATGACATGATATTTCACAGTCTTTGTATCCAGATGCAACTGCGGTTGTCTCTGATATTAAAAGTAGTAGTTCCGCCTATCATAAAACCCCGTGTTTTTTCAAGACTTACACCTATCAGTGTTGTAAGATAATGGTTAATAGCCCCGGCGACAGGTGCGCTGTAGGTAGGGAGCTCTCCTGTGTTTCTTTCCCATTGGAGGGAATTTCGCATGCGCAATACCGAGGCAGAGACAAGACCACTAATGAATATTCATAGGTTGGAGGGTCGAGGCCTATCAATTAGACAAGTGCATGTTTTTTACTCTCAAGTACATATTTGGAGAGGTATTGAAAAAATATTTGTTGTGGCAAGTCTACAGATATAAAGAAATTATTTGATGAAAAAATTAATTTCGAATTTTGCTAATTGGATAATAGGTGGCGTGTTTTGAGTTTTTCCTGCCAGTTGGCTGAAAAGAGTGGAAATATCAAAGTCTGTCTAATTTGTCGATTATAAAACAATTTCCGTGGTCAATCACCATTTTAAATCGCACCAGTTACTTGCAAGACTAACCCGTATATCATATCCGAATTTCAGTTTCACTACTTGACGCATTCTTTGATGCGTCGCGGTCAAACATTGACAATTTAACTGCTAAAAGGCTTAAAAAATCAATTGTGGTCTTGTCTCGGCAACTACACCGCGCCATATGTCGCCGGATCTTAGAACTTGCAATGGCCGTGTCTATTCAGATCCCACCTATCAAAAAACCCGTGTTGAACACGGGTCTAAATTAGCCCCTGATTAGCCCCATCGAGCTCGATGGGGCTAATCAACACGGGGATTTGACACATGGGTCTATTTAGACACGTCAATTCATAGGGTGTAAGCGCAAAAGACACGGGGATTTGATAGGTGGAAGTACAACTAGAGTCCACAGTCTTTGTATCCGGATGCAACTGCGGTTGTTGTTGATATTATATTTCACAATCCTTGTATCCGGATGCGTTTTGTGTTCTCCTGATATGATAGCCCACACTCCTTGTATCTGAATGCGACTGGTGTTGTCTCTGCTATGATAGTCCACAGTCCTTTGAACGAGATGTGACTGGGGTTGTCCCTGAAATGATCGCCCACAGATGTTGTATCCAAATGTGACTGGTGTTGTCCTTTCATCACAAGCGACACCACGTGATGAACCATGCTCTGCCGTTTCGTGTTAGACGCCATTACCGGACGGACACACCGATTTAAAGTCGAGAAGGACAATAAAATATACGCTCAGCGAGCAAGGCATGGCAAGGATGCCAAAAGTCGAGTAGGACTAGAAAATAAACAGTCCAGAAGGGCTATAAAATAACAGTCGAGGAGGACTCTATGGGTTCGTCTAGATTCATGAGAGAAGGCGATGAATTAGTGCCAATATATGTCGCGTGTAATGATCATGGTCAACATGATGTTATGGTGCTGTTTGTGGTAGATGTTATCGAGTTTGCATCGTGATATTCATGGAAGTTGATTAGGGCAAGGAGTATGCCATTTGTTGCAGGCGTTACTGCCCTTTATTTCTTTGGTTGAGTGCGTGTGTAAGCATGGTGTAGTTGGGCTATACCCCATGGATGGTATATAACAATAGAAGAAGAATAGGTTATGTCGTTTAGACGACATGAAAAAAGCCACGATCCGATTGAATCCGAATGTGATCTAAATTGTGAGCCGTCACAGAAAACCCAGGCGCATGTCGCTCTGAGCATGGCAGGTTGAAACGGACTGTTTATTCATATCTCTATTGTCTGCTTTTTGTGAAATATGAGCACATCAATTTCTTCCATTTTCTCCTGGTGTCATTTAAGGTTCATCTTCTGTGCGACATGCGCCTGGTTTTGTCGTCTAAATGCAAAATGAAGGTGGTCCCATCCGGATTACAAAAAAAACATCGATCGAGGTAGTTTTAATCTAGATGTATCCGGATGCATGCAGATTAAAAGCTTTGGCTAAACCCAAATGGATACCGAATCCGGATTTAGTTTACCTGGGCGCATGCGCACTAACGTTTTTTTAACGTTTTTTAAAATTCATTTACAAGCAACATGTATTGGACAGTTCCATATCTTCATAAATGCGTCCAGATGAGACCGGATTGCGCTGATTGTCTAAATCACGCGCAATTTTTGAGACCTGAATTGTGGTTCGATCGGATCGCATCCGGATCCGATCTGAATGGGTTTTTTGCAGTCTAAACGGAACCTAAGCCATAGGCTCTGACTATATAACTATATTATTCTTACATCTAATAATGCTTGTTGAAGGTGTGCATGGAAATATAGTTTTGCTTGGCTGAATTTTGGCTGGTCTTCGTATATTCATATTGTTGTAGCAGGGGACAAGCCCCTCTTAGTGAGTGTATGTGATTACTTGGTCAAGGTGCTGTGCGAAGTTTCTCTACATAAGTCAGACACTTATGTACCGGAAAGTTTCGGTGACACTTATATTGGGTTACACTTATATTGGGTTATATATCTGTAGATCTACTAGTGCAGCCAGTGCGGAACCTGCGGCCACTATAGATCCTGCGTTGAATCACTCGCCAAAGTAGAGGACGTAGATTGATGTACCGAAACAGAAAGGGGTGGCGATAAATGAGGAAGTACGAAGCAAAAGGTGAGGCCGCTGGCCACCCAAAAATGAACCAAATGAGTCGCTCTTGCTGCTACTATTAGATGAATTGGCGGCGGTTGCCGAGACGTCCGATGATAGTAGTGCTCTCATCTTTCAAGAGGTTGCGAGACAAGCCAAACAAAATCAGGGTAGAATTGATTTGACTGTGTTCACCTTATCGGTGTTGGGCGGGGGTGCTTTTTGATATCGACGCTTAAAGCATTGTCAAGGAGCAAGAAGAAGGTGAAGAACAGAAAGTGACTCGGATTCGACTCAGCTCGAAAGAGACCAACATCCCCCACAAGCAGGTGGTACAACACAACCACCAGTTCAGGTTACCCTTACCCTCCCCCTCCGTATACGCCCTATCCAATCTATGGGGGTTATACGGGTTATTCATAGGGGCTATGGGAGGCCCTATAGAGGTAATTATAGAGGTAGTAAGGGCAGAGGTAAGGAATGGAGTCCTAAGTCTAATTGGTAAAGTAGGTGAATGCGAGCTCCCTCATATCATAATGTCATGGTAGAACCCTCAAAACCGAGGCCCTGACGTGATAAATGGTATTTGAATTGTTGGATTAAGGATTGCCCGGTTAAATTAGAAACATTGCGAGATTTGCATAGGATTGTCTTTCTTCCAGTAAACGATGCTGATTCGTGACTATTTTTTCATGGACGTATGAATTTAATGAAGGTATCTTGGCTTCATGTTTTTCTGTGAACTAAACCTGAAATTTTCTCACTGGAATAGGGATTTTCCAACACACTATCATATGGAATAAATTTAACATTCTTCTGGAACATTCTAGAAATTCTCGAACCTTCTTAATACATCACTCGACGTCTCTCCGCGCAAGCGAAGGTTACTGAATGTGAAACCTACGTCACTTCCGATCTGTACAGATTTCTGTACTGCTCTTTTGTGTTTTGAAGAAAGAGTCATTGACTCTTCGTAATTGACGGCGGAGGCGCAGGTGAAGGCGGGGGCGTATGGAATGACGCAGATAACGGAGTAATCCCAGGACAATTGGCTGAAGATTAGGAACCTAAACAAAATAGAGAGACGTGTATTTGTTATTGAAGTCCTTCCGTTGGGCATATCGTCTCGAAAATGACCTCTGATGAGGAGATTTTGGTTTGTAAAAGTAAGTAGTGGATGCTTACCTGGGTTTCTTGTTATGGTTTTGCGGTGTAGTTTGACTCCGAAAAAATTGTCACATCCAGAAAACATTGTCACATCCAGAAGAAATTGATGACATATCAAGAAGACATTATCACATCGTCAAAGATGATCAAAATTTAAATGATGAAAATTAAGTCAATACATAACGGACATGACGTGGATTAAGTCAAAGATGATGAAAATTGAAGTCATAGATGATGAAAATTTAAGTAATAGATGACAAAATGTAAGTCATAGGTGACGTAAATTAAGTCAATACACAGGTGACGTCAATGACGATGCATTAGCATTAGCATAACCATATTAGCATTTGTATGAAGGACACCCCTAAGATCGAGAGTGACAATAATCTCAAGATCAATGTGTTCAAGTTACAGAACGTAACTGCTAAAAACATAAGTGAGGCAAAACTCGAACCATTCAGGGAATGGTAAGAACTATGACGATGACGATGTCACCGATCTGCTTTATTTCAGGACAATGTCATGTACAAAACAGACATCAATACGTTCTTAAGGACTGGTACTAATACTTTGTATCTGTGTAGAAGGTATATGAATTACTTTCATCGTAGGTCTACACTAGAAAACTGTGATAAATCTCGTGTGATTTACATCGTGCGGGTGCCGCGGTGTCCCACGTCTTGTACTTACATGTAAATACGATTAGTTGCTGCTTGGGTCTTCTTTTGCCGTCAGGTCTTGGTCTCAGTATGTCATCTACCAAACCGGGAAGAGAACGGACCTTTTATACTGCGCGCCTGTCACGTGGCTGGCTGATGCCGCCTGCTAAGCACTTGACCTCAGCCAATCCCGCGGCGGCGCGACCGGGCGAGACAAAGCGACGGTTCTTACCACAAAACCATGAGAAAAAAATGTGAGAAAGCGAAAGCGAGAAACCACATGGGTTCTGGTAAGATTATCTTTACAGTAATGTAAGATGAACCCGAACCCGTACACGAACCCGAACCCGAACCCGAAACCGAACCCGAACCCGAACTTAAGTTTGAAAAACACTTATTAACGAATCGAGTTCCATTTGCGATCTCTGCTGATTTTGAATCAATCGATACAGCTGTGGCGAAGACAGTAGTTATCCTAGTAAGAAACACAACGCATCAGCAGTTGAAGTTTATATTCACACCGATTTTAAAAGAGAGACTTCAGAGCTCAGGACAACTTTGCATTTTTGAATCACTTATTATAGTCAAATTTGAGTGAACATAATTTTTTTTGTGTTTGCCGACTCCTTTCCTTACTTATAACAGTTTTTAGCTCAGCTGACAAAGTCAGCTGAGCTTGTCAAACAAGCTGCTCAGTGGCGTCCGTCTGTCAGTCCGTCCGTCCGTCCGTCCGTCCGTTAACCCATGGTGCACATTTTGTAACCGTAAGACCTAGAGACTTCAATTTTGCATTTCTGGATACTTCTGGTCAAACTCTACTTTCAAAACAAAATTTGTTGCCATTCGACCTACTTCCTGCGAGCGAGAGCGCATGAAGGAAACTGGCCTATATCGGCCTAGGAGCAGCAGAATTAGTCGAAATATGCTTTAATATTAAGATAAAATTCTTGAAAAACTATTTTATTGAGAAAAAGTTCAAAATTTTAACAGGAGAGGGCGCTACCTGCCTTTTAATTATTTCTGCTGATTCAAATTCCCGCCCGATGACGTCAGCCATCAATGAAGTCTCCTATTTGCCAGTTCTCAAAACATGGCAGCTACACAAAAAAGCAGCAGTAGCTCCAGGAATAAATCACTGTTCACTTCAGCTTCGTAATCGATTGTACCCCCACTTTTTTGTGTTTTGTGTGGTGTTCCTATTCAATCAACGATGTGAGGCCTTATTATGTTGGTTTTAATTGAGAAGGTGCATTTTAGCGGCCTACGAAATACCGAAGCGGAGACAAAATGGCGGCATGTTGTTTACTCGATCCATGTGCAATAATCTTGGAGCTCAATGACACTCAGCTCGATGACGATGGTAGTCTGGTAGGCGATATTATCACCAGTTCGTTTCAGTGGTAGTCGTAAGGTCTTTAGGGACTACTTTCAGAAATTAGTTCTTGAAAATTTGGCCACATTTCTGTGAAAACGATATCGGAAGTGCATGCTCTGTTATTCGCGATGACATCGCCGATGTATTTTGAAGTGGAGAATTCCCACAGTATGTGCAGTGAATCGGCATGATTCTGTTCGCCTATTAAGTTTTAGTTCTACGATTCTTTCATGAGTAAAAAGTAGACATTCTAAGCAATACAATAATGTCACTCCCATAAAAATTGATTGGAAATTGAGGGAGCTACGGCACTCTCTTCGGCAACTGACAGCGCTGAAAAAATACATTGCATACTGTACAATACCAAATAGCGTAGGGAATCACCAGAAATGACGTCATCGCTGGTCTAAATAGAAAACTACGGTGGCGCAGTAGAGCACAAGAAAAGGTTTAGCATTAACTTCGTCATGCAAGCTTCAGCAACAAAACGATTTCTCATGAATGATTTACTTGATCATCATCAGCTTGTTTCCCCTGATAGATAAAAAAAATGATTTACAATTTCCACCAAAGTTTTCTATTTTGTGTATAGTCACATGTTATTTAACTGGCAAGGAGCCAAGCAGACAATCAAAACTTACTATTGTTCAATAAAACATAATTTTCTTAACTCTGTCATATTTTTCACTTTCATACTAAACAACGCAGGTTTCCCTTCATGACCCAAGAATAATTCTTTAGACATTTTTAATGACTCGGAATCCATGCACTCTGATTCTCCATAAATGGATGTATGGTTTGACCAATTCTTGCATGACATGTCCACCAAACAAAATGTGAATGCAGTCCGGCAAAGAGGAACAACCAACCATTCACTTCGAATTTTAAAGGCTACATGGTTCCAAGAAAATACATTTATACTACCAAGTAAAACGTTCATCCTACATTTTCGTTCATATGTAGTCTAGCATTTACTTGTTTTGGTAGCAAATACTGATTTCTAAAAATCCTTTGCTTTCACAAGAACTAAACTATTCCAATTTTTGAAGCATACTAAATACTTCAAAATTTGGAGTAAAAGCTTATGCTAGTTTTTATTCATATGGCCCATCAACAGGTGCATACCATAAACCATGAGAATGTTCCAACAGTGGCATAATTATGTCAACCAAAAACATTGGTACCGTA
Organism: Lineus longissimus; assembly: GCF_910592395.1. NCBI lineage: Eukaryota > Metazoa > Nemertea > Pilidiophora > Heteronemertea > Lineidae > Lineus > Lineus longissimus. The sequence goes on along the minus strand of NC_088317.1, from coordinate 10,146,454 downwards.
ATGAACGCAAAAGGATATCAAATACCATGGAGCATGCCATTTTCATGCATAATGAACTAAACACCGGGAAGATATTAATGATATTAACTCAGCTGAGCGCCAGGCCCTTGGGCCTCTTGTTGTTTCGGTCTCATCACTGTTTTGCGTCGTCTGCTAATAATCACAGTAAAAACACGGTTCGCCTGGCCGCCATTACGATGACGTCACGAAATGGACAGGTCTCTCGGCATCGCTTTCACCCACAGTGCCTGTGTACACATTCAACATGTCGGACTCGAGCGCAATAAGTGATTTTCAAGTTTCTGATAGTGATAATGCTAGCGTTGTAACATCCTCGAGTAATTTCACGGATAGTGGAGATGAATCAGTGGTAACTGGTGTCATTCTTGGCTACCAGTTCGAGCCCGTTGTTGAAGGCGGTTTTGAGGATATGGAAGAAGGCGAGGATGTTGATGACGAGGAAGAGGAAGAGACATGAGGTTTTAGAGTCAGATTGCGAAAAGGACTTGGGGGTGATCATCGATAGAAACCTGACTTTTGAAAATCATACTAATAATGTAGCTAATGTAGCAACAAAGATTGTTGGAATGATCAGGAGATCCTTTGACCATTTGGATACTAGGATGTTTGCGACACTATTTAAAAGTTTGGTAAGGCCACACTTCGAATACGCAAATGTCATCTGGGCCCCCGACCTGAAGAAAAACATAACCGTACTGGAAAACGTACAAAGACGAGCAACAAAGTTAATACCGGGATTAAGAGACATCAGTTACGAGGAGAGACTCTGCAAACTAGGACTCCCGAGCTTATCCTATAGAAGACTTCGAGGGGACTTAATAGAAACCTACAAGATCACCCATGGTTACTACAACATAGATGGACTTAATCTAACCCAACCTGTCGATGTCACCTATCAAACCAGAGGTCATTCGTATAAGTTAAATAAACCAAGAGCCAAACTAGATATCCGAAAGGGCTTACTGGACTTTGCGCAATATTTCGCCAAAAAACTATTCTACGCAACGGTACCTAGGTGACTTTTCCTATTCATAATACACAGCCTGTCCATCCTAGATCGTGGTTACATGGGGAGTAATCGTTGTAAAATTAGGCCAAACGCAAAAATACAGTTTACGCGGGTACCACTATGTTTACGATGCGAACAAGCCGTGTAAGTCATTATCCAGCATTTTTTTCATTGAACATTTGCGGGTACAGCGTCACAGGGAGCAGCATTGAACGGTAAACAGGTTCACATCATATTCAGACAACGGCTTGTAACGGCCATACAGGAAACGATTCGTATCAAAAACCGACGATCACAACTATTCGCTTGCTGAGAGTATACATTACGCGCATACATTACATTTCAGACATTTGAGCTTCCAATAATTTTGTTAATTTACGTGAGTACGTTTTCAACCCCGAAAAGTGTGATGAAGTTATGCTTTTATTTAGTAAAAATCGGTAGGTATGTCCAACAAGACATGTGTCTCAGCTGCCTGGGTGGGTGTGGGTCATCACTCAAAAGTCGTTCTCTGCAATGCATGCAAGCACTGCGTGTGTGTTTGATTTGTGTACACAATGTACGTTACCCTCTCTACTTCAAATGAATGAACCTCATAAGGGTTTGATTAATTTAATAATTGTTTGTCGTACCTTCTTCGATCGAGGTCCGAACAAATTTTCAGGCCAGAGTACCGGGGTAAAAACATAATGGTCGCTCCCCCCATTTCGCTCGTTTGGTTTCGTTGCGCAAAGTCCAGTAGGCCTAAGCCATCCGAAAGTACTTTTTTACCAACAGAATCATAGATCCGTGGAATAACTTGCCAGAACAAGCAGTGAATGCCAACTCGCTAAACCAATTTAAAAATATGATTGACACTCATTACAAATCCGAACTCTAGGCTACAGCACAGAACCTAGATCAATCATCAAATTCCGTACACACCCCGCCATGCCCACGCAAACAAAAGTATTCAAGAAAAAACCTGCTACAGGCTAAAAGCCTATTGCAGTATCGTTATGTATGTATGTATGTAAGGGGTAGTTGTAAAACAAGAAACACAGAAACGCAGAAACGAAACGCAGAAACGAAAATCAAACGGGTTTTCATAAAAGTTGGAATCAACGCCGATACTTTCCTTGCCCAATCCGTTGTTATTGTCGTTTAAAAGTAAAATCTGAGGTTGGTGGGTTGCGGCCAGCCGGAATGCAATAGAGTTGTTGAGGGGATACATGGAGCAACTTGGGGGGGGGGGGCAGGGCCGTATTTAGAGGGGGGGCAGGGGGGGCAGCTGCCCCCCCCCCTGTGCAATAAATGTTGAAAAAAAAATTTTCAGACAGTAATAAAGAGACAAACTAATCTTAGCCATAGCTTTACCAGCATGATAGCAGCATATGGATAGCAGATGTTATCAACTCAGGTGCAACCCTTATAATCTGACCAGTCCAGTGCCCTGACCCTAGTCTTCTATGGTTATACACAATGATGCAACATTAGGTAAAGACTAGCTTGTTATTGCTTGTTAACGGTATCCTGCACAATTAAAACTATGAAAATTAACATTTTCTGTCCAAATGTGGTATTTTCGTAAAATACTTCATAAAAGTGGTCCTTTTTTAGAGTAAAAATACTATTGATTCACACTTCCAAATGCCAGGAAAATGCCATTTCAGACCTTTTATTTTCAAATTCTTCTGGGGGAGGGCCCCCAGCCCCCCCCCCCCTGTTCGGATGCGCCTGCGGCGCATGCAGATCGCCTTCGGCGATCTATCCCACTGCCCCCCCTGGACAAAAAAGTTAAATACGGCCCTGGGGGGGGAGGGGGCGGCACGATATGGGTGAAGTCTTTTGAGGTGGTGGTGTAGTACTTTGGTAGGTTCCATTCGATTCCTACAGCATGTTATTTTAAATGAAGGTGCAGTGCAACATCTTGCCTTGTAGTGTTCAATTTACATGAAGTACCAGGATCATCCTACAAATCCCGTCTGATGCAGCACTAAATGCAAGGTACGGTACCAGTACATGGGTGAATCATTTCGACGTTATGTGAGACGTGAGAGACCAATTTTGGCGACTAGAATAGAGTAAAGTGGGGGGGGGGGGGCGGGCGCTAGACATTGACTTGGAGTAACTCAATCTTGCCTGCCCAGCTGCTGCCTTTAAATAGTCCCTTTAAATATCTGTTTATGTTAATGAGGTTGCAGTAGGGTAGTTCAGCCTAGTGTCGTGCACAGGCCATGGAATGTACAAAAGAACAGGACTCGCTATTCGAAGGACTATTTTCTATTTACGCCGTGTAGTACATACATGTAGTGTATTGGCACGATCAAGGCCGGATGCTGCCAATCTGCGCACACGTTGATGAGGCTAAAAGGGGTATTGGGAAATGAGCATTCCTCCTTCCATTCCGACTGAATACCAGTTTTAGTTACACCCGCGTTCGCGGCCACAACCATGGCAACAAGATGGAGTCTGCAGACCAGAATTCGCCACAAGACTGGTTTCTGCGTTTCGTTTCTGTGTTTCTGTGTTTCTGTTTCGTTTCTGTGTTTCTTGTTTTACAACTACCCGTATGTAAGATAGATTCTGGCGACTTCGTATGGAGGAGCAAAACTGGTACGTGAATAGCTGGATGCAAAAATGCATTTTTGACAATATTATCAGTAACAAATGGTACAAATCACGTAGATCTCACGGTCTCCTTATCCATTGTCGCTATTTGTCTGGTCTCGAAGTGCATTAGCAGCGTTTTTCGTTGGATGCTTCGAAACACTTGTCCGACAATTGATTTTCGGACTTTCAATTTCGCTCATTGTGCAGCTTGAGATTGGCTTCCTTTTTGCGTTATAAGTTCTTGCTTCCATGTCAGTTGACTGGATATTGCTGCAGCAGTGCCTACAAATGCCTAACTTGCCGTTTTCGTTTAGCTAATGTTATGTTATCACTTTGTTTACTAATGAACCATAAGTACTAAGCACACACATCATGCATTGGCAGCTAGCTGGACTGCACTGGATGTGGAAGACACCTTTGCCTTGTTTATAAATATAATGTGTGATATTTTCTTTTAGGTGCATATGTGGTGACAAATGTGAGGTGCAAGATGTCCCAATAGAAAATGCCTGTTGCCATGAAAAGGAACCAATTTTGAGGAAAATTGAGGCGTACAACGAGGAACATGGCGGAAACATTCGGTGCATCACCGAACATCCCGGGTTCCAGTCCAATTGCCTTGATGTGTGGGTGCTACAGACTGCCTACTCACATTACAAGCAGCAATATCGGGCGGCAGTAGATGGAGAAACAAATGAGTACGTGATACTTTTATTTCATTCAATATTGATAATACAGTGGAACCCCGGTCGGCGACCACCTCAGTAACGCGACCACCCCGCGAACACGACCAAAATTCTCCGGTCCCGAATGGTTTTCTCTCTAATTCCCATTAACTGGCCCTCGCTAACACGACCACCCCGGTACCCAGACCGCGACCACCAGCTTGGTCGGTCCCAAACTGCAAATTAACCCCGCTAACGCGACCATGAGGCCTAATTGCCGTAATCAACCATGACTGCATGTTATCAATTGGCACCTTCTCGCAAATCCGTGTTGATAATTAGCACCTCGAACACAATGACCATGGGAATCCATATGAAAATAAATGATGTGTAAGTGAGTTTGATCTTGGAGGAACTATACTTCAAGTATAATTCCTCCAAGGTTTGATCAAATGTAAGCGCAAATAAAATGAAGAATAAACTTTCTTTTCGACTCACGGCTTGTTTTTTCATCATTTAGTATTAAATGATGTCAAGAGGCATGCACACGTAGTTTTTAGGACAAATAAATTATGTTGATTAGTAAGAGTACCGATACTCAAAGTAAAGAATGCTTACTACGTCGTAATGTTGATAAAATACGTTATTAAAAAGATGATTTAATCAGTACCAGTTCAAATTGGCTGATGTTAAAGCAGGAAGACATCAGGAAGAATTCTCAACATCTTCTCACATCACCTCTCTCAATGTTAGCGGGAATATTAGCTTGACATCAAGAAGGGCAGCTGCCGATGGTGTGAATAACATGCTTGTTCTAATTAGCATGCTCAAGTTTTAATGTAATGTTTGGTCTAATTAGCTCTCGTCAGTTTATTTACTCATTTACATAAGTTGCAAATTAAACGCAAAACACTCAAGAAAATGATTTTTTATTCGTAATATACACACAAAATTATCGAATCACCCGGTGGCGTAGTCATTAATGCATGTCAATGTACACACCGTACACACAGCAGGACGATGTTTTGGCGGGAAAACCTACTTATGATTCCTAAATTCACTAACACCGCCCCGGTAACGACCACCCCGGTAACACGACCACTTCGGCTTAGTCCCTTGGGTGGTCGTGTTACCGAGGTTCCACTGTATATTTTCATTCCTAATGTTATTACAAATGATCAGAAAATATTGCACTCATAATACATAATGAAGAGTAGTCAGTCACAACATGACTAAAAACATACGTCTAGTGATATATTGGGCATGCATATACCTTACTCCTTTACTAATGTTATGCATTATCTTTCAGGAAATATAGATACGTTGCCTATCGTCAACTCGTCAGGTGGTGCTGGGGATTCCTTGGGAAAAAGAATCGAGTGCCCCTACCAGCATGTGCTTTGGAGAAGATCCGGTTAAGATTTTATGTTCTTGGGGATGCAGTTGGTTTCAAATACCCAACATTGGATGACTAGATTTATAGAATGTATCACAAAGCATTCACTCGTGTTTATTCATATCACCCAGTCATGCCAGTGTCATGCAATACTTGTGCCATTGGATTGTTCATGAACATGAATCTCTATAGATTTACACGGATTCAACGAGTGGATTTTCGTGAAGGCTGGATGTAACATGATTTGGAGTATCGCTTGTGTCTTTCGTTGTAGCTGTCAACAGCTTCAGCCTTATTAGGGTGATCATATGAGCTACAGAGTGCTGGTGGTATGTAGATATTGTTGTCCTCAAAGTCAAAGTCTTTCTCTCTGCACTGGCGCTGAACTTCTACCATCAACTTGTCGACATAACCTGAAATGAAAGGAAAATTTTATCTTGTAAAGCATCTGTCAAGCACGAACCTATATTCACTCTTTGTCATGTCTCGCACTCTTTGAAAACTTATAAAAACTGTCTTTTTGTCACTGTTACCTTACATGTATTCTAGAAACAAAGGGTGATATGAATAAAGACTTGTAAATGCTTTTACTTCAGTTTTGTACAGAAAGGCCTAGTGTACTGTATGGAGTTTTTAGTAAAAGCATTTGCTAGTCTTCACCCATTGACTGGGTGTGTGATTTGTACATTTAATGATCTTAAAATACAATTATTTTATACAACTTTGCAATTTACTTCCTCTTATGTACATGTATGATATAAGACATTTCTGAAGAATGGATTCTGGGCAGCTTGACTGCTTGATATCTGCCCAGAAAGAGTCATGTGGATTGAAAATAATGTAGTATTTTTGATGCTTACCATGACTAGAATCGTCCTTGATTGGTCTCACTGAGTAACCACCTTTCTTGGATTTGATGAAGGTTACTGACCATCTTAGTTTCCCGTCCTCAGTCGTTGCCTGCTCCCTGTCACCATTTTCATTATAATGTAGCGCTGACAGGAGAAGCCTAAAAAGTAAAATATAAAAAGTTCTCAGATACTTGTGCATGTATGTCATTCAAGGCTCATCGGCGCGTGAAGTTCTCAACTGATAAATTGACTTGATTGATAGATTTTGGAACATCACTCAGCTGTGCCTGGTTCTGTCTTATTTCAAGTACACGTACACACCTCACTGACAAATTTCTAAAGTTGGTAATTTCATGAAGACTTTGAGTAGATTTCACTACTCCAGGACTTCATGTACATTTGTACTGCGGCCTTCTATCAAACTTGGAATTTACCTGCATAGCTGTACTGTATCACCCAGCATACCATTGCCCTTTGAGAGGTTAGAGAGACCGGCCGGTGGCGCCCCAATTTGTAATGGCTTTGCCATTGTGGCGTTTTGTAGAACTACTTGTTCTGTTACGTGCTGTGTACGTTTTTCCGACATGTTTTGATTCCGATGATTAAAACCTGTTAAACAACATCCTGCGATTCGATCTTCTCTTCAATCAGATCACGAGGCCATTGACCAGGAGGTCAATACAATAGCATCCCTTTGAAGCTGAATGCTGTCATTTTGGGGGCAAAATGGAGGATGAGACTGTGATATGCCTCAATACTTGACGTCTGTTCGCCAGGAGACATTTTCTTCACAGCCGGTTTGAAGTAGGCATTGTCAATAATGTTGCCAGCTTTCACTGATGCTGCCGATCTTGAAATTTGAAAATGTGAATAGGTCACACAAATAATTTGATGTTCATTTTATCACTAGAAGACAGACCATTCTATCCGAGAGTTTTGTTTTGAAACATCTCTCCAAAAACTTTGTGCATGTCGTGATGCATGTCCACTCAAGTCGATACCCGAAGGTCTTCGATATCAATTCGAGAAATACTCACCTTGTTCAAGCCACTTCGTGCCCTTCTGCCGCCCAACTAATCGACCATGGCCGCACTTCGGATATACCCCTCCATGTCCTTTGTGTTTGTTGTGCATGTGGTTGTCCAACGACAACCACTTGGCCAGCATCATATTTGGGTCCCCATCTGGAGTTGTTGCAGCGCACCAGTAAAGGTGATTGATTATAGACCTCCGCCACTCCTCTAAAATCCCACAGTTTTTCTCCTTTGAAGCCTTGTCAACCTTCTTCTTCAAACCTGGAAAAAAGGAGAACAGTCCTAATAATTCTAGCAATTATCAATTTGCTATGGACTACGACATCCTCCGTTTCCAGGTATCTAACACATCGAATCAACCCTTCCTTCTCCATGTTAACACTATGGTTGACACCCTCTTCATTCGACTGAAAGAGATGAGGTATGGAGATTGATACTTATGTCCTAATGTGCATATCAATTTCATGGAATCAAATTAAAATCTAGTTCATGTACAATCTGGAGGAGTGTTCTACAAAGTACATTACAATAAGAACAAACTCTCCAATAAAATCCATGTTGTTTACATTTTATGTATGATTATCGTCATTTAACGGCAACAGTATGATATCAACAATGTTATCTAATGTGATCTTCTTCATGATAATCTGAAAACAAGGTTTACTGATCCATATTTACATGTACAATTTTCTTTTATATCGCCTGTGTAATTGAAAAGCAATAATTATAATTTTACTTACTTGAACTAATTGCACATCCAAAATGCGGTTGACATTCAACTCCAGGAGAGAGTAGGAGCCGTATTTTGCACAATGCCCTGGGCTGTCTGATCTACCATCCCCTCCAACAACAACTGGCTTCCTAGAATCTGTCACTTGCTGCAACACTTCCTGCTGATTTGGCTTGAGGGCAATTTCCTGTGGCTATGTTTGGAAGGTGGTCAGGGTCAGTTCCAGTTGGTGTTCCTGTAAAATTCAATATACATGTAGCATTAGAACATGCAATATCATATCGATTTTATGTTAAAACTAATCGGATAGATTCTTGACAGTGAGACAACATGCAGATGCTGTGAAAATTTCCCGTGTTCAGTTCCAACATATTATCTAGACATAGACGGAGATCTTTCACAGTTTGTCTTTTTCATTTCTCTGAAAACATCATTTCATAAAAGCTTTACCTGATGAGGAAACATTTGGCTTGACATCAATGCTGGAAATGCTGCACACCTTTTCATCTGTTTGTGTTCCTGAATATAAAAACAAAAAGTTTCTCAAACTTGTCTCAGTTCCCTAATAAATCCTATTGTGTTCAATTTGGCAAAAGCTACTTGTTTATGGAGTCGCCCTGTTTTATGACCAATATTAGTATATTATGCTTTAAAAATACTTACCTATTGAGACTGTCACCTTGGTCCTTGACCTTGGTCTTTGGTTTTTCATAATTCGTCTGCACCCTCATCGAACGATGCTTTGGTCGCCGAATTCGCCTATTCACTTGGGTGAATTGACTTTTGGTCTGACAAGGCTGAAAAGGTGGAGTAAAGAGCTCAAATAAAAACCATTGCCAAAACTTTGTTTCATGAATTCAACTTTTTCTATGCATAGTCAAGTCTAGTTACATGGCTGCTTGTTGTAAATTCTGTTCCGAAATATTGAGTAAAAGAGACAAAATGTTTTCTTTCACCTGGAAGGCAATGATGATGGGGGAAATTTTTACGAACTGACTACGGGTACGGCAGCCGTATCCCCAATATGAAATTGAATTAAATGCCGAATTTTCATCGTTTACTGAACTTGAAAAGGCAAAAAGAATATATGAAGATGTTAGCTTTTGCAAGATGTATACTCGGAGGTCTCGAACGATCGAGAAGTGCCTGAAACGGACGCCGAAGCGGCACTTTAATCCACAACTGCAGTTTGGCGAGCTGCCGTACGAATAGCCAAAAAATGTTCAGATACGGCTGCCGTACCATAAAAACCTAAACGGCAGTGACGTAACCGGAGGTGAATGCTTTTGCGCATGCTCAGATCACTGCCGTACGAATAGCCAAAAAATGTTCAGATACGGCTGCCGTACCCGTATCCTCGGCCAAATTTTTACTGTTCCATCCAGAGTAATGTCAGCTTGTTAGTTTGATTCTCAACTCACCACAGATTCCTGACCACCATCTTCATCATCACTGCCTCAGCTTCGATAGCAGCTTGGAAATCCATGGCTTCCTTCCAAGCACCAGCAGCCTCCACGTCCTATGTAATTGTAAAAAGAATGAAATTATTGCCAGTGATTGTCCCACATGTCAGTCTACCCCTATCTCGTCTTATATTGTCTAACTGCTCTATGCATCCGTCAGGAAGTAAGGAAATGTATGGGCCTTATACTGTCATGACTGTTACTGTGTGATGCTTCATACATAGGCCTACAATGAGTACAATGCATAATAAGCATAACAAGAATGTAAACAAAACAAGACTTACTCGTTTTCTCTCCCTTATCACGACGGCATTTCGACTTCCAGTCAATTTGGGGGTCGTAAAAATGTCTGATGAAGGACCAGGAACTGGGGTGAGAGGGCTTCGTGTAGCTTTCGGACGTTCTGTGACTGCAGGGGTCCCGTGTTTCGGCTTGCTGGGGAGAAGTGAAACGGACGGGATCGCATCGTCGGCCAGGCTCCAGTTCACTTTGATGTCCTTGGCATCTTTCTGATATGCCTTCGCCAGCATTTCTTTCTGCATTTGCCTGGAGACACTGTTGGTCATATCGTCGAGAAAATGTTCACTACATATCACTGCATTTTTGGTCCAAACGAAATCTGAACGGGATTGGGAAACGACCCTGCACCAAGCTTTAAATCTCCGAGAATCATCAGCTCTATCAGGAAACAAATGCGCTCCGAATTCACTATTTGATGTGGTGTTGCCGCATCCATAAACAACACATCGTTTTCCCCGGTCTTTCCTCAGCTTCTTCAGGGTTTTAGTCCTCTTCTCCGGCGGTTCGGCAGTATCTTCACTTGTACAATCCATCGCAATCTTTCAGTATATGCCGCTGATGAGAACATTTTACCTTTATGTAGCCTGTAGGGGCCTAAGTTCCTAGTTAATCCCATTGTTTAGCCCGATAATCCCTCTAATTAGCATTCAGGAACATGGTTCGTCTGACACCTTTGGCTTATCAGCACCGCTGTCAAAACACGATATGGGTGTCCATCTCGTGACGTCATCCAACATGGCGGCCGTTATGGGAATTTCTTTAGCAGGCTCGTAGCAGACGATGGATTTGGAAATTTTAAAACGCTAATTAAAAAATAACTATCCGTAGGAAAATAATTATTTTCATTCAGGATTGATTAAATGACTACCATTAACCCATTTCTAAAGTTTTATCAGTACATCAAATATCTATGAAGTCTCTCTTTTAAGTCATAGAGGTTCTGATATTGTAGACGTGCCTTATCAAAAATGGAAGAACAATTAATCTATTAAACTGTAACTATCCTTTAATAATGCATGATGAAGACTGGAATAGATCTCACTCAGAAACACCCTGTTACTACTGCAATCAGTTGTTAGGGTACGACAAGGTCAAGGACCATGAAACCTATAATGGTAGATATCGAGGTGCTGCTCACAACTCGTGCAATTGGAATGAAAAGCCATGTTCGTTCCAGTGTTTTTCCACAATCTCCGTAAAAATGATTCACACCTGTTCGTTAGAGTTTACGACTAAACTACCAGAGTACAAGAAACTTAAATTACTTGCCAAGAATAATACATTTCATTGCAGTTCGGTTGTTTTAGGTTTTTATACTCGTACAGATTTTTCAGTCCAGTTTAAGATAACATAACAAATTCAATGGGAGACGATGACTTCAAAATAGCGAGATATCACTTCCCTTCTAATGATGATTTTAAACTATTGCGGAAGAAGGGATCGGTACTTAATTGATTTTTATACGTCGCATGAAAGTCCGTGTTCTTTGATGTATTAAAGAATGCAATGGCAAAATGATTCTGCCCATGATGAAACTAAAGCCATATGAAGCTAAAGCCATCATTTTAATCAAAAAAATCACGGTGTGTTCATTGACCTCTACCTCAAAACTGATGTTCCGCAGATTTATTTGAATAGTTCAGTGAAACTATATTCAGATAGATCCATGCCACTGTACTAGTCATAGTGTGTTACATGGCAAGCTGGTACAAAGGAATAAACCTAGAACTATTGACAGATACCAAATGTATAGAAACTGACACAAAAGGATAAGATAAACTATATGTGACACGATCTGGCAAAATGAGTCACATTGACCAACATTCGAGTTATATGCTACAAAATGGTGCAAGAATTATTCAGATACCTCAAGGGGTCACCGAGATATGGCCATTTGAAGTCGGTCAGTGAACCAGGCTTTATTCCGGAAATTATTATGAAAATTGCCTATAAAGTCGGCATTAAGATTTGGGATCTATCACTTTCACCAGTCCCTAGCAACCACTCTGCTAGGTATGCTTGATTGAATCCAAATTCCGCAGCATAGCTTAGGACACTAAAAACAATGATTTCAAGTACTTTTTAAGTTGAATTTCTACTGTCTTTTTATTTTAACCATTGCTGCTCCACACACCAAAATTTAGCAAAAAAGCTAAAAACCATGAAAATTTCATATAAATCTAACAAAGTATTTAACAGTTCAAACAGTGTCAAAAAGAGTCCAAAGGTAATAAACAGCATCTCTATCGTTGAGAGGCTCTGCAAACTTGAGGAACAGCTCGGTTCCATTGAGGGCAGAACTGTGAAAAATAGTTTGGATATAAACGATATAAAGGTGAATCGTAATAGGAGGAGTAACGGTGCAGACGTGGGGAGTGGGTCCTCTCCTCCTGCAGTAAGTGGGGAGAAGGAGTTATCTTCGTGGGCGGACGTCAAAATCGACGAATGGAGAGATAGCTCATGGGACTTATCAGAGAAGCAGAAGGACATGATGAGCTATGCTAAGAGTGTTGGGTCAAAGTCGGAGTTTGCAGATACAAACCGAATGGTTAGTGTTCGTGGAGGACGTGGTGGCCGTGGCGGAGGAAGGGGTCCAACAAGGGAACAGTCCAACCTTGCGGTTCCACATCAATCAGTGTTGCGGCTGAGGGGTAGCAATTGCTCCTTGAACTCGAAAGGATCTGATGGTTTCACCTCAGTGAACAGACAGAAGGTGAATCGGAGAAAGGTGATCATGGGAAGCAGGTCAAAAACAGGATGTGCTCTTAAGGGAGCTCCTGAACCTAATAGAGATCTGTTCATCTTCAGGTTAGATCCGGATACAACGGATGAGGAACTCCGGGACTACATAGTAGATAAGGATATTGTTGTAAAGGAGCTAGAACTAAAATCGAACGCGAATGCCAGTTTCAAGTCATATAGACTTAGTGTGCCGAAGTCGCAGTTTGCGAAGCTATTAGATGGGGACATGTGGCCAGAAGGTGTGGGTGTGAGAAAATTCTTTGTTCCTTCTAAACAACAGTGATGTTGATGTACGGACTTACTCTACTTCTGATCATGAGTATCATGAACTTAACTTCATATAATAGCTGTGGACTTGGGTCGGGACGAAAAGAATACATAAAGGACTTGTTACCTGACTGTACATTCTTATTGCTTCAGGAACATTGGATGTTTGATCAGCAGCTTGTTAAGTTAAAGGCGGACTTGGGCAAAGGTATCATGTTACACGGGGTTTCCGGTATGGAGAACACTTCGTTGTTGAGCGGGCGTCCGTATGGAGGCGTGGCCATAGCTTGGCATGAGAACTTCAAAGGTGTTATTACACCAGTGGATTTTGATTCTAAAAGAGTTTGTGGAATTTCCATAGAAGTGGATGGGCTCGATAATTGTATTTTGTTGGTGAATATTTATATGCCTACTGATAGTGGCGGTCAACATAATATTCAAGAATTCCAGGACACTTTGATGGAAGTATCTGCTTTATTGCATGGTCAGGATACTCCTAATGTAATTGTTGGGGGCGACCTAAATACTGACCTAGGTAGACTTCACTCTCATCATAGGCAGGCACTTTTGGATTTTATGAGACAGGAAAACTTACATTTCGCGGTTAACCATAATGTATCGCGGGTTGATTTCACATATGAAAGCAAGTCAAATAGCAGTAGGTCGTTAATTGACCATTTCTTGGTTTCAGAAAGTATATTTGATCGTATTGAATCATATGGAGTTGGTGCGGGTATGGCTTCAGACAGGATCAGGAAATAAACCAAGAGCCGAGTAACTTTTGATAAATCTTTGTTGTTGAATCATCAAATTGAATTGTTTCTGAAAATACAAGAATGCAAATGGTCTTACAAAAATGTCTTCACTTAGCACTGAGAAATCAATACGCTGCTGTGAGATCACCCAGGAGACGTCCTCCACATACATTAGTACACCTACAATGCACTGCCCGTACACGGACACATGCACCGAGGTGCGCTCGCAACAGCCTGACAGAGCACAAACAGCGACCAATACAGGCCCAAATTCTCGGGTCCACAGCTTACAACGATTACTCAAATGGGGCATGGGAGATCTATACATCATCATTTACCTCGTTTATAAATGCTCTTGGCCTAAACATGAGCACGAAAGGGAGAAACTCCCACGAAAAAGACGAAAGGTCCGCAAGGACATTTCTCAAAACACACAAAAAAGGCGAAAGCGCTGACGTCACAACTCCGGAGAGGAAAAGAGGGCGCATCTCAAACTAACGCGCGCGAAATTCAAATTGGCCGTAAAACAATCACACGCGGAACTCGCGATTTAAACATTGGGTTTCAGTAACATTCAAAACATCCTCCGGGCGCCAAGGACGCGATAAAGCGCGGACGCATAATTTAGTCAGAATTTCAGTCATCTAACACGCCTCACTCCCGTCGTCTCTGTCCCCATCCCCAGTCTCATGGTCAGAGTCAACGTCTTCAACAGCGGAAGAAACATCATCATCGGGCTCCAGGACTGGCACACACCTCTGGACAGACCTTGTCCTGAACCCAGATTTCACCTTGACCTTCACATTCCTGACCTCCCCATCATCCCCTGGGTAGGTCTCCTCGATTCGGCCTAATTCCCACTGACCACGCACTGCACTGGGATCGACAAGCAGGACAACATCACCGGGACGCACCTTACGCCCCTTGGCGAGCCACTTGGACCTTTCTGTAAGGTGGGTAGGTATTCCCGAATGAACCTCAACCAGAACTGGTTGACCAAAGCCTGGGCAAACTCGAATCTCTTGTGGAGATTTTTGGTGACTGCAAACGGTCCCTGAGGAGTCTCGGCTGACGCCCTACCAAGAAGAAAGTGATTAGGAGTCAGGGGTTGCAAGTCGTTTGGGTCATTTGAACTGTAACCCAGCGGCCTAGAATTGACCAAGTTCTGAACTTCTGCGAACACAGTACTCATCTCGTTCCAAGTTAGATTCTGAGGACCAACCACTAACTTCAGACCTTTCTTGACCAACTTGATGAGTGATTCATAAAACCCACCCTGGTTGGGACTCAGCGGGGTGATGAAACGCCACTTCACCTTGTGGAGGGCAGCAAAACCCTCGAATTGCTTACGCCCCTCCTCCACAAGTTTTTTTAACTCTTTCTCGGTGCTGACAAATGAACTTCCATTATCAGAAATAATGGTTGAAGGCCACCCATGATGGGAGACAAACCTTCTCAATGCATGAAGGAAGGCTTGGGTGGACAGGTTTTCCACAATCTCAAGGTGAATCGCTCTGACAGTAGCACAGGTGAAGATAGCCCCCCAGGCCTTTGTCACCTTATTACGCCCACACTTCAAGAGAAAGGGACCAAACAGGTCCAAGCCAGTTGTACTGTAGACAGGAGCAAACAACTGAAGACGTTCCAAAGGAAGGTCTGCCATCCAAGGGACCAGGGGAGATTTCCTACACTTCCTGCAGACAACACAGTCTCGAACTATCAGACGTGCCATGGTCCGACCCTTCACAAACCAATACTTGCGGCGACTATGACACAGTGTACTCTCACACCCACAATGACCATTCTTCCAATGGACATCTCTCATCAACAACTTGGAAATGTGGTTCAAAGAGGGAAGGAGAAAGGGATGGTTTTCATCATAGGACAGAGGGGACTTGCGAAGACGACCCCCAACCCGGAGCATTCCCTCACTGTCTCGAAAGGGGGCGAGGTCCTTGCAGCGTGTATGCCAGTCAGTCAACTCCTCCTGGGCAGTAGAGATCCAGTATTTCTCAGCTTTCTCGCGTTCCCCCGGTTCGAGCTCTCCAGTCTTTCCATCTTCTTTCTTGACCTTGGCCTTGAGATTCCCAATGAAGCGAAGACAAAGGGCTGTCACCGTGATGAGTCTGGGCCAACTCGAATAGGCGTAGCTCTTGATCGGTGGGACAATCTTCACAACCGCTGAAGACATCTTGGGAAATTCTCGGTCTGGTTTCTTCTCGCTATCCACATCAGCTAACTTCAGTGATGTCTGGTCTGGCCAATGCATCTCTCCCCTTTTCAGGAAATCCGGTCCTTCAATCCAACGACCTGTCATCTCATCTGGCCTGAGTCCTCTGGTAAGATCATCTGCTGGATTTAGGGCTGTGGGCACATACTTCCATAACGAGGGATCCCAGGTGGACAGAATCTCAGCAACGCATACGCCAACAAATTGTTTCAAAGAGAGCGACTCAGACTTCACCCAATGAAGAACTATCTGAGAATCAGACCACAAATGAACATCAGGCTTGGTGCGCAACTCAGTATGGATGGTCTTGGCAAGACGGGAACCAATGAGAGCCGCCATCAACTCAAGGCGCGGCACCGTAGTCTGGTGTAGCGGGGCCACCCTTGCCTTTGACGAGTACAAACGGACACTAATGCCATCTGGCATTGGCCACAACATGTAGCCGCAGGCACCATATGCATGCAGGCTGGCGTCAACAAACACATGAAGTTGGGGTTGTCCCAACGCGTCTACAGGCTTGACAGACCTGGGGATGACAACAGACGTTTCTAGCCGCTTGAAATCCGCGAAAATCTTGCTCCACCTCTTTACCTGGTCCGGTGGTAGATTGGTGTCCCAACCAAGTTCCTTGATTCTCCAGTTATCTTGCATAGCAATCTTGGCTGTGACCGTGACAGGGGTCGCCAGACCAAGAGGATCAAACAGGGTAGACATGTATGACAGCACCAACCTCTTCGTCAGAGACTCAGAAGGGGGGTCCTTGACCCGGAAATGAATCATATCAGACTTATGATTCCAGGAGACACCAAGAGTCTTGACGCTATCACCACCACCTCCGAGGTCAACAGACTCACCAACACATGCCTCAGACTTCTGACTCATTGACTCCCTACCAGCCAAGTTACTATACCAGATCTTGATTCCAAACTTCCCAGTGTCCAGGATCTCGTCCAGATCACCCATCCCGCCCTTGGCCTGGCTCGTCTGTTCGCACGAATGGATCAAATCATCCATATACCGGTCTCGCTTCAGGATCTGGGCTGCATCGGGATGGGATGTCTCGTGGCGTTCTGCGATCTTCAGCATCACCAGGCTTGCCATATCAGGGGAAGACTTGTCACCAAAGGCCACCCTGGTAAGTTTGTAGATCTCTGGCTCTCTCGTGTCATCTAGATTCCTCCATAGGAAACGATGAACTTCGGTGTCTTCAGGTTTTAGTCTTATCTGCAAGAACATTTTGGAGATATCCCCCACAATAGCGATCAAATCCTCACGGAACCTGAGCAGCACCCCCAACAAATTGCCAATCAAGTTGGGTCCCTTGTAAAGGAAGGAATTCAGGGAGACACCTTGGAACCTAGACGCTGGATCAAAGACAATCCTCAGTGGGGTGCTGGGCTTATCAGGACGGTACACCCCATGGTGTGGAAGGTAATATAACGGTCTCTTGTCAGTCTCTCGGGGCCCTGCCTTGACAGCCCAACCCTTGTCAAGGTATTCTTGCACAGCATGATTGTACAAAGAGGCTTTGTCAGAGTCTCGGGACAAGCTCTTCTCAAGGGAGTACAGTCTTTTCTCAGCAAGACTGTAGTTGTCAGGCAAGAGACAAGGATCTCTTCTCCAAGGCAGACCGATCATGTAGCGATCGCCATCATGGCTGACAGAGCTTTCCAGAAGCTCCAGAGCCTTACGGTCTTCTGATGACATGGGCTCAATGGGACAAGAACAGCTTGGGGCTCTAACTCCCAACACTTCAAGATCATACAGGTCGGACATAGACGGGGCAAGTTTTCTGACAAGATTGACTGACACCCGCTTAGGAGCCTTTCCTTTAGCCCCTATGACATACCATCCAAGTAGGACTCGTTTTGCAACAGGTTCAAAATCCAAGCCTCGCCTAACTTCCTCTTCAGAGTGTAGGTGACTATACTGAACCCCCAGGATGAGATCAATTGGACCCCCAGGATGAGACAAGTCCAGATCACTGAGATGGGAGAAAGAGCACAAATAGTCCTCATTCAAGGGAGGAACCCCGGATACAGTGCAATCCATCTCATGGGCCTCGACCAGATGCTCTTCTCCCCCATCCAAGTGGGAAAGCCAGAATTTCAATCTACGACTGTTCTGTTGACTATGTGGGGAACCACCAACCACCAAAACCTCAACAGGCTCAATTCTACCTTGTAGGCCTAATCCCTTAGCAAAATCACTCCGCACAATATTGGTGGTCGACCCTGAATCCAGCAAAACATTGCCCTCCTTCACCCTGCCATTCTCAGACCTGAACAAAACTCTAACCACAGGCAAGATGCCACCTTTGTCAAGAGCAGCCTTGGCGACACCAACAGTAGGCCTGGAAGAATCTGTAGCAGGAGGATCTGGCCGAGGACCGGGAGGTGGGGAATCTACATGAAGCAAGACATGATGCCACCTAGTGCAGCCACCTTTCCCACACTTTCTCTTCCCCCTACAATCCTGTGAACGATGGCCCTTGATGAGGCAGGAATAACACAGGTTATGAGTCTTAGCAAGATTCTGACGCTCAGAGATTGAATTGCTGACAAAGGTGGGGCACTCGGGAACCTTGTGTGGCTCCGAGCAAATATAGCATTCTAAAACTTTGTCCCTCACTGCCTGTGCAGCAAAGGAGCGCCTGTCATGCTTACCACTGCCACTATTGCCACTGTTGCTACCATAATTACCCTTGGTCTCTGTCGAGCGTAGGTCACCGAAATCTGGGTCGCATTTTGCCCGGACTTTCTTGCGCAGGAATTCAGACAGGTCCAAGATGGTCGGCGCACGCGTGGGGTCTCTTTCACGGATTCTGGCAACTGCGTCTTGCCACCGGTCAATCAAGTAGTCTGGGAGGCGCTGGACGACAAGGCGAAGAGTTGTGACGGCATTCACATCGGCAAAGTACTGTAGTCGCTGTAAACCTGCAATAACATTGATAACATCAATAGAGTAATCACGAAGAGAGTCCTTGGAATTGTCTATTTTCTTGCCCTTGATGATCTTATCAATAAAAGCACGAGCAATTACGCTGCGTGCCCCAAATTGATCCTTAAGCTGTTTCAAGGCTGTGGCATACATGACACCCGAGCAGCCAAGGCCTGCTATCAGACGCTCGGCATCACCGGACAGGTGCATCCTTAATTGGGCAAGTCGGGCATCATCCTTCAGGTGAGGCTTATCATGAATGTGTAGCTTAAAGCTGTCCATAAAGTCAACGTAATCGACAGGTTTACCACTGAACGACTTCAACTTTAGGGTTGGGATGTCTCGACCGGCTTCGATCCGATATAATGCCGCGGCGACGGTCAAGTCCACAGAACTACTTGGCAGGACGGTTTCACGAAACTCCACCAACTCGTCGATCCATGAGTCGAAGGCTGGAACCGGATCCACCGATGTGGCGAAGACGGGAGACGGCATCGAGGACACTGTCGAACTCATTATCAGAGGGTGGTGAGCCAACGATATCGGCACACTGGAGGTCGGCAACGTAGCAGGAGTCAGTGTGCTACCAGCACCACGAGGCATGGCGGCAGAGACAGGAAGCCCCAGGGTGGGCACGGAAGTCGAAGTTGCAGGACTCGATGATGTTACTGCCGCTGCACCGAAACTAGTAACAGTACCTGTGCTGGTCCCTGCTACAGGTGCAGAGGTCAACGTTGGAGCAGTCTTCGGCTTTTCTTTCTTCTTTCGATGTTCAGAGGCTTCGTCAAGGAAGTTGTAATAGGAGTCGATAAGATCTGCCTCCCAATGAATAAAATTGCCTGCGTCAGTGGATGTCTCATCCACCAGTGATATCATTGAGGTATTGATATCGCATGCCTCACGAAAATCTTTTCCTAAGGCATCCAGTTCATTTTCCAGGCGTAGTAACGTCACGGTGTCGTTGTTAATAGCCTCTTTTAACCGATTGATGGTGCGGGTGCACCGTCCTCTCAACGACTTTCTCTTTGTCTTGAGCTCCTCGAGAGCCATCTCACCAGTCGGGTCGTAGACGTACAAAACGAGAAACTGTGGTGCGGGTATGGCTTCAGACAGGATCAGGAAATAAACCAAGAGCCGAGTAACTTTTGATAAATCTTTGTTGTTGAATCATCAAATTGAATTGTTTCTGAAAATACAAGAATGCAAATGGTCTTACAAAAATGTCTTCACTTAGCACTGAGAAATCAATACGCTGCTGTGAGATCACCCAGGAGACGTCCTCCACATACATTAGTACACCTACAATGCACTGCCCGTACACGGACACATGCACCGAGGTGCGCTCGCAACAGCCTGACAGAGCACAAACAGCGACCAATACAGGCCCAAATTCTCGGGTCCACAGCTTACAACGATTACTCAAATGGGGCATGGGAGATCTATACATCATCATTTACCTCGTTTATAAATGCTCTTGGCCTAAACATGAGCACGAAAGGGAGAAACTCCCACGAAAAAGACGAAAGGTCCGCAAGGACATTTCTCAAAACACACAAAAAAGGCGAAAGCGCTGACGTCACAACTCCGGAGCGGAAAAGAGGGCGCATCTCAAACTAACGCGCGCGAAATTCAAATTGGCCGTAAAACAATCACACGCGGAACTCGCGATTTAAACATTGGGTTTCAGTAACATTCAAAACAGGAGTGTTACATCAAGGTAACAATTTGTCTGACCACTCAAGCTTACATCTTGGTTTGAACATTTCTTGTAGTTCAAGAAAGGGCCATAGGCCTGATACTCGTAGTAATGAACCATGTTGGGATAAAGCTCAACCCAGGGACTTAGAAAATTACTGTCGTGTGTTGGAGGAATACTTGGGTGATATTGGCATACCTCTGGGGGCTATCAATTGTAAAAATTATTTTTGTAAAACACACCAAGATGACATTGTGAATTTTCATGATGGTATAATAAAGGCTTGCATTAGCGCTGCCAATGCAGCTATTCCTAAAAACAGTGCAAGAAAAATTGAGGGGGCAGGTATAGCAGATTGGAATGACGAAGCCAAGAATTTAAGGGAGAAAGCTTTTCTGGCACACCATCTGGGTTCAAAACGGGCGGCCACATAACGGTATAGTGGCCGACATTCGTCGCCGCACTAGAGCATCATATTATTATGCGGTTAGAAGGGTTAAAACTAATAAGGATAAGGTAGCTGCGGATAAGTTGGCCACAAAAATGCAAGGAAAGAGTAGTAAAGATTTTTGGAATGATGTCAGCAAAATCAATAGAGGAAATAGAGGGAATAACATCCCTAATACAATGGACAACGTAAATGGGCCAGAGGCCATTTGTAAGGTGTTTGCCGATAAATTTAAATACGTGTATAATTCGGTTTCGTATGATGATGATGAAATGGAGGCACTCATGCACGATATTGATACAGGTGTGCGTGATAAGTGTTGCAGAGGGCGTTGCTCTGAAGGGCACTCAATTTTATTCGAAGATGTTGATAGGGGCATAAAAAAAGCTAAAAAAAGGGAAAAGTGATAGTATCGAAGGTGTCAAATCTGATCATTTTATATATGGGGGGAATAGGTTAAAGGTGATGATATCTCTTCTCTTATCATCAATGGTGAATAATGGGTGTTGTGCTGGAGATTTTGCTAAAACCATTGTTATACCTATACCTAAAGATAAAAGGAAATCATTGACCGCATCGGATAATTATAGGGGCATTTCACTAAGCAGCATTATGGGCAAGATTTTGGATTACGCTTTCCTTCATAAATACAGTAATGTTTTTTCCTCGTCTGACATGCAGTTTGGTTTTAAACAGGGGTTATCTACTGCCACTTGCAGTACGGTAGTGAATGAGGTTATTGATTATTTTAATTCTCAAATTACCAATGTATCTATATCATAATACTATAAGGCGGCTCGCTAAAGTGCCATTTGGGGGTCGTGTTTCGTCTCGAAATTTTGCACGTTTGCAGGTGATATGTTATCCTGATGCAACGTCATGTTTATTTTCGGAAATTTACTTCAGCGGAGCAGTAATGAGGGATTTTTAATCGGACACGGTCAATTCTCCTTATCACTCACGGAAGCCAAGCCATTGCTGTTCAGTTATGCAGGGGATTAATGAATCACCTGCACTCCCTGTGGGGTGACTAACACTACCTGTTGAACGGCTGGCTGTAGGGGGATGATTGGAACAGCCTGTACACGTGTTGACCTGCTGAACCAAGGTTAATGTTATTTTCAATCCACGATTGTAGGTCACCTGATCATCGAGATTTCGCGGGAAAGAAATTGTAAACAAACACATGTGTGCAGTTCAAATGTAAACAAAAATGTATTTTGATACTTTTGGTTGCTGGACTTGGGTTTTCCCGCAGTAAGAAGCTGGGGTCAAATTGATGGTCTATCGTATATTGGTACTGTATTAGCCAGAGCTAGCCCTTGATTATGAAGGGATTTTCAAATTAAGGTTACAATGGTATGTTTATGTGCTCACCACAGCTATCAAAACTTGATGTATCTGAAGAGGCACTCTGAATTTGGCATGGCCTTATCAAGGACCTGCTCACGGTGCTGAACTTCTAGCTTGCCTGTCGACTAAGTGCCTTGCCCGAGATCATGCTACATGTAGGAGGAGCACGCATTTTAAAGTTTTAGTAGTGATAGTGCAATTGGTCCGAGCCATTTGGAGGCCGACATGTGAAGGCCTATCTGGGTTCTCCTTCATCTCCGTATAAAAAGGGGCATATTGCTGACTAAGGAACGAGGTATATTCACATTGCCTCATCATCTCATTCGGACCAATTGATTTACTTTTATATGCACGCATACAGCACGCCACAGGGTCCGAGTCTGTGGACAAATGGTTGGTTCAATTTGTCTCTTCGATATTGCTCCTTTGATATTGCATTATATTTTCATTGCAATTCAATCTATTCAAGGTATAGCCCATTTGAACCTGCCTGCGCCACGGGTACAATGCTAGTATTGTGTAATGCTTGATGCCTCTAAGGCCTTTGATAAGGTACATTTTATCAAACTATTTCGACTTCTCCTACGTAAGGGGCTATGCCCCTGGTCGCTAGGTTCTTGGCTATATTGTATACAAATCAGGGGATAAGAGTTAGGTGGGGAGACAAGACCACAATTGATTTTTTAAGCCTTTTAGCAGTTAAATTGTCAATGTTTGACCGCGACGCATCAAAGAACGCGTCAAGTAGTGAAACTGAAATTCGGATATGATATACGGGTTAGTCTTGCGAGTAACTGGTGCGATGGAAATTGGTGATTGACCACGGAAATTTTTTTATAATCGACAAATTAGACAGACTTTGATATTTCCAATGTTTTCAGCCAACTTGCAGAAAAAACTCAAAACACGCCCCCTATTACCCAATTAGCAAAATTCGAAATTAATTTTTTCATCAAATAATTTCTTTATATCTGTAGACTTGCCACAGCAAATATTTTTTCAATACCTCTCCAAATTTGTACTTGAGAGTAAAAAACATGCACTCGTCTAATTGATAGGCCTCGACCCTCCAACCTATGAATATTCATTAGTGGTCTTGTCTCAATGAAGGTACATTTCAGGGGTTAACATTTTGAGATTTTTTTCAAACTAATGTAGATGACATCCCACAACTCTCCAACAAAGGAAAGTCATATCTGGACATTTTTGGAGAAATGAGAGACATTTCAAAGAGTGGTACAACTGTGCCAAAGCGACGAAAGAGGACAAAATCGACAAAAAGTCATGATTTTGCAGCCAACAGCACCAAAATTCAAAGACCTGCCCTGGCCAGAATAAGCAAGCTATGGAGCTGAAAATTTAGGATGTGATTTAGGAATATCTTTGCTGCTTAGGGCACAACTTTCAGAATCAAGGCCTAAGTAGTTTCAAAGAAATTACAAAATGAATGGCAACACAACAAGACTTGTAAAAATGAAACCGAACTTAGACCGGGGTTCAAGATGTTCGGTGATAGGCGATCATCAACTGTGGAATCAACTGCAACCTCTGCAAGCACCCCCGCCTCACCGAGAAATGGCCTACAACCTCTCTGAGTAACTCTAGCCTCAGACAGTAAACAAAGTCCAACTTGCAGCTCCCTCGCTGTAGCGGGGCTATGCCAGGACAACCAAGGAGTCGTCACAAGGTTCTCAATATACCTGACTTGCCAAACTTGGCTCGACGCCGAAGCGGGGTGTCGCAGCTACAATCTGACGTCATCGATGACAGATTGTAGATTTCAAACCCCGCGCAGCGCATCACAGTGCATTGATATGCAGGAAAATTATCTTGCAGGGAGCAAGGAGCATATCAATGCACTGTGATGCGCTGCGCGGGGTTTGAAATCTACAATCTGTCATCGATGACGTCAGATTGTAGCTGCGACACCCCGCTTCGGCGTCGAGCCAAGTTTGGCAAGTCAGGTATATTGAGAACCTTGTGACGACTCCTTGGTTGTCCTGGCATAGCCCCGCTACAGCGAGGGAGCTGCAAGTTGGACTTTGTTTACTGTCTGAGGCTAGAGTTACTCAGAGAGGTTGTAGGCCATTTCTCGGTGAGGCGGGGGTGCTTGCAGAGGTTGCAGTTGATTCCACAGTTGATGATCGCCTATCACCGAACATCTTGAACCTCATGACCTATACTCCTATAAACACAGCCGGGTTTAAATCTTTATAAAGATGCAATAAACATGTGGTCAAGATGATCAACGAACAACGGTTTGATAGACTGACAACAGAATACATTTTACCTCATACATATATTTATTACGAAGGGAAATATCTACAACAGATATAGAGCATGCTTATAACAATGGTAAAAGTTGTGCAGACACAAGAAAAGTTGATGATGCTGGTACATCGAAGCTAACTACTCTTATGATGCAAGGCACAGAAAATATAGGTGAAGAATACTGTAGACCTCAAAATTATTGCAATGTATCGAGGGCTTACATGAAGGGGGACTATCCTTATGAATGCACTTCGGCACAACCGGCAAAACAAGGCCAAGCATTCGGTCAATCTTGGGACATACCATGCAGAACTGTTTAAAATGGGGAGTAATTTTGACAAAAGATCAGCATCCATGCAACAGGGCCAAAGTTGAGTGGCAGTATAAGGGCCTCTAACTCTTAAACATTGCTTTTAAGATCTGGATTACGTATGGTAATAGTCCCCCTTTAAGGGTTTATAAGCAAAATTATATTCTTTAATGCATTTTCCATCAAAAAATATGAAGTCACAGTAAATGTTCCGGAAGGTCTAAGAGTTTGCGAATGATTAATGTGGTCTACAATATTGTAGTACAAATGTTCTATCAATTCATTCTAAGAGGCCACATGAGACGAGCCAATGATTGTGATACAGTCATGACCAGGGTAACCCGGTGACCTCCTCATTACCCAAAGGGCAATCTAGACTCAAAGACCTCAAAATCAACCAGGTTTGTTATAAAATTTTACGATAGCTTATTTGATAAGGAATGCGGGAGATTCTGAGCAGGTTTCAGAATCGAACACATGACAGCCGGCAGTGAACTTTTGACCTCTGTGACCTTCAAAAGCTATTGCCAATAGACTTGAAGTAGCTTGAAGTACCTATGTTTCAATTTCTTCTCAATAGTATGAAAAAAGCAATATTATTTTATGATTCCCATGCACGCAACAACCAGAAGAGAATAGGAAACACAGAATTATAGGAGATTTATGAAAAAATTACAGCTTCACATTCATTTGGTTTAAAATCAGAAACTCTTTACCATCCAATTCATTCAATTCAGAGGACAAGGGTACGACTATACTAAGATACAACTGTAGTTATTGGAGAAATATCTCAAAATGTTTATATTTGATATGTTTTTTTACATGTAGCGCGTGCTGTCATCAGATTATTTCAACTGTAGTTCATCATTTAATGGCTGCTACACTTTGAATTTTCTGATAAATGACCAGTAACAATATGTCGTTCAGTAATTCCAGTATATTTCAATGAATCAGGTCAGAACATTACACGACATAATGTATACACATAACAAATGTACGTCAAAACTGAAATTACCCAGATTCCGTACTAATTGCTCAGTTAACACCAGCATATTAACTTTTCAAATTTTTACGAAACTCTGAGACAAATTTTCACATAGATTGTAAATCAAACGGCGAATCACCAGCCCAAGCCTTCGAAGCGATACCAAATATAGTACTGAGTATAGGCTCCGAAGCGCCACCCAATGAAAAGGAAATCAAAAATTAATTTGTCATTGCTTGTTTTCTTTGCATAGATCAGTGGGTTTTTTTAAGCTTTGGCAACTTGCAGCTTGCAAATACCTAACTCATAAACCTTTTTTCCGCAAATTTTTGAAAGTTTGTGAATTTCGGGGAAACCCTGGCACAGGCATGGAGGTATTATAATTATAATTTATAATACCTCCATGGCACAGGCTAGTTACTTAAGGGGGGACTATAGGCAGGAGTAGAGGTGCTAATTTGGCAAGCTTTGCCAGGTGACTAACATAGTAGTGAGGGCCCTGTGTCATGTCCAATTCAGCACTATATATACCCGGTATACATTCTTCTTACAAACATGACTCATTTCAACGTACTGTGATATGTGAGAGACCCCTATTGGCGACTTTGAGTAACTTTATCTCACCTGCATAGCTACTGCCTATGTTTTCCCTTTAAAGCTGACATGCATGCATTAAAACGCCAAGCAGCCAGGTTAGAAAACACAAACGCCTTACCACCAAACGTCCAACTCCACTTGAAAATGAAACATGACAAACACCCAGTGACAGGTCCCGCTTGACTGCACAAACAACAAGTTTATTGACGAGACAGGTCACAGAGGCGATCCGGTGAAAAAAAAAATGAAACGTCCTTGGGACATTGCGCTGACTGGTGTTGATTTATTCCTAGATATTGTGACAGATTTGTACTTTGGTAGTTGACATGAATTAAAAGGCGTGGATGAAGGCTAGGGTTAGGGATTACTGTTGAAATATTGCCCAATTTAGCTATAGTCTACAAATAGAGAGGAGCTATCAGCATTCATGAGATATTGACAAAGTAAGGTTTTCAAAGATGGCTGCCTGGAGCCCAGAAAGTAGGTCAAATTAAAATGATTTTCGGTACGTCAGGTCATGCTGTCATAAGACATCCACACACCAAGTTTCAACCTCCCAGACTCAATGGTGAGCAAACGTGCCACCATCGTTGACGGACGCCGGACAAGACGTGACGACATAAGCTCACGCAGGTGAGCTAAAAATTAACAAGAGGCCCATGGGCCTGGCGCTCAGCTGAAATATATGCAAATCCGATAGATCTCTTTCAACCTCAGTTTTGGTTGACCGTAATGTCTATATATCAGGCAAACATTACACCAAAGTAAAAAGACTTTTCAATGGTCACCGAAATGCCACTTATTAGTCAAATCAAAGAGCCTGAGCCAGGCCGACCTTGAAAAGTAGGTCAAATCGAAAACCTAGGTGATATTATGTAATTGAGACTTACTGTTCGCCAAAATTTAAGTCACTCTGGATACAGCATGCAAAGGCTTTAAAATGACAAAAAGATATATTTTCAAGATGGCCGCCCACCATTTCATAAAAAAGTAAAGAAAATGAAATATACAAGTGAAAAAAGTAAAAATTTAAAAGAATAAAAACATTTGACCCGAAGTGGGGTTGGAACCTACAACCTTCGGAGCCATACAAGAGCGGGAAATTCAAATCAAACTTAAAACTTTTTTCTGTTAACAGTATTTTCTTCCGGTGTTTATATATAACACCAGATTTGAAGTCTGGAAGGCATTCAAAACATGGCTGATGGTGGTTCAGAACATGGCGGACGGGCGTTAAGTCTTTTCTTACTTGACCGCTAGGGTCTTTATGCATGCATGTCAGCTTTAACTCAAACAACCCTGGCACCGACAGTGTTATAATCAGGTATCAATACATATTGTGTACAAACAACAATCAGTCATGCAAATTAAATAGAAGTAGGAATACAATAGACGCTAGGCCTTTGAAAAAAAATCAAAAACACAAAATCAAAACAATTTTGTACAAGGGGGGTACAAAAATTTGCAAATTCATGTGTAAGTACATGTACCCTAACAACTCGGCCACATTTACACAGGCTGAAAAAAATATTTTTTTACAGACCTACTTAAAGGGAAGGGCCCGCCAAAAAATGGGGAGTTTTGGACGGCCCGGTCAAAACCTTAGGCGGGAATAAGGTTTCATTGATAAATGATAAGGAGTTTCTAGGCCCCCAAATTACTTGTAAGGTTCAATAGATACTGGCCTTTCATTGGTTTACCGTTTGCGTATCATTTACATACTCTCATCTTGAAAAATATGACAATATTTACGATCACGTTATTGATTTTTGCAACATTTTCGGAAACGCGCCCCTTGCGGATCTGTAAGGTACCATTCGGATGCTTGAAAAATGTTAGTGGCGTGGCTCCATCTGCTACAGCTGTCACCGCGCCGGTGTTAGTCTCACGTCTTGGCGTCTGCACCACCCTTGGGGAACACCTCAATGCCGTTGGCGTACTGACGAGACCAGCGTCTCTAGAGGCTCCGACGTGACAGGTCACTTGGCTGGAATGGCCCCATCTCCTCTTCACTCATGTTCATTGCCGGCAATTCTGGCAAATATCTTGAGTCGTCATGGTTGTCAAACAAGTCTTGGATAATATGCTGCCTCATTTCTTCTGTACTGTTCGGATCAGGGGCCTCGCTCTCCACCGGCCCAGAATCCACCGGCGACTCGAAATCCATACTACTATTCTCGCCATTTTCCATTTTCTCCTCTCTCCAACTCACTACTATCGCTATTGACTGCGTAACATACACTAACATTCTTTCGCTATCATTGCTAACTTCATTTACTAGAACACTGGCCTCTTTGTAGCCGATTATGTAACACATAGTGGAAACACCCGACAGCGTCGCCCGGCATGATACACGTGCTACTGGCATATTTATAACTCGTAGTAAATAAGGTTGTAAAAATATGCAAATGAGATGCCGTATATGGAAACCATGACGTCACTAAGCAGTGCTTATTTCTGCTACGGGTGGCGCTGTTGCTTGCTTCTGGAGGCGCTATTCAACCTCTTTAAGAGCAATACGACTTGGCCACATATTTGTTTTCATACAGGCTGAAAAAAATCTTTTACAGCCCTACTTAGAGTTTTGCTATCCCAGCCTTTTATAGCTGCCACCCTTTGAAAGGATTTATGGAATAAAATAACTCTAAATGAAAAATACCCTGTATAAAGCCAATAAATCTTGCAATGCAATAAGTTCTTTGAAAAGAGATCGTTCAAGTATTACATTTGAAGCGCGCGCACGGGGGGGGGGGGTCTGCCATGCGTATGGCGAGTGTACAGGGGGAGGCTGTCTTCATCACCGGACATAATAAGATTTACATTACACTTTACAGATCAAAACTTTTGAAAATTTTGATTTTAGAAGAGCGGAGAAGTGATTTCCGGTTATCTGAGAGAGCAAATATTTCACTGTACATAGCAAGAAATCACAACAATAAAGTTTCTCATGTAAAAAAGAAATTCTTGAATCTTTTAGGGTAAGGACTGGTAGACTTTTTTCAGCGTACTAGTCTTGTACCCCAAGTTCCCTCTGGTGGAAACCCTGATTCATGGTAGCATTACTTAACTTTTTTGTTATTAATTTCTATAAGAATTTTACTCAAAATGTGTCCGTGTAGGAATTTTGTGATTTCATTAGGTCATTGTTACATCCTCGCACGCACCTTGTACGGAACATACAAGCCCATCTCTGCTTACAGACGTATGCACCTAGATCGGTCACTGTTTACATGTATATGGCATGCTTGCCTCTGTCAATTATACACTCAGCTTCAAGATGACAGCCAATTGATAGGAGTGCACTGGCCATTTTTTTATTTCAATGCATATTAATTAAGTGTCAGTCCATGATACCACCATGCAGGATCATGCAAATGGTGGCAAGGTGGGGGGTCAACAGATCTAGTTGTAATTTCTACCACAGACCTGTCCTAGGGTACTATGAAGGCTGGTGGATTGGTTTCGAAAATAACCCCACAGTTTTGGGGTACGGCTGTTAACCATTTCCTACTCATTTTCCTTTTAAAAATACATGCATTATCCCTCAAAATAGGCTAAGTCTTTTGTCAATTTTCGTGCATCAAACAGAATTATCACTAAACACCGCCTATTGAAATTGAAAGTACATGATCTGAGCTACCTTTTCATGCCTTTTGTTTTGCCCCAGGTACATTTTAAAGACAGGTACAGTACGTCCCAAAAACAATGCAATCTCAAATTTCAGTAAAAAGGCAATTTTAACTCTCCTTTAGCTCCAACACTGCAGTTTTTTAGGTGATGCCACTTCCAGGTAAGGAAGTCAGAATGCTGTTTTTTAATTTGCAAAAGAAAAAAATCCGGCCGCCCTTGCGGTTTTCCGGTGAGGGGGTCGAGTCGCGCCCTTCTCACTGGTGCCCATTTTTTGCCCATTCCCTCAGATAACTGACGAACTACACATGCTTTCCAAATAAAATTACATTTTTAACTCACACAACGTAGTGAGTGTAATGGTTACGTATGTATATAAAGTGTAAACAAAATTCATATATCCATCATGTCCATCGAATCTGAAAAAAATTGTGCAGACCCATGACAGTTCCGGTTCCGGTACAGTTTGTTGCATTCCATACGGGCCGCGCTTGCCGATCCTGCTTTCACGACTGTGATGTATAAATAGCACAATATTTAGAGCAGGCCCAGACTCCTTTAATTAGGGCACGGGTTGTGTAGACCCTGTTCATCCGGGGATCTTCCGAGAAGGAGCGACGCGCTCAGCTTGTTCATGTGGTGGAGATTGTCATTTCGAATAATAAAGTGATATTCTACGATAAACCAGGACTTGCCTCTATTGAATGAAATGGAACCAGGAAAACATAACATGGTGCCGAACACCGGGCAATAGTGAGTTAATTTGACGGTAGTTTTCGTTTTCATCCGAACGTTTCAAGTTTGCGGATGGCGTGCTCGATCGGGGACACTCAAATGTAGAGTGTGTACTGACTACTGTGTTGTGTACATTTGGCACTTGGTGGTGGCTGGTGCACTCAATCGTGACCTGGTTGTTGACGATAAAATTTTGTTATCATTTCTTCATCGGATCGGAGAGAGGTGACTGAAACTATCCGTGTACATGGTGTACCTGCTTATACGTTACGTTGTAGCACATACTCGGATACTGATGATGCTTTACTGATAGGGAGTGATGAGTGCAATGTTGGAACACTGATAGTGATATGTTTCATGGGATAGGAAGTAAGTGTAAACTCCTCCAAACTGTCTATACCTACGCTAGATCTGGTCTCACCAGACTCCAACCACCAGGAATGGTATTTGTCAACTCGAACTGTGCATGATCTATAGTGAAACTCGTACTGGTCTATGTCTTATCGTCTCGTGATCTGCGGTTTACGAAGTTCATGTTGCCAGTGTATGTGAGTGTCGACGTCATCAGTGACGGTGTTTTGATAGCCAGTAACCAGGTGATGGTTATCTACTGCAGTACTACCTACAAGGATTGTCGGAGGTTTCAACGTGATCAACCCCTCGTCAAACAGTGATGGACATTGTTACCCGCTATGCAGTTATCTTCAGGAGTGATCCTTAGATGTCTTCGAATAATGCACACTGTTTTTGTGTATGAGAGACTAGTTTACTTCTACTGTTTCTAGATCATTATTGTTGTTTGTATAATATTCCATCTTCATAGACAATCGGTATCAAGTTACAGATATGTGGTATCTTTTAGTCGCATTATTGCATATGTTTGTGTCAACATTGTAATGTTTGTGTCAACTTTTTGCTCGCTATAATGTTCTTGATTTCCAGCTTTGCCAGTTTTCCTTGTCCGGTAGCTATACTTAGTCCTATCTTAAATTGATTTACTAGGAGGAATAGGCCTACTTATTACCAAGTTAACTTTTCATTTGTCCGACATGGTCAGCTTTTCATTTTGAGGCGTGGTAGTGCAAGGGAACTTCATGCATTACTCCTAACCATTGGCATGCTATACTCACGGTCATTTCATTTCTAATTTTAAACTCTGGGAAGACTTAATGTGTTGACACTGCGTGTAGTTATAGTTTGTGATGCGTTGCCATTTCAAATACTAGGATTTCTACTAGTCAACTCTTAGTTTTTCAGTTTTATAGCACTACAGATGGCAGACCCAGCTCAAGGTGCAGCCCCAGCCGCAGCTCCAGCTCCAGCTCCAGCTCCAGCCCCAGCTCCAGCTCCAGCTCCAGGTGCAGCCCCAGCTCAACCAGTACTTAGACCAGCAGATTTTCTTCCAGACCCTAAGTTTACTGGTGAAGATGTATCTAATGAGAAAGCGATCAGTCATTGGTATCTCTTTACAGACTATTTGCAGGTCCATGGATTAGACAACCCCAATGCTGCAGCAATGCCAGCCGTAACGGTTAGGTTTAGATTGTCCCTAGCAGGAAATGCAAGATTGTGGGCACATGGTCGCATGTTTACAGACCTGAATGATATGAGAGCCTCATTCATCCAGCGGTTTAGCCAACACCATAGCGAGTTTGCCAATGTCAAATACTTTGACAACATTGTTTACAAAACAGGTGAATCTGCAGAGCAGTTCTTGCAGAAGATAAGAATTGCAGGGCAGATGATAAACTACAATGATCAACAGATCCGAACAAAGTTTTTACACTCTCTGCCAGAAGAATGCCAGAGAGCAGTTGTCATGGCCGCTCCAGTTGGAGCCAATGCCCAAGTTCTTGCCAATCTAGCCCAAAAGTACTTAGATATGATGCCGAAAAGTGTATCCTTTACAGATCAGGTGCATGTAGCAGCTCCCTCCCAAGATGTAAGGGACATCAAGAGTGACATTCAAGAACTAGAAGCAAGCATCAAAGACCTACAGGTGCAGTTTGCCAGCAATGCAGCAGGAAGTTGTCGTCATGATGATCATAGGCCCAATAGTCGGAGTCCCAGAAGACAGAGAATGAGGAATGAGTTCGGACACGGGTATCGTCATCGATCTAATAGCCCCTCTCGTCCTCGTACTCCCACCCAGGATCAACAACGAGAACCCAGTCCTAGAAGGCCAACTGATCGCCCGCAAAACAAGGGATACCGTCCGTTCCAGTGTCATTTCTGTGGGAAGTTTGGTCATGGATGGAGAAAGTGTTGGAGTTACCTCAAGATGGCACAAGGTCAACAGGGACAGTCCTCTCGATTTCAAGCTCAACAGGGACAACCCTCTCCATTTCCAGCCCAACAAGGTCAGCACCCTATGTTCCAGATGCAAGCCGATCACATGATGAACCAGTCTTCCTTTCAGCAAGACCCAGGCTCAGGTAGGTCAGGACAGTCATGGCGACCCAGACAACCCAATAGAGATCAGAATTTTCAGTAGGGGGTGGTTCAGAAGGACCAACTGAGTTACCCCGAGAAACTGTTAGAAAAGCTGAAGACCCATCTGAATTTTTAGGTACTGACACTACAGCCATACAGTTAACAGCTAATAATTATGCCAAAGGCTATCTTGATAGTAAAGAGGGTATTCTCTTATTGTTTGATTCAGGAGCAACTTCTAGTCTTATTTCAGGTTCTTGTATACAGAAATCGAAGTTTCTTAGTAGCTTGCCAGCATTTGATATTGCACCACGTTGCTTCAAAATTGGTAATGGAGAATATCTACAGACTAATCAAGCACTATCATTCGAAGTTTCTATTCAGGGTTGTAGGTTGAGAATTTATGCCTGCATAGTAGACAACCTGACTGGCCCAGATGTGTTGATAGGAGCCTCTACGTTATCCGCTTTGAATGGTTCATTAGATTTTGCAACCCGTACTTTTACTGTGAGACCAAAGAAAGTTTGGTTCACACCTGTCAACCGTAGTATCATCAAACCCGGAGAAACAAAACATGTATTGGTGAAAGGTAAGTTGCCAAAAGTATTGAAAAATTCTGAGATCCTTCTACACTCTGGTAAATATTTGACCAGATTTTGTCCATCTCATATACTTTTAAAGCTTAAGAAGGGCACGGGTACTGTTCAAGTCACTAATACGGGGAAAAGATCAATTTCTCTAAGTTCTGATAAACCAGTAGCGTTTACTGACTTGGGTGAGTTTTCTCATACTTTCAGGCAAGTTCCACAGGAGATGTTACAGACGCATTTGACAAGAGCTTCTTGTGAGTCAGATGTCCAGTATGAAAACCTGAAAAAGTATTCCCACCTTGAATGTACTGATCCCCTTTCCAGGAAGACACCTCGAGAGATTTTAAAGGATACCATTGATCTTGATTCGGACACTTGTATTTTAGACACAGAAGGGAAACAAAGAGTAAGGGAGATGATTTTAAAGCACAAAGATGCTTTTAGTCTTTATGGTGAGATAGGACATTGTCCAAACATTGAAGTGGATATTGAATTGAAGGACACAACTCCATTTTATATCAAACCATATCCAATTCCAGATGTACAGAAACCCATAATGGATAGAGAACTACGGAAGTTGGTGAAGTTAGGGATTCTCAAGAAGGGTTGTTCCGCCTACAGTTCGCCGTGTTTGTTAATCAAGAAGCCCAATTCAGATCAATTTAGATTTGTTTCAGATTTTAGGTTTCTCAACCGGAAAGTTGTGACAGCTCAACAGAATTATCTCTCGTTGCAGAATGTTCTTTCTAGATTAGGAAAATCAGAGTGTCGAGTTCTTTCTGTTATAGATTTGAAATCTGCTTTTCATACTCTACCCCTTTCTAAAAAATCGCAGAGATACACAGGGATTTGCCCCTATCCGGGCGCACCGATGTATATGTACCAACGGTTACCAATGGGAATGAACATGTCACCAGCCAAGTGGCAACAACAGATTAATGAGATATTAGCTACAATTCCAGATAAAGATGACTTTTGTGTTGCTATACATGACGATTGTTTGATTTTTAGCCGTAATGAGTCTGAGCACATGGGTCATCTTCAATGTATTCTGCAAGTTTTTCAGGAACATGGATTAAAGCTGTCAGCCCAAAAATGCCGTTTGTTTCGATCAAGTTGTACATATATTGGTCATGAAATTTCCATTTCAGAACCAGACGGAATTGTTCAAGTCCGAGCGATGATGGACAAGTGCGCAGCGATTAGAAACATGAGGAAACCCTCTAACCAGCGAGAGTTGAGACGCTTTATTGGAGCCGTCACGTTTCTTTCTATGTATTTACCGAAACTCCAGATTCTCTTCAAACCCCTTCATTCGCTTTCTAGGAAAAATCAGAGATTTCTTTGGACTGAGGAACATGACGACAGATTTGAGAAGATCAGAGAACTTCTTGTATCCCCTCCAATCTTATGTGCCCCTCAAGGCACTGGTGATTTCCATTTGTACAGCGATACTTCTAGGTGTGCCACCGGTTCAGTGTTAATGCAAGATATTTGTGGACAACAGCGTGTTGTTGGCTATTACAGCAAAATCTTGCCCAGCGCCGCACAAAGGTACAGTGTCAGTGAACTTGAATTGACAGGTCTTCTCATGAATGTTACAGCTTGGAAATATTACTTACAATCTACGACATTTCATTGCTATGTTGACCACTCCTCTCTAGTCCAGATGTACAAGTCAAAACACCAGCCACCTACTCTTAGGTTGCAGAAGCTATGGGAACGACTATCTCAGTATTCTTTTGACATTTCTTACTGTAAAGGGTCCGATATGGTCATTTCAGATTTCCTCAGCAGAGCACCAAGGGAAGACGATGATGACCTTGAAAGGATAATGCCAATAGCCCTTCCAGCCCAGCTAGTACAATTCTGCCCATTGTCTGCAGATGATCACGCCTTTCCTTTCAGAGCAGCCCCAGTAGAAAGGCCAGTGACGCGAGCGTTCGCGAGACAGATGAACATTCCTGTCAAGCCACTTTTTCCGGAGAGACCACCCGTACCCAAAGATGCTGAGGTCCCTGAAGTTGAGGCTAACCAGGACCAGCCGATTCCAGATGCTCCAGATGTTCCAGATGCTCAAGATGTCAATCAACAGGAGGACGTCTTAGACCCGCCTTTGCAGAACGAGAATAATGATCAACACCCCCTGCAGGCCGACAACCAACCCCGACCAGGTGAATTGAGAGACTTCGAACCAATGATACCGGGGGACATCTTCTACCCACCGCCAAAGACAAAACCTGCGAAACCCAGAAAGCCAGTACCAGAAGAACCAAGACTGGTGGACCGAGTTGTCAAGAAACCGGCTAAAGAGGATTCAAACATGGAGGAATTTCCGGAGTTTCTTCGCAAGCCAGAGCCTCTAATCACCAAGATCGAGGATTTGACGGCTCGTCATATCCCCAACCAGTCTGAGCTTAACAGAGTTTTGAATATCATAAAACGGAAAGTCATCAGAGATTACAATTTACCTTTTGAAGCACAACAATTCAAGGCAGCCCAACAGTCTTCTCCAAACTTTAAACCTATTTATGATTATCTGGCCTACCAAATTTTACCCAATGATAAGAAAGCAGCAAGAGTGATAATGCTTAGAGCAGAACAATATTTATTATGCAATGATATTCTTTTCAGAATATTCTTTCCGTCTAATAGTGATCATTTCTGTTTTCAGCTTGTGATCCCTGACCAGTTCATTGATCCGTTGATAGCCAAGTATCATGATTCTCTATTGAGCAATCACCAAGGTTGTGTTAGAACTTACCTCACAATGAGGAAATTGTTCTATTTTCATGGCATGTATCAACGCATTGTATCTTATATCCAGTCTTGTGCTCAATGCCAGCAATTCAAAGGAAAAGCTGAAATGCTGAGGCCATTCCATGAGCGAATTCCTTTGGATTATTCACCATTTCAGACTATTTCTTTAGATTTCAAGAAGATGGTGACGTCAAAATCGGGATATTCCTGGCTGATGGTTGTTACCTGTGCTATAACGAGATATACTGTGTGTGTTCCAATGAAGACATTGGATGTTCCGGCTATCAGTGAGGCCCTTATCCAGCGCGTATTTTGCTGTTATGGCATCCCAGATGTCCTAGTTACAGATGCCCAGTCGTCGTTGATAGGTAAAGTCATGGAGATTGTGTGTACTGCACTTGGTATCAGCCAGAAAGTTGTGTCTGTTATGAATCACGGTTCGCTACATGTAGAAAGACAGATTAAATCAGTCGCTGATTTGATAAAAGTGAATTTAGATCAGTATGGTGACGATTGGATACGGTATCATTCGGTTGCGCAATACTCTTATAACACATTTTGTTCGCCCCAGTTAGGGAATCATTCCCCCTATTATTTGTTATTTTACAGGGAACCGAAAGATGTTAGTGGTTTAAATTTCAGGCCACTTTTGGGATTGACCAAGTCCCAACAGGAGTATATTGAACAGTTAAAACACCGATTTGATAGTGTATCTAAGTTCATGTTACAGTTGCAGGAACACCAGCAGAAAACCCAGAATGAGAAGATCTCACAACGATTGTCAAAGAGTCCAACATATGCCCAAGGACAGCTTGTTTATTTGCATAAACCCAGCAGTTACATCCAATGCTAAGAAGTTCACTGCTAAGTATGTGGGTCCGTTTGTTGTTCATCAAGTGTTGGATCCTAGCCATGTATTGCTTGCAGATATCAAGGGTAGAATATTGAGAGATGTGTTTCATGTACACCGAATTAAGCCGGCATTTATGAGAGCCACTGAGTGTAGTAATATCTCTAACTTGCAAAAGTTGAGAGAAGCTTTGGCTATGAACGAACCAAAGATTGATGTTGAAGAGGACAAGTG
Source organism: Lineus longissimus (assembly GCF_910592395.1). Classification (NCBI taxonomy): domain Eukaryota; kingdom Metazoa; phylum Nemertea; class Pilidiophora; order Heteronemertea; family Lineidae; genus Lineus; species Lineus longissimus. Next base: position 10,108,570 of record NC_088317.1, on the reverse strand, counting down.
TCATCTCAACAGCGAGGACACACCTAAGTATCATTTTGTTGATGAGACAGGTAAAGAAATAAGTAATGTTTGTTCTTGTAATGAGTCTGATTTCGTCTTTTCAGCACAGGGCCAGCCCATCGATCTGTCGGTGCACAAGGAGAATCTAGAGGTGAATAATGGGTTTGCCGCCCCGGTTCCTATGTCAAGGGAGCAACAGGTGCGCTTGGTGCAGAAATTGCAGATGGCGCCTCCGTCTCACACAGACTATACTGTTGTCAGAGCCAAGTTTCGAGCAGGACAATTGCGAATTTTGTTGTCTCTTCCATTGCAGTCTGGTATTTTCAGGTTCTGGTGGGATCCTCACAGTGTACGAAACTGTGCCGAGGTTGTTAGCGAGATCCTTGGACAAGATAGTAAAGTGAGATGTTCGGGTTCACCCGAAAGGTTTGCCAGACATCTTTATGGAATGGTTCGACCATAGCCATTCTACTTGATAACTGTGCATTGAGCCTAACAGAAAGTGCATCTAGGTTCATATGTGTAGAATTTGTGTTATAGTTACTAATCGTTCATTCTGTAATTTTCAGTCTTATGACGTTGTTGTTTGTATTGTACGGTATGTCTTTTACAGACTATTTTGATTGTAGTACAACTTTCCTTCCCAAGGGGGATGGAATAGACGCAATTCTGGTAAACATCCTTTCTCTGTGTGACAAAATATACTACTGTCAGTGTTCAGAACAGTGTTTTGCTACATTAAGTGCATATTGCACAGGGATAATAGTATTATTATTTTACATTCCAGGTTTTCAGCTCCTAGAGGTAGGATTGAAGCCATTTCAAGAAGAACTAGTATAGTACTTCCATTGCTAAACCATGTATATGTTTATATTGGTCCTAAACATTCTATGTGGTTTGAAATTTCGACTGTCTCTCAGTCTTGTGTGCACATTGTGTTTGTGTATTGAGTTTTCCATTTTTCATAAGGATAATGTAGGTATTGTGAGTGTAGAGTGTTGTTGATGATTTTGTGGTAATGTTTTTATCTTGTGGTTGTACCCAAATGCTCGATGCCTCATGGTGTTAAGGTGATCATTTTGAGTAAATGAGCAAGTTGTTTTCTAAGTTCCAGTTGCATCAATTGAGTTTTGTATAGAATTTAACTCGACAGTCATTTTAAAGTGTTAATGTGACGTTATGTGATGCAGCAATATCTTGTGTGAAATACAGGTATCTGTCTGGTAGTTGACTTTATCCAGAGAGGTGAATTAGGCCAAGTTCACATTTCAAGCAGGAAGGAACAAGTACAGTAAGAAGTGATGTCTTGTCTAATAATACAATATTAGTAATATTGTATAGTAATTATGTAAGTTTCTAGCTATATTGTTGTAAAACAGAAGTACATGTAATTGGTTGCATTGATATGTAACTTTGATACATGTTATAAGCTATTTTTGAATCCAGGTACTTTGAATCTAGGTACATGTAATCTTAGTTAGACTTCAGTGTAACTTCATAAACAGGACAGGTTAAGAAGTAAAGTAGGTTGTTTAGTTAAAAATCAAAAATCTTTGTTAAAGATTTTTTTAGTAAATAAGGGGGATGTGATGTATATATAGCACAATATTTAGAGCAGGCCCAGACTCCTTTAATTAGGGCACGGGTTGTGTAGACCCTGTTCATCCGGGGATCTTCCGAGAAGGAGCGACGCGCTCAGCTTGTTCATGTGGTGGAGATTGTCATTTCGAATAATAAAGTGATATTCTACGATAAACCAGGACTTGCCTCTATTGAATGAAATGGAACCAGGAAAACATAACACGACGCACCGCAACCACAGTTACCATGATTCCCGTTGTTGACGCAATTATTTCATGACGTCATGAGCCATTGACCAATCACGCAAGTAGATTTATTCACACCGGCGCCACTGTCTTGAAGTGTATCTAAAAATCGTCTGGCTAGAACATACAGGACAACAACGTCGGCGGAGACAGTTGTGACATTTCATTGCAGACGAAGTAAACGTCCTCTTCTTCTCGATTTACTATTACTTTAGTTTACTTTAGTTCATGAATAAAACTTGTGTGTGAGTATTTCTACTCATTTATGCAAGTTTTTGTTTTTTTCAGAGAACGGGGGAGGGGGTTTGGGGGACTCATCCCCCAATGTACTGGCTATATATGTCAGAAGGACAGTTGTGTGAGTTCACTAGAGATTGCTCTTTACATATTAGATGTTAGTGACCCCCCCCCCCCCCTCTCCCTTGCCCCTCCCACACACTCCCTCAAACAACCTAGAGGCCTTTATTACCCCTGTGGAGGCTTAGCGGTCTAGGCGGAAACGAACACTAGCAACAACAACAACAACAACAGTTACAGTTACAATGCATTGTGTACATGCACATGTACATTGTGTGATAGTCTATTGAAAATGGAACCTGAAAAATCACAGTTGAATTGTGGATTTGCTGTCATATCCAAGGATATCGAGTGTGGTACTTACGCTTCATACCCCAATGACAAGAGTGTGATCCCCTTGAAACAATGTAAGAAGGATGTGCACTCCCATTTGATGCGTTGGATGTCCTCCAGGAAAGCCAGTCAAGTCAAAAGTGAATGGGAGCTCATAGCACTTCGTGCTGGCGTGTTTGATATGAGTTCTCCAGTTCTGGACACCACAATATGCCCGAACCACCGATACAAGTTGAGTTTATCATGGAATCAGCAAAGGAGATGCCAGCACCCACTTCATCAACCCTCTAAAGCAAGTCGGAAGCCCAGAAAAGATCGTGGTTCAGTTCATCGAGTGATGTCTCGGGGAAATATACATGATCAAGTGGGGAGTTTTTGTCCCAGTTGGCTCAGGTAAGGGATCAGTCTCAAAATCACTGAAGTAGAAAAGAAGCAGTAGGCCTGTAATGATACCCACTCTGACTAAACCTAACTTTGGTGCAAAACCAACTGACTGATAACGATTCACCACTTCACTTGTGTTCTTCCTAGAAAGTTGATTGGAGCCTTGGCTTGATGATCAGGAAGTCCCAGTTATGATTCCCTGCCAGTGCCACTGGAGGTGATGCTTCACTGCCGTACTAAATCAGCATGGCCGGTCGCATTATCAAAACAAGTCTATCATCATCATCATGTCCTCACACTATTATATTGCACATCATATTATCATTACCCCCATAATCTGGTGCCTTTTCAGCTCTGTGTAAAGGATGTGAGGCTAAACATCGAGTATCTGTGACAACTGTAGAACCAGAAGTAGAACCAGCACCCATGGATACAGAGGTGAGTTGAATGAAAAAAAAGGGGAGAAGATTCGGGGCAAGCCAAAGTGAATAATGGTTAATTCTGCCTGCAGCGACTGACTTACATGTAAGAAGGTCACTGATGAGAGAGGAGGGACTAAGCTGAAAACCTTGATGCCATTCTGGCTCCCATCTCCTTGGCAATGAGGGATTCTAAGCCAAACCTGATTCTCCATCAATATCTTTTTTCAGTCCGCTGTTGCCTCTTCCTCTGTTCAACCAGCCGACGCCTTAGAAAACCCAGCAGACGGGACAGAAGGGCAAATTTGATGGGTGATGTTGTTGCAACAGTATCATAAGGACTGCTGGTCAAGCACTCTTGAGCTGGGAGAGAGAAATGATAAGAGGGTGGAGACAGATTTTCTGAAATGTTGGTCTTTGAGTCATGACTGGGCAGAATTAGCCCAGTGAAAGTTGTCAGCTACACATCAAGAATTCTTGATTTAGAATGAAAGGGTACGACTTTATTGGATGTACATTCATCAGGCTTGACCTGAGATTTTCCACGCCATTGATTGCAAATGCATTGTTCGCATTCTACAATACATCTCTCTTTTTCTAAAAAAAATACATGGTGAATTTCCTAAAACTGTTACATGCTGTGTTTTTGTCTCCCTTGACTAACATAACCTGCAATATGAAGGACATCCAGATTTGATGTTCTAGTATATCTAGCGGATGGTTTATCAGGTAAAATGCGGGGCTTGGTTAAAAAATGATTTTATAGCGATATCTTGGGATAAATTTGAACTTTGGCTTTCAGTAAACAATTGTAAATGCCAAGATAGATTTTTAATGTCAGTATACTTAGTAGCACTAATGTCAGTTTTGAACAACCAAGCCTGCTACTGGAAAGTGCGACTCTCTCCTGATACTATCCTGCACTTGGGCCTGACATGTAGTACCGTAAATGAGGTGTTACTAGTATTGGTCCCTCCCTAGTAGTGGTTAGTAGTGGTTTGGCTATTGTCTGCAAAATAGCCTTTTTCTATGTATCATTATATTAGCTTGTAAATAAATCACCCATTTGTAAAAAAAAAGTGTCCCTGCTTCTTAGGTGGCAGCACTGTCCTCTGCAGACGGGTACAAGTGTAGCATGTGGAAAGTTGTGATCTCTCCTAAGGGACTGGACAGTACCGTAACTCAGTTCATGAAAAACTTCTCCATTCCAGTACATGTATATGTACAATTTAGCCAATGCTAGAGCAACTCCAGGAGAACATTTCACCGCCAACCAAGGAGCTAAAAACTTCCAATAGCAGTACTCTGACGGTGCAGCCAACTGCAGGGTTGTCCTCATCAAACAGTAATTACAGTAGGAACTGCACCTTTGGTCAATTGGCTCCTTAGCAATGGAAGGTGTTACTAGTATGTGAAATGAGCACTTCTGCAAGGTTCTTAGGAACAGGATGATCCCTGCATGTGTTGATAAAGATGTATTAGTAGGTCATACCACATGCCATTCAGGTGCCTTAGCCATGGGGGGGGGGGGGGGGTCCAACCCTTACAACATGCTCTGGCAGCATGACACAGGCTAATGAATGGGTCAACATTAGCATCCTCGCCAACAGGGGGGTTTCTTTAGGTTTTCGGACTGTAAGAAGGCCTACATGTGGCTTATTCAATTACGTTGCCATCAGGTAGGCCAAGGCCGAAATGTTATTTGAAATTCAAATTAGCATTTCAGGACCTATGGGGCCCAATTCCCCAAAGGGCTTTCATCAAGGGCAAATTTGTCGTGATGAGCTTGTTCTTTTTTGGGGGGAAAAATGCAAGTGGAGTTATTTACCGGTAGGCCTACTTAAAAAAGGTTAGTAGGCCTAGGCATGGGGGGGGGGGGGGGGGTGATCATGGTGGTTGACAATAACTACTAATCCTCATGGCCAGCACCAAGCATAAATTATGTGTTCATAATGCATTTATTTTATAATTCATCAAGTGTACACAAGGTGGCAGCACTAGCCAATGAGTGTCATTTTGGTGGGAAATAGCACTTTTTCCTTGGTTTATCCTGGGAAAACAGTAAAAGCGGCCGGAAATTTTATTTCTGATTTTGAAAGTAGGTATCATTACCTTTATCATGTGCAAGCCACAGCATTCAAAGACCTGCAGTGTTGGAGATATGAGCGTCGATAGAGAGCTCTTCCTAACCCTTAAAGCGCCAGAGGCGACGATCGTCGACATAAGGGGGAAAGCGCCAGAGGCGACGATCGTCGACAGCAGACATTTAGTTCCACCTGTCTGCTAAGAGATGGCAGTGAGTGTGCATGTACGCTCTTTGGTACTTCGACAGTGATGCTTAGCACAAAATGGCATCGAACAAATTTCAAGTTTCTATACAAGCTTTTGAGTATTTTATCAAAAACTTGAAGCCCCATTTTCGCGGGAATGACGTCATCAGGAGTAATTAGCGCTGCTACGACTAATTAGACGGATGCTTCGACCAGGAATCGGATGGAAACGATGTATTTAGACCCAGACTTCATATTAAAATACCAAGGGAGGTATAAAAAGCTGATGGAGGTATGTTCTGGCCATATTTTTGTTGATTATGGGTATTTGCACTAATTAACCCCTAATTAGTAAATTTTGGCGGGAAATGTCACAAAAATCGACGGGAATTACCATTTGTATAAAATCATCAGTACATTCCATGGTGTTTGTAACAAAGATAACGTTGTTATTAATCATTTTCAAAAATGCTCGGTTAATTCGGCGCTCAGGGGTAATATGATTTTGTTAATTCAGCGCTTTAAGGGCTAAGCACTGCCCCTAGGTATGCATAATTACTAGGCCTAGCACGACCAAAGTATGAAGTGTTACTCAATGACCTGTTGCAGAATGGAAGATCTCATCAAATACTTCCATCATACAAAGGGGGAAAATCCAGCTATTTTTTTTAGTCTCTGCAGGAGTGCCCAACATTGACCCAAAAATACTCAAAAAATAGGGGGAAAAAAGCTAAAACAAGCCCCCTAACTAGGCCTGCCCCTAACTCGGTTGCTAGTGATTTTTGAGAGTCATCAATTGCTGTGTAATGATGTCTTAGTGGAAGGATCTTGCATACCTAATCTCGTTAAAAACGGTTGACCCCCACCTTGCCACCCTCTGCATGGTGGTATCATGGACTGACACTTAACAACAATGAAGTAAACATTCACTATATACAACAGGAATACTGGTGTTCAACCAATCACAGGTTTTAAAACTACAAAACCACCTTTACCAACACAATACAACTACAAAAAATGACAGTTCAAATATGTACATATAAAACTCCAATCTACCCTGTTTAAACTGAAGGCCTTTTTTTCTAACTTGGTTTAAAGGAGATTTTTGCAAAAAACAAGTGTCGGAGGCAAAAAATCCACCTTCATACATCTGCTAACAGTCTTCTACAACATTAGGGTGGGCCAATGAAACATCCCATGAATCAAGATAAACTTCATCTTTTCAATGAAGAATAACCAGGAAATTAGATTTTTTGGAGGTGTGCACTTATCACAAAATGAGGAAAACTACCCATTTTCAGATATATTTTACTAGAATGGCAAATTTTAGCATTGGCGATCCCGTAAAGCCAGTAAAAAATGGCCTAAGTTACAGTCCATCAATATACAATTTATCTTGAAATCATCACTTTTGATCATTCATTCAGCTGGTTTGAATCAAGTTAGGCACGGTCACATCCATTCTGACCCTATGAAATCGAAGCCAATAATGGATGTCTAAAAATGGTGACTTCAGCCTATGCAGGGGTATTTATGGGCCGTGAAAACCGCAAAAAATCTGTACATGTTTTTGTAAGCGGTCGTCGCTCGCGCAAACTTGTCTTGCATGTTTTTGTGAAAGAGGACGTCGGCGAACGCGGTCGTATATCAAAACAGACGTTGGGTGGCGCTCGCGCAAACTTCCCTCACATTTTTTTGTGAAAGAGGACGTCGGCGAACGCGGGCGTATAAAAAAACAGACGTTGGGTGGCGCTCGCGCAAACTTCCCTCACATGTTTTTGTGGAAGAGGACGTCGGCGAACGCGGTCGTATAAAAAAACAGACGTTGGGTGGCGCTCGAGACGGGTCATCCTATTTAGCGTCCAGTGGCGACCAGTGGCGTCCAGCGCGAAATAATAGGGTGTATATGGTTAAAAATGTTTTCAAGCTCCTAAAACACTTTCAATAAACAAGATTTAGAAGTTTGGTGGAGTTTGCAAACCTAGTTTTTGAATAATTATCACCAGAAAACGATCTTAGTATGCGTCCAGCAAAAGTACTGGACGCCATGTTTGTTTTAGCTGCCGTTCCTTGGGTTTATAGAAAAAGCGGAATCGGGATCTGGCATCAGGTTGGCATACTAAGATCAGCAATTTCTCTTGCAATAACTTCTCTTATCCTTTGTCGGAGTTGTTTTGCGGTTCGCCTAGCGTATAATGCCCTTGTGGCAAACGGTTGACATTTTGCCGGATGTGGCCTAGAATGCGAACATAATTATTTCTATGTCGCTGGTACCCTTCCCGGAGAAGGGTCATCTCCTCCATGCCAACAAGCACTCTATCACACATGACTGTTCGTTCACTTCGACAACACTGTACTAAAAACCGCGCTAAAACTAGACCCATATCATAGTCATAACTTGTTACTGTTACTCAGCCACAGTCCAACAATGGACCGGTTTCTTTTGCATAGTAACTGCTTAGATAATAAAAAGACACTCAATTTGGTTAATACGAGCCAACCAGGCTTTTATCAATAATTGACCGCTTGTCTATAACAAGGCCTATTCGGTAACATCGGTAACATCGATTCCCTTCATTGACAGTTAACCAACGCACGTTGTCAAAAAGCTATTGTATGTATAGGTGGGCGTTCCTAATGTGCTTTGGTGACCACCAATCAGAAGAAGGACCTTACATATGTATTCATCGCAGCAGCGCAGCCCTGGTGGCAATGCTCTTGTAACCAATAGCATCAAAGGTAACAAGCATGGTACGTTGAATTAGGTACTTCTTAGGTTCCCGTCTGTCCCGAACGTTCTATCATGAGACAGACCTACTAGGTCTGTCTCATAACAGAACGTTAGGGACGGACGGGAACCAAAATCAACGTCCATGGACGCGTAGTAGGATTAATCTAATAGGCCTTCACATGTCACGTGGAGTACGTTTGCGTTCCAAGTTCTGAATGGAGGCCGGCCATGTAACAATGATCTTTGCACTGAATAATTGCATTCAATGGCAATAGACCGCCCATATGGGAAGGTTCATGTAATTTTCCTTTATTGTGCGTCTAGCCTTATCCCTGTGGTGACATGATTAGACACGCATTGAAAATGGTCAATAAAATATCATTCCTTTGGCCGAAATTGAATTGATTATTGATAACATTTAATTGCCATGGTTTGTGTTGGCCAGCAGTCGCTTGGCCTCACGCTACTTTCACCATGGAGAGAATTAGGATGTTTTTGTTCGCTGCTCCGCCGCCCATACCACCGCCACCAGTTTTGCTTACACCAGCATTTCATAATTTAGAAGTGCGTCCGCCTCCGTTGCCTCCAAGACTTGATGAAGTTCTCACCAATCAACCAAATAGTCCATACGGTGGTAACGACGTCTTTACCAGGATTAGAAACCACCAGATGGACTTTTGGTATCTATCAGGTGAGACAGTGGCCTCTTTCCAGCACCTCGTAGAGGACATTACGCCCCTTCTGGAAAACAGGCCAGGACGGTACCGAGATCATTTGCTGTCGGTGGAGAACCGCTTACTACTTTTTTTCTATTGGATCAAGAAATATCCGGACATTGTTGCGATGAGTGCAATGTTTGATATCAGCAAGCAATCTGTTTGCAGGGAACTTTATTTTATGACAGATGTTTTGTGGACTTATTTTCAAGACGGTATAACATGGCCGACCGATGAAGAGTGGGAACAACTGCGGGGCAACTGGGATACTATTCCAGATGCTGTTGGGGCGATAGATGGAACGGTACACGCAATCGAGATCCCAAAGACTGAGGATCCCCACCTTATCATAGTCATAACTTGTTACTGTTACTCAGCCACAGTCCAACAATGAACCGCTTTCTTTTGCATAGTAACTACTTAGATAAAAAAGACACTCAATTTGGTTAATACGAGCCAACCAGGCTTTTATCAATAATTGACCGCTTGTCTATAACAAGGCCTATTCGGTAACATCGGTAACATCGATTTCCCTTCATTGACAGTTAACCAACGCACGTTGTCAAAAAGCTATTGTATGTATAGGTGGGCGTTCCTAATGTGCTTTGGTGACCACCAATCAGAAGAAGGACCTTACGTATGTATTCATCACAGCAGCGCAGCCCTGGTGGTAATGCTCGTGTAACCAATAGCATCAAAGGTAACAAGCATGGTACGTTGAATTAGGTACTTCTTAGGTTCCCGTCTGTCCCGAACGTTCTATCATGAGACAGACCTACTAGGACAATAAAACCTATTGGCACATAACCCTTGTGTCACGCATAAACGCTCATCCAAACTTGGAGGAGGAATACTCCCTGGATAAAATCACCTCCAATTGCAGAGCGAACGCCGAAGAAGAAGAAGAAGGCAGATTTGTGCAAGTTCAAGTGAAGTTCACCAGACAAAGTATGTGTTTTCCAACATTAAGGTATGGTAATGATGATGATGACGGTGACGATGACGATGATTATCGTTTATCCTCAACCGGGCCCCTCACAGACAACACCTAACCATTCTAAAAGTACACTATGTGAGATACAAAACAAAACGTTGTCAGAGGTCGGCATTCCTGCAGCATGCCAACAAAACTAACCCCCCCCCCCCCCCCCCCCAAAAAAAATATATGTTGAACAAACACAAATATTTTCAAAAAACAATCAGTGACTGAATGAAATTCGCAAATAATAATAGCTGCTGGGTGCAAGGAAGTGATGAAATAACTTCACTCAAGAGTCATGGGAGCTAATAAAATATAATACACTTGAATATATGCTGATACCATAGCGATCTGAGGGTTCTCCAAGAGGCGAAATAGAGTCTTGCAAATGACCAAAATGTTCTGCACAAAGTGGACAATCAGAGTCAGCTACATGAACTGTATCAGCCTCATTTGCGGTCAGTCCTTCCCAATCAATACCATAATCTGGAATATCATTTGGCTCCAAATTGTCATCACTACCAGGGTCATAAAACATATTATCGATATGAGAATGTCCTGAACCTAACAGACGTAGAATACCCTCAATATAAAGTTGACGAGGGGTATGACCATGTTTTGAGGAAAGTCGGTGATTATTCCACTGATTTTGGGAAATGTTGATGTTTCTCTGCATACGAGGTGTAAAATTATAATGAAGGGCCAAACGATGGATATTTTTATTTATATCAAGGATACCAGAGTCCTCCATCAAATAAAAAAGATCATAATAGACATTAGTCGAACCGTGGAAAAGGTCACGCCAAAATCTTTCAATTCTTTGATTATGAACAGAGCGGCCACGAATCATGCTCCCTCTGTTCATCCCACGATTGACGTTCACATTGGTCTCTACTTCATTGTTTTGTGTTCCACGATCCGCCCTTACTCTTGATCATATGGTATTCCATATGTTGTGGTGGCAGTCCGAAATGATCTTAGCAACATGGATGACAAAGCCCCATCTGAAATTATAAAATAAAATACATAGGTTTATCAAAGTGATATTCACAGAACTAATTGTGGTCGAAACAATTTGGACAAAAAATGTGCCCCTGCTAATGGCATTCTGGCAGCCCACTACGTTACAAAGTTATGAGCTATTTATAATTATTGGCATAACAGTGCAAGGGTGCGGGGTGGTTGTAGAAAAACCACGACAGTATGTATACATACAGGATGTCCCATGGCCTCCCGAACAAAGCAGCCTGAAAGTGCCAAAGGGGCCGATCAAAAACGCTGGTCAATTAGTAATATACAATGGGCTCAAGAGCCCAGGGGGACATGCTGTTTGTCATGTTTTCAGCATCGAAACCTGCAGACGATGGACCTTTTGACACTAGCGAGTCGTGTCAAAAATGCTGAGCGTCATCAATGATTGCCTGATGACCATGTTCAGATTTGGCGCACATCTATGTTTTCGTCAAAAATATCCGAAAAAATTCTTCAGGAACAAATGTTTTTGTTTTTGTCACATGCATGCACACAACGGTAATTTTGACCAAAATGTTTATGTCATTTTGTTCGTCATGTATGCCCAGCTTAAACATTTTTTGGTAGCCCCCATCTATTCTACATATGAATTGATAGGTCTGCTCAGCCATTTTTCTTGCAAACTCTTTTTGTCAATAAACAAAATGGGGATAATCTTAAATACCCTAAGACTATATCTATCAAAAATAAGGTACAAACTCTTTTAAAAATATTTGTTAATTTCATTCATTCAATTGCTCCAGTTTGTAAGGTCACACCAGGACTTTTAATGCGGAGACATCCTAGATTTTTACTTCAACCCTTCCGGCAGAACCTTTTGACCTCTGCTGATCTAAATTACTAAATAAAGGTGTGGTCAATTATCAATCTGTTTCAAATTGTAGCCTAGGCCAAACCCTTTCGGACAATACCTCATCGGATGATATTATTCAATGATTCCTATACACAAATTACGTTCTGGGTATTTTTTGAGTCTCATAACGGTCCACAACAAGAGTTTCCAAGAGATGGCTAGGCAAACCCCTCAGTTCATAGAATGGATGTACCTACCCAAAAATGTTTATAGCACTTCTAACCTAAAACCCTTTTTTTGCACAATTCTTGCACTTGGCTCCCCTACTAGCTTAGTTATAACTTCTTTGCAGAAGACTATACTTCATTTCCAGGATAAAACATTATGCAAATTGGTTTTTAAATTAGTGAGGTCACCTGACCTTATCAGCAAAATTAGTAAAAAATATATTTAGACATGTATAAAAAGTTTTTCAATTGGCATCATTCTGGTCAGACGAACAGTCTCATTAGTAATCTACTGCACGAAAAAAAACAGTTTGAGAACTTTTTAGGTTTTTTTCCACACGCACGTGTGTTTAGACTTAGAGGACTTCATTCATAATTGCACGATGAAAATATTTTTTATTTTGATACCACTATTGTAAAGAATTACATTTTTCGATTATAGCAGGATTTATTCCAGCAAAGGTCTATAAATGATGTCGATAGTGGACGTGACATCCACTATGCTGTTTTGGAAATGGGGAGTGCGGGAATACTGATTAGCCAGGGTGCAAATTGATAGAAACTGATTTGTCACCCTGGTTGTCATATCGAGAATTGAATGAGCCAATTTTCGAAAGGAACTTTCCTCTAGACATCCCCAACATTCACACCAAAAATTAATTTCACCTGACAAATGGTTCTACTTCAAATTGACACTAACCGATTTCAAGGTGGCTGCCCAGGTGTTATATATCGAGAATCAAACAGGTCCCTTTTTTGAAATGAACTTTCCTCTAGTCACACCCAGAATACATACCAAAAATGTTTTTACCAGACAATGGTTCTCTTTTGAGCGGAAACTGAAAAGTTAATGGACTTGGTGATGGTACATACCTAATCAACTTATGGTTCCTATCTACATGCCACAAGGAATTTGGTCCCGCAACCCTGTACGGACGCCTCCTAATTGAATGACACCACCTTAATGCCACCGATGTTGGGTCAACTCGAAGCATGCTATCTCTCACTCGCTGCCGAGAAACATAGATATTCCCGCTTACAAGCCTGGCGTGAACTAATCTGTAGCCAAGATATCAATTGTAGGACCAGATGGTGCGGACAACTGCATCAAGTTGCGTATTGGTTATCCTGGTACGACGCAGTCCGTATGACAAGGAATAATATCTGAAAGATGTAATAATACAGAATGTTTCAGAGAATCTATCAGACGTTTTGTGATAATAATCAACAAGTTATCAGGCAGCTTATTCAAGAAGCCATCTTAAATTACCACTAAAACCTGTACTTACGAAATGCCTAGGAGGACACTCCCAACTCCCTTACATGCCTTACATACGAAGCAAAATTTTTTATCACCGTACTCTTACTTAAGTCATTTGCACGGTACCTATTTTGATACCGTAAACCACTTTGCACTACAGGTATTCACCAATACAGGGTGTCCCAAACTAAATGCACAACCATTTCCCGGGTCTTCAGGTTACGCTGCTTTTTCAAGTGCTGGAAAAGGAATTGATACCTCACTGTCGGTTTTTGGTTGTCTCACCCAAACCGCTCGGGTGGAGCTAAAATGTAGACCAAAACCTCGCTACGCTGCGGTTTTGGCCAATACTTTAGCTCCACCCGAGCGGTTTGGGTGAGACAATCAGTATCAATTTCTATTCTAAAAACACCTCAAATTAAATATCGACTAATGCGGTTTTTCAAATGCTTTTGAAATGACTCCACATTTTGCACCAACCCAACCGGTTTGGGTTGTCTCACCCAAACCTCAGTGGTGAAAACGAGGCTAAGTATACATCATCCATTATGAAAAAGAAATATTCTCACTCGGGTGTTTTAAATTTGATACCTGGTTTACTTCTACAGATATCGCGCTCACAAGTGGCCGTACAGATGGACGGACGGCAGGTATTTTCTCCGCGAGCGACTAGGGACAACTAAACAAATTGAGTCAACCAGGGAAAGATGCGGGGAAACACAGACAAAATTAGTTTTCAATCTATATTACATTGTAACATCATACATTGTAAGGTGGACCGAACACCGGGCATAATACATGACCCATTTAGGCCCAAGTAAAGGTAGAACTTTCAGAGTGTATCGCAAGGCAAGAAAAATACAGATTTTTAGGACTTTCCGTTTCACAATATTTGCTGTCGGGGGTGTGGTTTTTGAAGAAGGAAATATCCCACCAGACAAGCTAATTTGGGGTTGTGCAACTGCTTAGTTTTATATGTAAAGTTTTAGCTATGACAATGACAATGAAATTTAGCCAATTTATTCTATGTTAAATCCCTGAATTAACACCCCAGAATTCAAATTAGTTTTGAGATATTTGAGATCAAAGTTCGAAACGTTTGTTTTTGGCCACCCGGTATTTTACACTTCCAATTACCTGTATTATTATGTGAGTTTCTCCACGTTTGGGTCCACGCATGCGTATAGGAGGTGAGACGACAGGACGACGACCATGTCCATTGATCTTCATGTATAGTTTTGGGGGTTTCAATAAAGACTATCTAGTCGTATGAATATGATACAACGTCTTTGAAATATATATATAGCAGGATAGATAAGCTCCCAAAGAAACCAAACGTAACATGGTGGAGAACCCACGGGTAAGACTCAGTGCCATTTTCATAGAAATTTGTTGACTTTCGTTGATCTGCCCTGCCGTCGTGCACATGTGATAGTGGGGTGTGCCGCGCCCATCTCCTGTTTTTCATGTGGTGTTAGTCAAAATTCGATTTCACCCAGGAGACGTGATTTCGTCGCCTGATCATGATCATGGACAGATTTCCATGATTCAGAGGATTCGTTTGAACTATACTCATCAAAGAAAGTTAAGGACCACTTTTTATTTTTAACATATTTTTTTCACAGCACATACTAAGGACCAGAAAATGCCTAAATATGAATGTCCTGTATGACCTCCAAGACACAGTAATCAATTTCACATGTGGTTTGTTCCAGTTGTTGCATAACTTCTTTCTAAACTTGTCACAACCTGAAAATGGGTGTTTTGGTGTGTCAACTTTTTCACAATTTTAGCCTAAATGTCTTGTCATCAATATCAGCATGGTCAGTAGCGAGTATGGCCTCCCCCTGCTGCAATAACAGCCTGACACCGCTGTCTCATTGAGTTTATCAGACGATTAACATCCCTGACATCAATTGCATCCCATGCAGCCTCCAAGGCCACACCAAGCTGCTGCAACCCATTTGGCTGCACCTCAAGCGCTCCAATACTCCTTCCCATCATGTCCCAGACATGTTCTATCGGATTCAAGTCCGGGGATTTCGCTGGCAAGTCCATACGCTCAATTCCATGATCCGCCATGTGCTGTGTCACCACCCTCGCTGTGTGGGGACGGGCGTTGTCGTCCATGAAAATGAAATTTTCCCCAGCGTTTTCTGCAAACGGAACCACAAAAGGTTCCACGATTTCATCTCTGTACCTCACACCTGTAATTGCTCCCCCTGGGACCACATAGAGGCGAGTGCGTTGGCCGTAGCTGATTCCGCCCCACACCATGATGCTGCCTCCACCATAGCGGTCGTGTTCAGCGATGCAGGCATCTGCAATCTCTCTCCCTGTTGTCTCCAGACTCTAACACGTCCATCATTGTGGTCCAGGCTGAATCTGCTCTCATCTGAGAACAGAACACGGCGCCATTGCTGGTGGCTCCATCCCACATGATCACGAGCCCAATTGAGACGGATTCTTCTGTGAGCAGGGGTTAATGGGATGCATTGCATTGGCCTCCTGGCATGGATGTCGGCTCTGTGAAGTCGGTTATGGATGGTTTGATTTGAAACCGTCACCCCAGTTGCAGCAGTGAATTGGTTATTGAGTCTGCGAGCACTACTGAAGCGGTTGCGAGGACAAAGAGTCACTAAGTAACGGTCATCCCTCGCAGTTGTTGCTGATGGGCGGCCAGTACGGGGTCTCTCTGAGTATCGCCCTGTCTCCCGGTGTTGTTGGTTAGCACGACTGATGACACTGTGAGACACATCCATCATCTCAGCTACTCGTCACTGACTGAAGCCAGCTTCCAGCATCCCTATGGCTCGTGCAACCTCTACTTCACTCAAGTGGCATCTAGGCATCTCTCTTGTCAAAATGCTGCCTGAGCTTGGTGGGAAATGCAAGAAAAAGCACTTGCATGGACTTTTGTACCACTTTATGTGGTCAACTGACACACCAAAAACACCCATTTTCAGGTTGTGACAAGTTTAGAAAGAAGTTATGCAACAACTGGAACAAACAACATGTGAAATTGATTACTGTGTCTTGGAGGTCATACAGGATATTCATATTTAGGCATTTTCTGGTCCTTGATATGTGCTGTAAAAAAAATATGTTAAATATAAAAATTTGGACCTTAACTTTCTTTGATGAGTGTAGTTGTCGGGAGTTTTGGTGTTCGATTTATGCCAGGCTGCAACGTTCAATATTTGTGATTCCCGCGAGGAAAATCGCTCCGTTACTCGGAACGCCATCACCGCCCTACGTGTTCGCTGTGATTGGACAGTGGAGGACACGTTTCTGGATGTTTTGAGGAATTCCCACTTTCTTCGATGGTTCGATACTGCTTCAATTCTTCCGTCTTCGGTGGATTGATCAGGTTCGTTACTTTCATAATTTACGCTTATCTTGCGATTATATTAGACGCTGCAAGGTATGATTATTCAACATCTCGTCGGCCAGTAACTTCATTTTATGAACAATTCTACGAACTGGCATTTCGTTCGTTTGACTTTGATATGTTCGCCGTACATCACGCTGTACATTGATGTACATCGCTAGTGACACTGACTGTATCTGTACAGTACACACAGCACAAGTCTCTGCATCTGTGTGTTGGAATGCTCATCATGATTACAAGTGCCCAAATATTGTTCGAGTTACTGTAGCTACCAGTGGACCGTGTGCTACCCTTCCTTGAAGTGTGGTGGATGTTGCAGAACTTTCTTCATGATGACAGACAATAGTACAACCTGCTTTTATTGGATTCTGGAGATGTTTGATCTGTTGTAAATTTTAAATGTATTCTTCACAATTTTTGTACAAATTAGGCCTATGATCAGAGCTGTGTTGATTGAGAGATTACCCTGATTGACTGTCTGACGTTGTACTAAGATTTGGAAACATGGCAGTAGCAGCTGCCGCTCCTGCTTTAAGGCAAACAGATTTCCTTCCCACTAGGTTTGACGGTGCCAAGTGTGATCATGAGATCAGTACAGCTCATTTTTGTCCTTCAGGGACTATCTTGAAGCCCACGATCTTCACAACCCAGCTGATAACGCTGCTATGTTACAAGTAGTTTCATTGTTCAAGAGAACCCTCATTCAGTCATTGGTGAGGCTAGGCTATGGATAGAGGGAAAAGTGTTTGAAGATCTAGCTCAGTTGCGTGATACTTTTATCCAACGTTTCAGTCCTGCACATTCTATGCATGCAAATGTCAAACTGTTTGACTCCCTATGTTACATACCAGGTCAGTCAGGTGAGCAATATGTCGAAAGTTAGAATGGCAGCTAACAGGATTGGTTATCAAGAGGCGCAAATCTGTAACAAGTTCATTACTTCTCTACCTCAGAAATGTCAATCAGCGGTCATTATGGCCCTTCCAGACAATTCCAATGCTGATCAGCTCATTGCCAGAGCGCAACGTTACTTCGACAGTGAATCAGCCAGTGTTGACCCAGCCAAAGAGGTCACCTTTGTAACAACAAGTGTTGGTACTACAACAGATCATCCTGCTTCTGAAATTATGGATAAACTCAATGATATTGAAACAAAGCTTCAGGCCATGAATGTCTATGATAGATCTGATGATCGCAATAGACGTGGTAGGTCACCAACCCCAAGGCGCAACAGGTCACACACTAGACATGATGACAGATCTGCTTCCCACCCGAGGTCATACTCCAGAGGGCGCTCTCAATACAGTAAATCTAAGAGTGGTGGCAAACTCTTCTGTGACTATTGTCACAAGCCTAACCATAAGTGGCGCGAATGCAGAAAGAGAGAAGCAGACATCAAGAATGGCCCATTTGGCCATGCCAACATTGAACAACAGAATCAGCATTTTTAGAGAGGAGTCACAACACTCAACCCCATGTGGCTGTGGCTCCCACTAGAGATGTGGCTACTGACGTTCAGAATCTATGCAATAGGAAACAGGGTGATCAATCTCATTTGTCTGATCAATTATTGGGAAATCAATATGAAACAGTTGAGCTTTAGTTGGTGCGGCTCCACATGACAGTAAACTGTCGACAGTAATTGAAAAACTGTCGACAGAAAACTATCCATAGCCCTTCCACTACGAAGAAAAAATCGCAGATAGTCACTGTCTGCGAGCTCTGGAAACGAGCGAGATAGTTTCTATCGAAAGCAACTGTCGTAAGGGCCATCCACGTACGGTGGTTTTGTATGATAGTTTCTGTCTGACAGCCGTATTTACCTTCCACGTGGCTGTCTTCATTGAGCATGTTGCCAGCAAGAAGGAAACAAGTCACCGCGGCGATTGTGGTTTACATGACACTGCGTGAGCGGAGGCAAAAGAGGAGGCACAAGCTTTGGGTACATGAATGGTTTCTTAGAAGGGAGCAACACGGTGCATACCACTGCCTCCTACGGGAGCTGAGATTGGAAGATTCGAGTCGTCTCAACAATTTTTTGAGACTCTCCGCAGTTGACTTCGAGGAGCTTGCAGTGCTTGTTGGACCCAGGATCCACAAACAGGACACGTGTATGCGGCCTGCAATTCCGGTGAGGGAGCGCCTTGCAGTGACTTTGCGCTTTCTGGCAACTGGTGAATATGCTTATTTCCCCACTATCTCATGAATAGAGCACGTACATGAGGTACTGCACTGAGGGATTTCAGCAGAAGAAATAGGTAAAAAGGTGATAACTTTCCAAATATTGCTTTATTTCACGGTTTATTTCCCAATAAAAAACCAGACACAGTTCCACTGACATAACTGAAATTCAATGAATAACCGGTAATATGAAGTTCCATTTATGTCATTATTTTATTCACTTCTGTCACATCAGATGTTATAAAACATCTCGGATAAATTTTATAAACATCTGGGCTGGGTTGTACAAACAACGTTAGCAGATAACATGGCGTTAACACAGATTGGCGTTATCTTTCCGAGACCAACCATGGCAAAACTGGAAGTAACAACTGAATTGACTTTTGCAGGATGTAACCCCTGCTATCGAAGTTCTAGATGGCAGATTAAAATTTGGTATCAATCCTTCAAGTGAGACAGGACTAGTGTGAGAAAGATAACGACAGTTTGGCTTAACGCCACGTTATCTGTTAACGTTGTTTGAACAACTGGCCCCTGAATGTTAAATAATTAATTTTGTCTTGGTGATTTAAAATTACCAGTGAGATGTTTTAAAAACATATGATATTTGATAAACATCTGATGTGATATAAATCGAATAATTATGACATGAAGAACTTCATAAATGAAGGCCATGTAAATTCTTAAACTTTCCTTTTTATTTCTAAATTCAGGCGATTCATTCGTCAGCCTGATGTATCTCTTCCGTATATCTGCCGTAACGATATCCCGTATTGTGTCTGAAGTGTGCAAAGCCATTTACGAGGCACTCAAGGAGGAATTCCTGAAGGCAAGTCGGTACCACTGAATCGTATGACCGGCGGCCACGGCAGTGTTCTCTGGAGTTGAATTCATGTCATAATTATTTGATTTATTTAAAATCAGATCAGATGTTTGATAACTCTTCGGTGAGATGATTATTAAATATCCGACAGATAATTTTAAAATATCGCCCACATTTTGTTTGAATTCCCAGGAAATATGAAAGCACGGTTGCGATTGGTTGGTAATTTTTGGAAAGTAACGAAGGCATTCGGGATCATACGGAGTTTGCCGAGATGAAATGAGATTTTTTAATATATAAGATGTTTTATAAACATCTCAATGGGACGATTTAAAATCATCTGATGTTTTAAATTTATCTGATAATTTTAAATCATCTGGACAGAATATAATTATTTAACATCAGATCTGTAGGTAATGTCTCGAGATGTTTTATAATATCTCATGTGATAGAATTGAATATAATTATGACATGAATGGAAAATATAGTGTTCGGTCACCTATTATATTCTGTGACACCAATTAATTATTCTTATCATTACACATGACGTTTGTCTGATCCTGAAGCATGTGTAGGAAGGAAAATTGATTCGGAATTTGCTTGTCGTCCGGGCCTGTATTTCCCTGCTCTTTTTGGCTGAATCCCGTCAACGAAGGACTGCAAGTTGAGCTGCGAGAAGTGCTGGGCGTCAGTGTGGTTGTCATAGCTGCGGCGTCTTCATCGTCCTTCTCAGCTGCTTCAAGAATGACCCTTTGAATATCCCGTTTCAATTTCTTGCGGTTCGACTCTGATTTCAATCCCCTCAACTCAGAAGCAACAAAAGCACCAAATGTGTCCAGTTCATCGGTCTCCCTTGACATAACTTCACATGCCTTCTGAAGGATTTCATCAGACGCACGACCGACATCCTTTCGTTTTCGAGATTTCGACGGTGGCGGGTTGGGTGTGGCCACGGAAGATGGTGATCCTCGAGGTTGAGTGCAGATCTCGTCCTTGTTAAATAGTGTTGCATCTGGCGTATCATCTGGCGCTTGTTCTTCTTGTTCCTGAAAATATATATTTTTTCTGTTTGAATATTGTGGTACAAGTACATGTATAGTTACGATTTTTTAATTTTTTGCAGTTTCCTTCCGACTCCGATGATTGGTTACAACTTGCTTCCGAATTCTTTGAAAGGTGGAACTTCCCCCAATGCATCGGTGCCATAGACGGAAAGCATATTACCATGCAAGCTCCAGCAGCGTCTGGGAGTTTTTATTTTAATTACAAAGGCTTCCACAGTATTGTGCTGATGGCATTGGTTGATGCGAAATACCGCTTTACGTTTGTCGACGTCGGATGTAATGGAAGGGTTGCTGACGGGGGCATATTCGGCAGGTGTTCATTATCTTCGGGTCTTGAGAACAAGACCCTTTGCCTACCATCACCAAGGGTACTTCCAGGTCGAAATATGAAGGTACCATTTGTATTTGTGGCCGACGATGCTTTTCCATTGCGGGAAAACATAATGAAACCATATCCTCTGCGAGACATTCCCGGTAGCATGCGCATCTTCAACTACCGACTTTCGAGAGCGCGTAGAATCGTCGAAAATGCATTCGGCATAATGTCCAGCGTCTTCCGCATATTTCGAAAGCCGATAGCTGTAGATGCACAGAAAGCAGAGGATATCGTTTTGGCTTCCTGTGCATTACATAATTTGATGATCACGAAGAAAGACTCGCGCGCACGCTACGCTCCACATGGTACAGTCGATATGGAAGACATGGCTACTGGTGTCATTACCCCTGGAGCATGGCGAAAAGAGGGCATGCCAGCAAACAACCTGCTCCAAATCGAGCCATTCACAAGCAACCGTCATGCTCAAACCCCACAAGACATCCGCCACGAATTTCGAGAGTACTTCCTCTCACCCCAGGGTGAGGTTTCGTGGCAGTACAAGTTCATTTGAGGAAGCCGTCCTTAAAGTGGGCGGAATGAAGAGCATTTATGACATGAGAGACTGAAATAAACCTGCAAGAGAGAAATCATGTAACAAAATTAACAAATAAAGATAATTCTCACCAAATTGGTCTTCGATTTTCGTCCTCCAATAACTCCCCTTAGAAAAGAGAATGCCTTGTAGTACATCCACTTTGGGGTGTAAACGTCGTCAGTCCCTTGCCCAGATTTCCTCTTGGTGGCTTTCTTTAATTCTTGCGCATACTGGTTTCTCAGGTTGTGCATTTTTCTCGTCACTTGCACTTTATCTCTTTTACAATCCTTCGCCAGACTTTTCCATGCATCCTCTTTCTTCAACCTGTCTCTATATTCGGCAGACGTGACATCCCATAGTGCAGGCCTCGCTCTGTAACCTTCAATGAGGTTGCTGACCGCATCTTGCGACCATTCACTCTCCGCAACTTCAACATGAAATTCGTCTGCCATTTCTCGTGTTGAACTCGCACTGATCTGTTCGACGGATCTGTACGACAGTTCTATCCCAAAATAGAGCAAGTGCTAGTCGATAAAAGCACTGTCTGACACTTTTATAACCAACTTGCATAATCTATGTGGCTCACTTCCACACGACAGAAATTGACCATCCTACAATCTTTCGGACAGTTATCTATTGCTGTCATACAGCCACTAGCTGAACAACTTCCACGGGATAGTCATTGGACAGTCACTATCTGACAGCAAACTTTCGACAGAAAACTGTCAAGTCGAGCCGCGCCTTGCAAGATGTCCTTGTATACGACAGCGGTCCATTTTCGCTAGAATGTGAAATCTCGGAGTAATTAGAACTTCTTCAAAATGAATTCAAATTTCAAGGATGGTATGCACGGGGTATGCAGTTGTTTCCAGGGAACTGCATCCCAGCCTTGAAATTGGTATTAACAGCACTTTAAACGAGTTCTACTTGCTCCAAGATTTCAAGCTCTAGCCAAAATGGCGGTGCCTATAGCCAACCCGTAAAGGAACAGCGGGGCCCGGCAGCGGCAGCAGCCTCACAAAGATATGGGGTACTAACCTGACAAAATATGGCAACGACTAAGAACTCTCGATTCCTCCTCACATGGTCACACAAGACAAGGGACCCTACTTATGATCTCGCATGGTCCTTTTTTTTTTAGTCCCGATGTAGAAGTTTGAAATGTCCCATGATGGAAAGTCATTTGTTACCCGGACAATCAGGCGCTGAGCTATTGACGGTCGAGCGGCTTCTTTAGAGCCGTAATTCGTCGAATACAGAAGGGGAGAATTTTTTTCAGGGGGGGGGGGGACACTTTTATTACTACAATGGGACTTTAGATACGGTTTCTGTCAGAATTGCAGCGAACTAGAGATGCAAGTCGTCAGGATCCAGAACCGATTGCCCATGGATGGTTCAATATTCAGACCGTCCTTGAGATGCATAGACGATAGGATCGATTGGTTGAGCAGGAAATAGGGAGACAGAATATTCTACTTTCATCCATCATCCATAGGCTAATCCTTGAAGAACTGGTGAACTACAATGTATGCTTGAACGATGAATGTCTCGTACACATAACATACAATCATAACATACAAGGCCCTAGTACTCAGAATGGGAATCGTTTGGGCAAATCAGGGTTATATGTAATTGCTAGTTTTATCTACAATCTTAAAAATAAAGGTTTTTGAGGGTTTTTGGCCAAAACAAATATGCACCCCGTAGAGGTTTTTTGGTAAAATGAAAAACCCCAAATGGTTTTCGAGATCGTGAAAAACCTTCAAGGGTTTTCACTTTGCTGAAAAACCTCTACGGGGTGCATATTTGTGCTGGCTGAAAAACCATTAAAGGTTTTCAAGAGCTGAAAAACCTTTATTTCTAAGAGTGTACAGGACACCAAGTAGTATGTAACTAAGTCAGCTACATCACACCAGACTTCGACCTTGGGAAACATTTCGTTTTGGGGAGAAATTTCCCTGTACATTTTTACATACAGATTCTTTCTCGGTCGATTTGGACCCTTTATCATTGAGACATACATTGTAGGCATTTTTTTCTCAGATGATAAAGTGAAATATGAACTATATGATTGGCAAAAAGGTCCCCAAGTCTTCATAAATGAGTGGTCGTCATGCAAATACTTGCGTACATCTCTTAACATTTTTGAAAACTGTGACGTTGCCCACTATAAAGTACGGTACTTGACAGGTCACTGCCTTATTTTCACCCTGCATAAATTATCAGGAAGCCAACAAACACAGCTATTAAGTACATAAATCAGATAATTATGAATTTATTGAAGCAATACATTTCAGTCCATTTTGATTCTAAAAATTTAGGGGTTACTTAACAGCAAGAGGCATATGTACAATGATTCAACATAGTAGTGTATATAAATGTAAATGAAATCTTTATAAAGATACAATACAATAGATGTCTAAAATTCCTGAAATGAACCGAAATGAAACAGGCTCATGTACATTTTGAGGAGGCAAGTACAAATAACAATTACTCCACACGCCATTCTAACAAGGCGGTCCACCCCTTTGAGAGAAAAAAAATCCTCTGTTTTACAGCCTACACATTTTTTGCCACCCTGTTGAAAAACAAGTTTTTGTAATGCATTTCTTTTACCTTCCCCCTCTCTACATCCTGTGAAAATGCCAACCTCTTCAAAATTCAGTTTCCTCAGCATTCAGTGTTCAGATCCAACTTATAACCACCCTGTTCAGAAATGATGCTGTGAAGAACCCCAGAAAGAATGCAGTAGGCCTGGGGCAGCAATTGATATTCATGGCTTTTAACCACTGATTAGCCAAAGGCTTTTCTCTCCCAACAAAGCAGGAACTCAAATCAACCAATCACATATCAGATTAAGTACAATGTACTATTTCGGTGAAATTCACATTGAAAAGTCCTTTTCACTTTACAATAATTTGATATTTTCATAATTTCAGAGGCCATTTTGAGAAGACCACATGCCGTCATTACACACGCCACACTCTTGGTGACCCCCTCCAGACCACACAGAGTAATGCAGATTTCCCATGACATTAGAGAGAGAGGTTAAGATTTTGATCTTAGAAAGAGAACGAGGTGGCATTTTGATGACCTATATCACGTCGCCTACTGTCAGAAATGCAACAGTGTGTCGTTGATCTGTGGTACGCCTAAAAACGACCATACAAAACAATCAACTTGACTCGATGACGTCAACCAGAAGAAAAAAAATCACCTCGTTTTCGTATCAAACTCTTAACCTCTCTATTGAATTCAGTCTTCTTCCTGATTTGGATAAAAAACATGTGCCTGTCACAAGGAATCACAAACAAAATAAAATGCAAAAGAAATTGATCAAAATGACAATCAAGATATTACCACTGCCATACTACAGCAAACGGGAAAACGAAGTACATTATATGAGTCTTTTTGAAAAATGGCCTTCCCTAAAATGTTTTTTTTTGACAAGAGGTATATACAGTGTGGATACAGTGTTACCTTTCATGCCTTCAAGGCTCAATCAGATGTAGCACAAGCTCTATTCTGAAATGAAATCATCAATGGAAAAAATGTGTGTGGTGTGTTTTGACTTGACATGACGGAAGAACTGACCATGACGGATACAGTTTACAGTCTCAAACCAGCGATGAAAACAGACGGATAACATTATTGTAACAATGCAGCTGTATGGATTGGGAGGGTTGTGGTTCTGTGACTTAGGGTAGGAGCAAGGAAATCTTCAAATTTAAAGCACTCCAGATCCTTATATAATATTGTAGTTAACCCTTTAGATCCTGGACGGCCGCCGTGTTTCGTCAACATTTCCCTGAACGGCCGCTAGACGGCCGCACCCGCCCGGTCAGGTCAAGTAGTTCAGAGCGTTCGCAATTCCATCTGCGAATAGAGAGTGGAACTAATACCCCGGATCCAGGTTCTAGAAGACCAGTGGCATTGAATGCACGGTAGATTTTCATATGTTGCCGTACAAAATGATGGAAAATTTTGCAAAGAGGTTGGAGGCGAGGTCGTCAGACAAAAATCTTCCAGGGAAATACCGACATTTCGATAAAAAATCCCCAGGATCTAAAGGGTTAAATATAAATAACAATTGGAAATCCTCCAAAAATGCAGCGAGTTCATCAGAATCAAGGATATCAAGACACTAAAAAAAAATATAGTCACTAAATAATGAGAGCAAGATTTAGACAAGGCTTTGAAAAACAATGCACTAACAGTTCATCATGGAGGTCACATTGAGAGAGTATATGAATTTTTTCTACATTTTTAAATGGAAAAAGCACAATAACAGAGCGATTCACCCTTCTATTCAAAAGAGATCACCATATTACATATAATATCCCTCAAGTATCTCTATGAGGAACCGGTGCGGAATCTAACTGCGACATGGCCCTGATTCACAACTCAGTCTCGACGACGTCATCAAAAGTGAGGCTAACATTAATTTTCATTAATTTTGGAAAATATAACCCAACTTCTCCGACCAATACATTAGAACCTCCTTGTAGAATATCTAGCATGAATATCTAGTTTAAATATCTAGCATGGAGAATCGTAGTGAATAAACAGATTCTAAAACATCTTATATACTTGATTTGATTGACAACCTTTACGATATTCACCCCTACAACAGAAGCGCTGACCCACAGCCAGCTTGAAATAATGACTGACGTCGTGCATCGTCATCTGATCTTAGACACGACATTCACAATGCAGAGCATCACCATTCACTCTGTTCTAGAGGTAAATATAATGAAGTTTATCATTCAAATTTATAGTGAGCTTTCGCAATCCTTTTTCAAGAACGAATTCACCGAGGAAGACAAGTTTTTGTGTATGACGTCATCAAGAGGGCAGGTTTTTCAGTTCTCGAAAGCCGATACCAAGAATCAGGCCAACGAACCCGGTGGCTCCATCGCGAATAAATGAGGGTTAATTTTTGGAACATTTTAGTGGTAAATGACCTCTTTTTTTCACATTCGATTGACCAGATAAAGTATACGGTATTAGGAAAAGTCGAGACACCATGATAACAGTCAGTCTGGTGAATTGGTTCTCGGAACGGTAGAGCAAAACGTCACTATATCAAGTGTGTTCCTGACAGACTGTTAATTTCAAATGTTTTAGGATCTGTTAATTCACTACTATTTTCCATGCTAGATATCGAAACTTTCAAATTCAACAAGGATGTTCTAATGTATTTGTCAGGTAAGTCAGGTTATATTTTCCAAAATAAAAGAAAATTTACATTGGCCTTGCTTTCAACGACGGACCGAGTTGTGTGTCCGGCCCACTTCGGCGATTAGTTTTGCCACTTACTCATTATTCAATAAAGAAATAGAAATACTCAAAGAAACACTGCTACTAATATATACAGACATGGCACAATGATGAAAAACCATCAAACACTTTGTTACTGTAAATGTAAAGAATCAAGTTGTGAAGCAAACAGAAAAAAAGATTGCCAGGCACCAGGATCATGGTTTCTCGGCAGATATTGTGGAATGTCATAACAAAGGAATACCAAAATGGAAAGAGGCTGACAACAAAATATAATAAATAAATGGTAGATTATTGAATTACATACGATATTGGGCGACCCCCGAAAAGAAGACTGGAACGCACTTTACCTTTGTTATTACTTCTGGCCATGGGCACCAGGCACATAAATGTAAAAGTGGGAAAATCCCAATGTTGGAGAGAAAAAAGTATTTTTAGCTACTGATATCTGATAGAACAGCTTGACCATTGCTATGTGTTAGACTAAGAGGTACTCGTCAGATAACTGATAAATTGTTAACAGTAATTTTAAACAGCAACAGCAAAAAAAATAAAGGCCTCGACATACAATGTAACACTCCCTCCATCTACTGAGAATTGGGGAATTATTTGGCCCCTAAACCGGAAAAAATTTGGACAAGATACATGTACAAGTTCTTGAGCCATCACGCCTTTTGGTATTCCAAAAGCCATGAATACATGTAGAATGTAAATGTTTAGTAATACCAATGTACCACACACCTGTCTCCTCTTACATGTCTTACCTCTTTCAATCATCATGTCACTTTAACATGCAAATTAATGGCTCATTATTCATCATTACGTAAGAACTGTCAGCGTGTTTGCTAGTTGACAGACTCAATGGGAAAAATCCATCCATATAATTCCATATTGGATTAGTCAACCTGATTTATTGATCTTTTACCAATTCAATGAAACACCAAACCATTTAGTGGGCTCACGTTGCCAAGCATCATCATTCTTCGTAACTTACACCATCATTGTTTGCATGTCACAGCTGTATCAAACTTTCTACGTTCTGCACTCTGTCCATTGCAATAAAAAGAGAAAGTAGAGATCGCAAAGGAAAAGAAGACAAGAGAAAGTGACAAATGATTGCCCTAGTATTAAATGGTCACAACATTTGCTCAGAGAACAGTGGGTAAAAGATTTGCATCATTGTCATTTGAGAGGAACAACAGGTGCCGCATAATGTATATCAACTGTGCACGTTCATCCCTCTTCATATGCTTTTGTATAGAAGATGGTTGCTACATGAGTCGGATTTTCCTCGGGAGGTTTGCCTTGCATTTTCTTCAAGTCATCGAGGTCCATCTCCAAGCATGTTAGTCGGACCTGAAAAATACAATTACAACTATCATTAGTGAAGATACAGTCCCGAAAACTACACGTAAGCTTCTGGGCCACTGTCGATTTTCAGCCTTTTCGTATTGGCCACTGTCAAATGGAATAAGCCAGCGACTTTTACGTTTGAGGTGCCTTCACTTGAGAGACCAGATTCCCTATCGAAACACAGAACACCTGACACAGGACGTTTTTTAAAAAGAGTTATTTTCCTGTGGCAGCCTAAAAAACAATGAATGGTCCAGGGACCATGTGCTCACCTCAGTTCATGTTAGTGCATATCATTTGCATGTCTCTAGGAAATTGGTTGACATTTAAAATTCAACGAAACTTTGTTACTCCCTAACCTGCTGATTAGATTTAGGTTAGGAAGTAACAAGGTTTCGTTGAATTTTCAAGATGGCAGCCTAGCAGCCATATTCGTCATCAGATTACATTAAAAATTTGGGATAACATAAACTAAAGTGTTGCAATCCAATCATCAGTTTCAGAGTAATAGGACTTTGAATGATTTTCAAGATGGCCACCTGGCAGCCATATTAAATGTAGGTGAAAGATTTGACTAAAAATTCAGGAGAATGTAAAGGGTACCTATATACATAGTCATAAACACGAGAAATTGGCTTGAAATCCAATCATCAGTTTTAGAGTAATATGACTTAGTTCAATTTCAAGATGGCCGCCTGGCATCCATATTTGAAGTCCAAGGATGCCAAATTTTAGAGGTAGATTAGAGGGTAACTAGATACACGCCACACAACTTCAGAAGCTTATTTTATAGCTCAAAAAGAAACAAAACAAACCACCTTACTGTAAAATTATTAGTTTTAAATGAAGTTCCGCCTCTGTGACCTTGAAAACTAGGTCAAATTGAAAACCCGGAGGGATGTACCTTTGCTTAAAGTACTACCACATTTTTTTCTAAATTTTCTGACCAGTATTAAGGGAGATATTGCATAATTTCACTTTTAACGTTTGGCCCCCTGGTGGCCAAACCATGCATCGAACCGGACCGAAACTTGGTCTCCAAAGTGCCACTACATACATTGTAAGGCATGTAAGGGTACATGTGTACCAAGTTTCAACACAATAGCTCCAACAGTTACAGAACATTGCCCTGCTAACGGACGCCGACGACGGGCAACGACGGACACTATAGGACATGTAGGATAAGCTCACCTCTGCTGAGAGGTGAGCTAAAACCTTTTAAATTAATTGTGACACTTCTATTGTACATTGCTCTCACTGAATGAATTAATGGTCTTTTTGAGGGGAAATGATTGAAAATGGATGGTGGGCGTGGCCCATCATTTTATTTGTGGGACTCTATTTGGGCTGTACCCTGTCACCACACAAACTCCATTTAATCTACAAAAAAAGTATTATCTTTTTATCTTTATAGGATAAAGGCATACAATGTTGGCAGGAGCTTTCGCCTATGAATAAATAATTTTCAACAATGGCAGAGGTTATTTCCACTTGTGCCGTTTACGGAATCAGTGAAAATCGGGTTGCGTGCACGACTGTCCGTGTACTGAATGACGAAACTGACTTAGTGTCTATGACAATTTTTAGATAAAAAGAGATGCATGTCGGCAAGGATGTAAATCCTTGTCAGCAGCGGGGTTAGATTTTTTTGTGAAAGTGTCCACAGTATATTTTACATCTCACTCAACGAATGATTACCATCAAAGTCAGCTTTTTTATTACATGTACAACTTACAAGAGAGACCATTTCTTGGGCACACTCTGGAGACTGACCATGCATAGGCTGTGACACTCCATGTACCAACATAGAGCCTGTGAGTTACAGTACACTACAAAATGTAGCTTCTTAGTGAAGAAATTGTGCAAGATCTCGACATCAAGGGGTCACAATAACATGAATAAGGGTTATTTCAAGTTCTGATCACTCAATTCTCCCAACAGCATATTATGGGATGGTAAAGTTGAAATGTCTACCAATTTGCATGCAGAGGCCAGATGGGAGAATTGTAAAATGTAGCATTGTGAGAAGGAACCAAGGAACCGTTGCCAGGAAATAGACAACAGAGGGCTCTTTTTAAATTGATAGTAGGCCTACCTAAGAAAAGTTGCAGAGAGAAAAAGAAGAAAAGACGACAGAGTGGAACTCGAACTCGGGTCGCTGGCGTGATGGACAATCAAAGGTGTACCATAAGGCATGTAAGGTCACGGCACCACTCTGAATGGAGGGACAAAGCAAGTTCAACGAGTCAACACACTGAAGTATGTAATTGCCCAAAGAATCTCTACAGAATTTCGCCAATTATCCCATTTCGAAAACATAGTAGTTGATCTAAAAGACGGTGAATGCAGCATGGTACTTTATGCCCATGTTTTTTACCCTAAGACTAAGTGAAAGAAAACTCGCCGAGGATAGTCCAAGCAAAGTACTCAATTGGTTTCATCGGCTGAAAATTGTCATGGACGCAGCTCAATTTTCGCTGTTCGGTACAAGTCAGTCGTGGAAATAACCACTCCCTTCAACAATACAATGTGCAAAAAATACCAATGTCTTCATGAATGGTCCTATTACTCAAAAGGATTCTCTCCAGGACGTTAACCGGGGACAGAAAAAGAGAAGGAGGTACCTAACCTTGTCGACGGTTACCACTTGGTTGGTGGAAATCATCAACACAACCCAGCAGCTTGCAATCTATTTTGTTTCTCCGACTGCTACAATTTTGTTCAAGGGATGTTTTTAAAAAGTCAACAAACCATGTCCTTTATAAAGCAAGGCAAGTTCAATGAAAGGTCCAGGGACCCTGTGCTCACTTTGTAGGTAACGCTTATGCAAGTAATTTGCAGTGGATATACAACCATGTTAGTCCACAAGTCACGTGTAAATTGATTGTAATGGAGTGTCACGATATTAGGTTGCAATCTGATCACGAGTTTCAAAGTACACGTAGGACTTTGCTTGTTTTTTAAGATGGCCCCTTGGCGGCCAAATTGGTTATCCCATTTGACAGACGATGGATGCCACGCCAAAGGATAAGCTCAACTCTTCTGAGAGGTGAGCTAAAAACAGTTGAAAAGTTTTAAAATAGCAATTTTCAACAGTTGAAAAGTTAATCAATCAATCAATCATTTTACCGGCGTCATAACCCCTATTGGGGTTTTGTCGGAGGTATGGAGTCCACTATAGGCTACTGTCCACCTATTTGGGATCTAAACTTGCCCTGGCATAGACACTCAGGTACAAGGGACCACGGCTTTTTAGAGTCTCATCCGACAGACTCTCTTACTTTTTGTCCTTTAGACCTTGACGGCTTGAGACCTTGAAGAGCCAGGAATTTTAGTTCCTTGAAAGCTAAATAGCAATTTTCATCAGAGATGCAGTGAACAAAACAAATGCATGAAGAATACATACCAGTGTGGCTTCAACAGTCAATCCCAGAATCATGCGCTTGTTATCAACCTTAATCAGACATGAACGTTCAATGTCGGCTAGAAGTTCTATACCGAGCTGTCCACGCAGTTTACTGCCAAATTCAACATCATCGTCCATGTCATCATCACCTTCATCATGAAAATCATCACCAGCATCGACATGCAAGTCACCTATGTCAGTAGTGGCTACCTCATCTCCTCCGTCCATTTTTCGTATCTTAACACACTGATCAAACTCTCGTTTGGGTACCTTTTTTCTCTTCTTAGATTTTTGGGCTGTTTTCTTCACCTGCCAAGTGCCAAAGGCAAAGGAACATAGTTTTTTAAAAACACAATTACCGTATTGTGAAAGAGTGATTCTTTCGTCATGTTAAGTCATGAATAACAGAAAATTCTTCAAACAATGACGTTTTGAAACGATAGATAGTATCTACCTCCAAACTGATAGTTTCACTGCAAGAAGTGTATCAGAAGCATCCAAAATAAAGTGGACTCTGCCTCCCCCCACCCCGCACCCCACCCCACCCCACCCAACCCATATCTTACTTACCTCTGCAACAGTAACTACTACTGTCGGTTTGTGAAACACTTCATCTTCATAATCGTAGCGGAGGTCATTTATGGAAAGCACATTCATTCCACCCATCTTAAAACTCCTTTTCTCTCCAATCACTCTGAAAGAAAACATGATCACATTGCACATGATCTGAAGTACATGGTAAATAAATTCAACAGCAACCAGCACATTTTTTAAACAATCTGACTATGGAGTGTGCTGATAATACAAAAGACATTTTGAGTTGTTTCAAATTAAAAATGAAACGGCCAGGGGCCATTGTGCTCACCGTAAGTATATTTAGTAGACAATTAATTCATGGTAGTTAAAGAAAGTGCTACAGCATGTAGCCAAATGGAACCAAAAACCGCATGTGCAAGTAATACTGTATGGTGGGTTAGGTGGTCCCATGTTCATCAGACTGGTGGCAATTGGGCAAGTAAAGCAATAATCACAACTCTTTAACCTTTCAGATTTGCCCCCCCCCCCCCCAAGGTGGCCAAGTTGAGAATCAGATTGGACTGGAATGTGTTATCTGACATTTTGTCTGAGGTTATATCTGACCTATTCGGCCATGTATACCCAGTTTCAGGTTCATAACTTCAGTCGTTAAGAAACGTGCCGAAGTTACATGTATGTACACTCCAACAGACAATTTTTGCCGTTTGACCTCTGTGACCTTGAAAAGTAGGTCAAATAAAAAACCTGTATGAAAAAATATGATGTATCCTTGCTATGAGTACCTACCGCAAAAGTTTTATCGAAAACAAGTCATTGAAAATTGATAAGCGAGATAACACACTTTTTAGGTATCCACATTTGGCCCCCTGGTGACCAAGTTGAGAATTAGATCGGACCGAAATTCGGCACCAGAGATTATCTGATTGAGGGGGTTATATGTACCAAGTTTCAAGTTCATAGATGTGACGGTTGAGAAACGTGCCTTACTTACACTGAAATGGCGATTTATGTCATTTGACCTCTGTGACCTTGAATTGAAAAGTAGGTCAAATTAAAAACCCGTAAGATATATGATGCACATATATCCTTGCTATGAGTACCTACCACAAAAGTTTAATCGAAAACCAGTCATCAATAAGCGAGATATCACACTTTTTAGATATCCACATTTGGCCCCCTGGTGGTGGGCAAGTTGAGAATCAGATTGGACCGAAATTCAGTGTCAGGGTTCACATGACCTAGGGGGTCATGTGTACAAAGTTTCAAGTTATAGCCCGAGCGGTTTAGAAACGTGCCACAGGAGACGACGACGACGACGACGACGACGGACACTGCGGTATAGACTCCCCTACGGTGAGCCAAAAAGGTGAGAACTACATACATGCAGAACTTTTTTAAAAAATGTAGGAGAGCTAGCCTTGCAAACTTGACTGTTCCCAGTATTCAATTATCCTTTTAGATAGATACAATAATGTTTTTTTTAAAACTCTGGTATGAAACTTCTCTCTCAGCAGAATCACCACCAAGTGGCAAACAATAGAAACTTCATGCAATGCTTTTCTACGTTGCTCCAATGTACTGCAACTATGCGTCTGCCAGGTCTGATTCACAGCATTATCAGCAAACCTCTTTCTCACAAAGTATTGATGTACCACATGTACAGAGTAAACCCATGCCCTGTGACATGTTTGAAGATGCATGAAGGAAAAGAAAAAGGTGAACACTTACTTAAATTGTACTAGAAACATTCCAGCAAAAACTTGGAACAGGTCCACAAATGTACCTTCATTTATTTGCGAGTTGACAGCTTTTTTCAGGACAGACTTGAGGGTTTTAAGGAAGGTCTTTAGTCGTTCATACGTTGGAATCCTGAAAAAAAGAAATACATGTAAACGCCACAGCTTGACAGACATGACATAGGGTAAAAAGCAGATTACATGGCGTGAACTGACCCCATTCCTATTTCGAATCGGTAGATGTCGTCCTTGGTAAGACTAAAGTTTACCCAGGACCAACCTGGGTCAGAAGACTAAAAGTTACCCAGGGTTCCTGGGTAAACTTTACTTTTAGACCACACAGTTTGAATTGCGTGCACTTTTCCAACCTGCGTTCGAGGTTCATGAAACTCATTCCTGGCTCGCCGCTCCACTTTCGGGTCCAGTTTTGCCCCTCACAGAGTTTTTTCCATCCACGATCTCCACTATTATAGTTTCCTTTTTTATTTCCCTACCTTTAGATGTGAAATGACCATCTCGAAATGATGGGACCGAGTTCAAATAACGCTAGACCCTGTGCAGTAACACAAGTCACGTACCATTTTCAGGAACCTCGACCGCTGGTTGGAAAAGTGCGCAAATTCATGGAATTTCAAACTGCGTGGTAGTCTTTACCCAGGTTGGTCCTGGGTAAACTTGCCGATTTGGCCCAATTTTCATGATGATTTTTGTCTATCAGTCAAATGAATACTCACCACGCTATCTTCAGAGAATTAACAGCTGCAGTTCTCTTTCTCTGAAGAACACTTTCTGCTTCAGTGATCTGATTCATCAGCCTCTGGCTGATCAACAAGAGGCCCAAGGGCCTGGCGCTCAGCTGAAATGGATAGGCGAAGGCAAGGGCCAAGTGTGTGTTGGTACCGTTATTATGAGGCAACGTGAAGCTGTAATGTCTAGCACGCAGAAGTGCTGGTGCGAACGACCTCCTTGCTATATCAGTGCATGCTGAAGTACTGAGTTGACGTCACCCTGCTATTATGACGTAAAGTAATTTCTATTGCCGTTGCAGTAGTGGGGTGTGTGATGACGTCAAGGAGTTGTGTGGTGACGTCAAAGAGTGGAGTCCTTGTCTTTATGCAGCGTAGGTGGAACTAATAACATGCACATGGACACAAGGTACATAATTATTACAGTGTATTTTGTGAGGTGGGGCCTGGTGCTTTACAATGGTCAAATGAACCGACTGTTGTCTGGACATTGATGAAGTGGATGCAGCCAAATGTTTGGTATGGTCTTTTTTGTATGTGAAGAAAAGAAGATAAAGAGTTGGTTAACAAAATGAACTTTATTGGTGCGGCAGATATTTGATGCCTTTCGGCAGATATTTGAAGCGCCTTGCGGCAGATATTTGATAACGCTCTCCGGGAATGGAAAGCAGTAAAACGAGTAAGCACACCTTACTCTGAATGTGGGAACAGCAAGTGCTTTCCTGGACTTGAAATGTGCCAACGACTCCTCTTGCAATAACCAACAACAGTTAATCTGTAAAAAAAGAGAAGAGAAATTAACACTGACTGAAAAAAAAGGGTGACATAGACGGGGAAATGTACACCACCGGATACACTCTGTGCTTGATCAGGCATTTGTCAGATGATATCCTGAACAAGGCATCTATGGAAGCAAATCCAGAAAGCGACTTAACCTTCGAAGGGCACACTTATTACTCAGTGAAAAGTCAGTCCTGTGGGCTGTTTTCCAATTCAAAATAAAAGTGTAACCTCTTTAAATTAGTCTCACAGACTGAACCATAACACTCAACAGCCAACTGTGCCCACATGATGTGAGCCGAGAGCTGGGCTAAAAGATGAGCGAGTGGTGTACTACATTTTGAAATTTGTCTATCGTCTACAACATGTGACAGAACAGGATCTAGTGGACTTAATGATGAGGTACTATCAAATAAGGTGTCCATCAAATGAATCATGAGGGCCTGTTGAGTTATACTCTAAGCCTATCCTATAGGGCTAGGCTATCGTTTTTGTCTTTTTTACAGCCTACAGCACAGCCATGCACAGCGCAGTGTACAGACAGTACAGGATTGCAAACCAAAAACATCAGCATTGCTGCGTAACGAAACTGCAGTGGAATTCATACTACGATGTCATAATGTGACTTTCAAAATAACTGTTGTCACGGCCAATGACCAGACAGGGAGAAAACAAACGTAAATGGCGAGATTTGTTGCAAAATTGCCAACCACAACAACTCGGGGACCGTAGCCAAAATGGCCGACGGCGAATTATCTGGTCGCTAGCGCAGTCCATGTAAACAAGCATCAATTTTTCCAACTTTGGGTGCAAGCTTGGTCATCAAAGTTACAGAACTGTTAAAACATCTAAACAACATATATATACAGCTAAAAGTGCATAAAAATCTCGATTCAACCTCCGGGTGCTACCTTTTTTCTCCGCCAGACTCCGGGCTCTACCGGTCGTTATTTAGTGCGACCGCCACCAGAGTGTTTATCAAGATCTTTCGCCGTTTTAATTGCGCGTTTTAGGCAGATTAATCAATTATTACATGCATGCATTATATATCACCGAAATGATAATTGCGTAGGCTATTTGAAACTAAGTTAAGATATTATTTTCGATCTTTGAATTGAATTAAGGCGAGTGATTTTTGACACCCGGTCGACATATCAGGACTTGCAAAATTCACACGAGATCGCTTGCATCATCGGCACGTTTGAAAACCGAATTTCACAAATTCCACAAATATTTATCACATATCATATGTATCACCACAAAGGTAACTCTCTAGACTATTTGAAACCAGGTTCAGATACTTATTTTCACAAAAATTCGAAGCTATGCAAGCGATTTTTCACTGGTAGAGATCGACGGAAACAAATTTCTCGCTCTAAAATGACATGAGACGAGCACCAACTTTCGCTAATTTGTGCACAAAATTTCCGCAATATTATAAAAAACTATTGATAAATCTGAATTATATAGACTCTTTTCAGTACCTAAAAAAATTTCAGGTACATGGTCATGTTGATTGCTATTAGCCCATTTATCCTCGATGTGCTACGCTACGCTCAGACTCCGCCATACCAGCAGCCGGTCTAGGCTATTCATTGCTTTTGGAAGTCGTGATAGCGGATATTCCAGTCATTTACCGTCCAGTCATCATTTATTTTAGCTGATTGCACACGGTGGCCCAAAGTGCTGATCTTTGGTAGGCTACACCGGGAGGCTACATCATCATTTATTCCGGGCATTTATTACAGCGCCAGCGGTAGGTAGGTAGGCTACTAAGCATGGTACAGTGCATGCCTACGTATCCGGTAATATAAATTCATTCTTTCTGTAGGCTAAGTTACTAATTGGTCCCAAAATACGCAGATTAGTGGCATATCAATATCCTGCTGCTGAATGATGCTGATAATAAAACATTTTCAGAAAAGAACACACATATGAATTCACCGAAGTGAATTTTGGAACTGTAGGCCTAGTGCCGGTGTAATAGAATCAGATGGCCCCTGATAGTAAATGCCCTCAACAATACGGCAATCTGGATGTAGAGAACCGGGGGTGCTGGCGGTACGTACCCATAAGTCTTTGCGGTAGTCTCGCGCGTACCGGCTATAACCCATCAAACTTTTCTCCTTCAGAGAAATACTGCGTTGCGCTCAAACTACAATACCGGAAAGGCTTGCGGTACATTTTAAATTTATTCACAAGTCCGTCTGTGAATAATTTAACGATCCGCCAGTCACATTTATTGATTACGCTCATTCAAGGCCAACCACAAGTCAACCTGATTATACAGGATTTGTAGTTGAGCGCAACGCAGTATTTCTCTGAACGAGAAGAGCTTGATGGGTTATATCCGGTACGCGCGAGACTACCGCAAAGACTTATGGGTACGTACCGCCAGCTCCCCCGGTTCTCTACATCCAGATTGCCGTATAGAACACAACAATAGAACACACGGCACCATTCAATAGGACTCTAAAGAAGCCATGACCCTTAAAATCCGAAGACGAACAATACAGGCGGGCATCAGGAAAGGGAGGGCATTTGATTCTATCACACCGGTGTAATAGAATCAGATGCCCGGCCCTGATATACAATGCATGCCCTCAATAATAGAACACGGCACCATGCATTAGGACTCTAAAGAAGCCAAGACCCTTAATCCGAAGACGAAAAATACATGCGGGCATCAGGAAAGGGAGGGCATTTGATTTGCCAGTGTTTCCAAACAATAGGCAGCTAGAGAGACCACGGCCCGTATTCTTGAACCCTCCTTTAACACTAAGGGAGACTTTAAGTCAACCTTTAGCTAAATTTCATTTCAAGAACCAACCTTTATTTCTGGCTAAAGGACTCCTTTATGTATCTTCCTTAAGCAAAGGTTGGGCCATTTCTAGAACCTTCCTTCATTACAGGAAATGCTTTAAATTGCTGTAAGGAGGCCTTTAAACATAAGGTTGGTCTAGAGTATCCTTTAGTCTCCCTTTAGTAGCCGATGTGGAAGGATCTCTTCTGATAACTCAGCGATGGGCGATTATGTCAACCGACTAGTGCGTCTTTATGACGTCAATGTGCGTATGCCACGCATCCGGACACTGCTTCCTCAGTTTCGAGAGGATGATTTCAGTGACGACGCCTTTTTTGATCGATTTCGGTTCACCAAGGATGGATTTAACCAGCTGATGCACTTCATTGGCGACGACATCCCGGAACCTGAGAACAATCGTGGACACCCCATGTCACCAAGGACCCAAGTGCTAGTTGCACTCCGTTACTATGCGACAGGTTCGTTTCAGATCGTTCACGGAGATTTGCAAGGAGTGTCCCAGCCATCGGCTTCAAGACTTGTTAAAAGGGTTTCAGGACTGTTAACAAGAAAACGAGCCGAAGTAATTCGTTTTCCAATTGGACAGGAAGCTGTTGAAAATAAAAGGAAATTCTATGAACAGTATGGTTTTCCTGATGTGCTAGGTTGCGTTGACGGAGTTCATGTGCCCATCGAAGCCCCAAGCTTGGACGAACGTGAAATTTATAGATGTCGCAAGGGTTTCATGTCGCTGAATGTTCAAGGCATCGCAGATACAGATCTGAAATTCATCAACATTGTTAATCGATGGCCGGGGTCAACTCATGATTCACGGATTTTCGATAACAGCCGGATTTGTTTCCAGCTTGAACAACGCCAATTCGAAGGCCTTCTGCTTGGAGATAAAGGCTACGCTTGCCTACCATTTTTAATGACGCAATTTCGGAACCCAGCTGGCCGTGCACAAAGGCGATACAACAGATCACACAAGAGTACAAGATCTGCAGTTGAAATAATGTTTGGTATATGGAAACGCAAATTTCCGTGTTTGAAACAGGGTATAAGAGTGAAGCTTGACACAGCAATGTCCGTCATCACTGCGACTGCAGTATTGCACAATATTGCCATTGATCTGAAGGAGCCAGATGTTGGTGAAGAGGCTGAGGCTGAGGATGACGATGTCCCTGTAGTCGATAGGGATGATAATGTCATGGGTGCTGCTATAAGACAAACAATTGTTCAACAACATTTTCAATAAGCACAATTTATTGACAATTATTTTGATCTGCTGTTCATGTACAATGTACCACAGGGATTTAATTGTGCATCAAAAGTAACAAGTTTACCTATTACAACTGTGTATAAACTGGTGAAGATAGTTGGTAGTCATCAACAGCATTGTTGGCTGTGGCGCCTGGCATTGTGACTGCTTGGAATCCTCGACTATTCAGCTTCGTCCAAAACGACTGCTGCAACCTGAACACCTCCATCCGTTGTTCGTGCTCGTCTTTTTCAAATTTAATTTTGTTCTCCAGATACTTCATCTGGAACTCGTGCTCTTCCCTCTGCATTGCCAAAGCTGAATCAACTGCGTTCGCGCGGTTGCCTACGGCTGATGGA
This sequence comes from Lineus longissimus, assembly GCF_910592395.1. Lineage (NCBI taxonomy): Eukaryota > Metazoa > Nemertea > Pilidiophora > Heteronemertea > Lineidae > Lineus > Lineus longissimus. The sequence continues at coordinate 10,068,671 of NC_088317.1, read as the reverse complement.
GATTTACTACGGGGCCTCTCCTTCACGTTTCGAGTACAGCGGGCTTCAGTCTTGGGTGTGTTTGGTTCGTCTAATTCTTCAATGACTTGGGGTTCATCAGATTCAGATGAGTCCTCGTAGTCGTCAGGCTTTCCGGCGCCAGCGGATGGCTTTGTTTTCTTGGCTGAAAAACCGAGGTTTTGAAGAATTCAATTTGCCATTTTGATTCAATAGAGACCTTTTTAAACCTCTTGCTTAAGCCAGAAGTAAAACATTTTTAGTTTTCCGTTTGGTCTAGATAAATGCTGAACAGTTTTGTTTTTGTGGCTTCAATTCCATAAAGCTGGAAAAGGACCCTAATTAATGCTCTTAAATTCAATGCAGTTATCATGTGTGTGATGGATACGTGGTACTTGGAGAACGGAGCCATATATTGGACTGTCAGTTTAATACGAAGAGTGAAAAGAGTTGAAAATTAATTTGAACGAATTAGTGCTACCTTTTTGTGATGAGTGTTATCAGTTATGAGCCACCACAATGTGGCAGATTATTTATTTCGATTAAAACAATGCTGTATAGTATTGAGTCAATACTTTACCTTCTGGTTTATGATACCCTGTATCATCGTCAAAGTCGTTATCCAGTGGGTGGAGTACTTCGCTACAATAGGATGCTACCATGTGGGATACATCATCAGCGACGGAATCTTTATCCATTGATCCACCTCCTGTCAGTTGGCGACATTTCTTTTCCTGTGCAACGTCTTTCTTTGCCTTCACTTTCAAATTATCGATAACTTTCTTAAGCTGTGTAGTATCGCAAGGTTTGATACCTGGCTGCGCATTGAACTTTTTCGTGATTCTGTCCCAGGCTCCATTTTTGGCAGTCAGAACCTTAGTAGTATTTTCCCGCTGGTCTAGTATATGCTTTTCCTTAGTGACCAGTTGCATTAGTAACTGTTTTTCTATTTCACTGAACCGTCTACGCGATTTTTGTGTTTTGCCGTCATCCGGAGAACCGTTGGTTTTTCCTGTTTTCAGCATGTTGGTTGTCCGCAAAATTTGAGTACAATTACTTGTCGCTTCCACAGCCGCACTACCCAATGAACTCTCATGTATTTAGGCCTAGCTGCATATACTTCACTTCAGATCAAGACCACGGCATAATATAACAATGATAGTGTAATCACTATAGTTATTACACGGGACTTCAAAACTGACATCGTCCTGTTACCTCAGATCATTATAAGGATAAAGGGAGCCTTATTGAAAGTGTCCCTTATTCAAAGGGACCCTTTAGCAACTTTGAGGTAAAGGTGGACCTTAACATAAGGGAGGTTAAAGTGTGGTTCTTGAATACCATTTCTTATAGGTGCCTTTAACAAAGGAACTCCTTAGTAAAGGTGGCCTTAATAAAGGCCTACTTTAGCCCTATTTAAAGGTGGGTTCAAGAATACGGGCCCACGACTTTTCAATAGGGGGAACACAGAAAAACTTATTGTCAATCTATCTTTGTCTGTTCCCAAACAATGAGGGGAAACACTCAAAAATAGAAACACTCAAAAACATTACACCTACGGCCTTTTTTTACCTCGCCCTAGGTAGCACTTTTGTACTGACCAGTGCCTGTTTTCCAGTGCCTTAAATCCTAGATTCTTTGCCTACCAATCTCCAAAAGCAGAGTTAATATTCAAAATATTATCTCTGCCCGAATTGGCTTCCATTACACGTGTATCGCATGAGTAATGTACACAAATCTACACGGCAAGAATGCCCGAACAAAATGCCGTAAATGCTGCGATTTACTCAAGATTTTCGAGTCTGCTGTGATGGAACCCTGTCTAATATTACTCAAGTGAATATTTATTCCCATTTTGAGCCGATAACAACTGTTTAAGGGCCAAAACTCACCTTGCTTCAAATCATCGCCTGCACCAGTCCTTGCGGAAAACCTGATCACACAGCAGTTTCTGTATGCGCTACCGAAATAGTGCGCGTAAAACCCCTCAAAATCACCTTGTTTTAGGGAGAATTTTTTCAAACAAAGACTTGAGATGCAATATGACATCTTTTTTTGAATTTTTGGAATAAAAATATCGACAAAAAGTCGTATAGCTTCGTGGATGAGCGAATTGACCACATTCAGATAGCAATGGCGGCCATTTACGGCAGTGTCAGTAGGTCGACCTCATCACTACTGTCACTGCGTAGGAGTATGTTTGCCAACATGTAGGCCAATGTACAGTTTAGGCCACAATAAGTTGTAGGCCTACTTTGTTGTGTACAGGTTGAGTCACAAAAAATGGAAGTACGTTTTAAAGGATTCATTGTTTCTTGTGTTGCAATCAACTACAATCTTTAGCTTTCCACATCATCTGCTTGTGCAGCAACTCCTCCTGCATCCTTTGGTACCGGTACCAAATACACCTCCTTAGATTCATGCATGACTGAACGGGAGGAAATTAAAGGGCAGGTGAAATAATACTTGCGCCAACTGAAAGATGCTGGAAAGCGAGAGACAACCGATCGATTTACGAGTTCGGTGGGCCTACATTTTTAATGAATTGGGAATATTGACGTCTCTATACCACATGACTCCAATGGATTTTTTGCCCAGGGCAATTTATTTAAAATTGTTCTTTTGTTCACCACTCAGCCAGAACAATTTGACGACCTTGAAAACAGTACTGAGTATTATTACCGCCAAGGTTCTATCAGAGCCTTTGTGTAGAAAGACTCTGGTTCTATATACGCATATTGAAAATTAACCTTACATTTGGTTGTGCCAAAGACCAGAGACTCTGGTTGTGCTCTGTATATGTAACTTCCTTAGGCTGCAATGATTAATCATCTGACAGTCACCAATCATCTGATTCTTCATCATTATTTGGGCTCGATCTATTATACGTCATTACACTCACTAACGAGTTATGTAGACAACCGAATTATGATTCCGTACTGTTCTATCATCCTAAATTGGTATTTTGAGGACAGAGTCACCAGGATATGAAACTGTGATATATGGAGAAGGAAAACCAAAGCAGAAAGGGTCCACGCACTTTTCACTCAGGCCACATCGAACCAAACCAGAGTCATCATGCCTGTTTACATGGCAGACCATTCTAAATCGATTAAGATGCTTGACTCCTGTGTTAAGGGCCCGAGGACTAGGTTGTTAAACAACCCTTTGTTTGGCTAAGTGGGCATTTCCTCAGGCTATACTGTGCAGACTTTTCCTCTTGTGCACCACAGATCATGGACATGGACCCTTTTGACTTGGAATAAAAGGAATGCTTTTGCTAGGTCACATCCCAAAATAGTCTACAAGTTAACAGTCAATTAACCTTAGCTTAAGAGATCACTGCTCCGGAGCAAAAACAAATTAATTACGAAAACAAATATTTGAATCAGTACCATAATTTATTTCTTACAGTTGAATACTAGTATTTAACAGCCAAATGACACTTTCTGAACACAACAGAATATTAGCTTGGTCTCTCCTCAAGAATTAACACGGGTATACTTTAATATACTCAAGTCCATTCAGCAATTAGCATTATCGGTAGATGGCCCATTGCGTACCAGGCAGCTAAACATTTTGGCATATAATTCAGTTTCCTTGTAAAAAAGCACATAAAATGTACATACATACTTAATAATGCAATCAAAAACTAAAAGTGACCTACATGTAGAACGCAATTCAGTTGCATTGTATTCAAAATATGAACGTCAGTGTTCTTAAAATGAACTGTAGTGTGTTATATGATGATTTGAATCAAGGGATTGCGAACTGAAAATTAACTTGATCGACCAGCCATGGTATTGGGAGAGGGCAATCCCATGATTCCATTGCGAAATGGCACAGTCCTTTCGCCTAAACAACTTCGTGTTAACATTGTGCTATAAACCCATAAATATTTGCAGTCATTTTAGTTCAAGAAATTGCATTAGCACTTCGACAATCCTGTACCAATAGGCCTAATTTCAATCATTTCCTTTTTTGCTGCCACTTACTTTTTGATTTTGTGAATGTAACTTTTATGCATGCAAGTAAAAATAAACAAAATACACAAAACATATTAATGATGTCCTAAACTGTGAAAAAGTACGAGATCGATACACAAAATGTTTTCAACAACAACAACGTCAAATCACCTGGTAGCATAAGACAATAAAATCTTATGTTTGATGTGCATTTTAGTAATATCAATGTCTAAAAAAATTAAAATGTACCAGCTTGTGTGAATTATCAACACCTATTCAAACATGTATGATCACTCACAAGCTAATACACCAAATTCAATGCAGTTGTCAGCATAATGTGAATATTTCATTCGCAAATCACTTAACAGTGTACAACGTGGGTCAAAACTTATACAAAATAGGCCAAAGTCAGCCTCGTTCTGGATTGACCTAGTTTGTGTACTATCTAGTGCATTCCAGTTTCAATGCACTATGATCTCAGATAGTGCTTTGATAGCTGGGGTCATTATTTGAAATGACTCTGACACAGCCCAAATCTTTTTTTACCTCAAAAAACATGCTTAATATTGTTAGATACATACCACACTACAATCCTAATGCAACATGTATTCCATTTAAGCACTTTTGAGAGCATAAAATGCATTTCATTGTGAGTACTGTCCAACACACACCCCACCCCCAACTTCTAATTGGGATAGAAAAAGTTTCTATGTCTAAAACAAGAGACCATTGATGGGAGACCTTTGATTGACATCTTGGCTGTGGAATTCAACCACTTTTCTCAATGAATATGCACACCCCTTGATGTATGTGGCTTATGAATGGCTGGAGTCCACCCAGCACAGCCCCCTCTGTCGTGTCCTGTTTGCATATAGGCCGAAGACAGTTTATTGTGTAGCTCCGGCAGAGTCGGAATTGGTACATTCATGTAAAAACGCTTACGCCATTTTCTTTCGTGTAAAACATAACTTATTTGTCCCCTAATCTTTATAATGTTCATATAAAATGCTACTGTAAAGTACCGTCTACTCAGTAGGGACTTCGATACAGATGTAAGTCTGAGGCATTTGGAGAATGTCTTTTAAACTTAAATACTTCTATAGTTTGCTTGTATTAGGCGTCTTTAGTAAGCTCGGCATGGGCCGCTGTCTTTTCTTCCCGCCACGTGGGTCACGTGGTTGTCCGAATCGCTTAAATTGAGTTTATTCCTCTCTATAACATCTTTAAACAAACCCATTTGAGGTACAAGCGTTATATGTAACAAGTAAAATACTTTGATAGGATCTGTGCTGGCGATTGAGCTGTTTATGAAGGTTTAGACCAATAATTTAGTTACGGTTGATGTTCGCAGGTGGCAGCACCGTGTGGTGCGATTGTCTTCAAGGTTGTGACTTTGTCTTTGTCTTTAGTTTTATAAAAAATGTACAACTCTCTGTGTATGTCCTTGAACCATTGTTGAAACGTGGTTGTTTATTTGTCATTACAGTTTAACCATCATCATCAGAGATATCGTATAAAGAACATGAGATGCGTACAAATCGGTCTTTGTCTTTCTTGAGTGCGTCGACGGAAGATGTCGTGTGACCACGACATAAGTTAAAATCTTATTCGTCATGGCCACGGGAGGTGATCTGCCTGGTGGCAATGGGAGCTACCTAGACTTGCTAGCTGAAGCTGCTACGAAACGTCGTGTCGAAGCTGAACTGGAAAGCACGAGGCGCGAGATAAGGACAATTGAACGAAAAATTCGTTTGGAACGTGACATTAGTTTGTTAGGAGCCCCGGACAGTGACACTGAAGGGAGAGAATTGCCCTCAAGAATAGTGCCTGCTGTCAACAATGACAGTGGTCGTCAAGAAACCGTTCCTAAGGTGTTGTTAGAAAACAATAACAATGTACATGAAGTAGTTAATCAGTTTGTTGACTCCTTTCACCAAATCATTGCTGAACTGAAGGCTGATCAGGAAGCCTTGAATAAAAAATGTGACACTGCCAGTAAAGATAGGTCAAATGTCGAGGTGACTAAGCCAGGCTATGCTGGAGATACCAGCATGGAGCAGTTCGTCAGTACCATGGACAAATTTGCCTTGAAGGCCACTTTGCCTGCGCTAGACATTGTGAAATTCAATGGTGATTCCAGTCAGTACCACAAATTTAAAACGCGTTTTGACCAGATGATCGGGTCGCAAAGCCTTAGTGAGGCCCACAAGATGGCTCACCTCATGCAGTTCGTTGAGGGGCGAGCAAAACGCGCCATAGTTGGATTCGATGGTGTCACGGGGGGCTTGGTTAAGGCGCTAGCTGTCCTAGAACGGCGCTTTGGCCAGCCTCACGCCGTTAGAGAAGCTTGCATTAGTTCCCTTATTCACACACCTACAATTTCAATCAATGACACGCAGGCCCTGTGTGATTTTGCTGACAAGGCTAGGACAGTTTATGAAACTCTAGTAACTTTGCAAGCCACTGGCGAAATGAATAGTGCCAACCTGGCAATCATGGCTCGAAAGCTACCGATCCCTCTCCAAGTTAAATGGCGAAACAAGGCCCAGCAGTTGAGGAAAAGAAATTCCCCTCCTTCACTTGAAAGACTAGTGATGTTTATCGAAGAAGAAGCTGATGCGGCTAGTGACCCCATATTTGGAAAAATCGGAGACTCGCATAAAACCAAGGCCAAGACTGACGTCGTCTTCAGTAAACGTGGCAGTGACAACATCAAACCCGGAAAGACATCAACCTTCACCACCCAAGTGGAGGATGACCATGCAAGCCACAAGCACAACGCCAAGACTAAACCAAAGTGCTACGATTGCAGTGAAAATCACAAGATAGCTGATTGTCCTCAGTTTAAAAGAAAAACGCTGAAGGAAAGGGATAGTTTCGTTCGAACGAACAGGCTATGTTTTAATTGCCTTGCCAAACATTATCTTGCGGACTGTCAAGTAAAGCGACAATGTACTATTTGTCCTGGGAAACACTCCACACTGTTACATAAATTTAAATACAATGGTGACCAAGCAGGTGCGCCAGCCTCATCAAACCAACCAGATGTCGCAAATTCGTATGCGGTAGGGTCATCCAGACCAAGGGTAGCCCTACAGGTTGTCCCAATAAGGGTTTTGGGTCCAGGTGCTTCAGTAACAACTTATGCTCTATTGGACTCGGGGAGTGAAGAAACTTTCATCAGGAAGTCACTCAGTGATAGGCTGAAGCTCCGAGTTGGTAGTCAAGAGACCATGGCCATATCAACAATGGCGGGTGAATCGTCTCTCATTGTGAATAGGGTTAGCCTTGAGGTGGAGGCTGTAAGGTCACCATCGAAGAAAGTTGGCATCCAAGGAGTTGTGGTGCCCACTCTGGATATAAACACTGCACGCCCAAACGTGAGTAAGTGGCCTCACTTGGAGGACATTGAAATGCCAGAAGTGGACATTGAAGACGTTACCATGCTCATAGGTGCAAACGTCCCTGAGGTTCAGGTTCACTTGGAAAGTCGACTGGGGAAAGCTGGTGAACCTTTCGCTGTACGAACATTACTTGGCTGGTCTGTATTTGGACCAATCAGTCCGGCCGGGAGTGATAGTAAACAGAAGGTAAATGCGCACTTCATGAAGTATGGTGAAACTCGGCCAGAGTCGCACCTACATCAGTTCTTGGAGTTGGATAGTTTAGGTGTCGTGGAGAAGAAAGGGATGTCTGCTGAAGACCGCCGTGCTTTGAAAAGACTCGAGGACACAACTAGAAAAACGGACAACCGGTATGAAGTCGGCATGCTATGGAAAGCTGAGAACACATGGCTGCCAGACAACAGAGCATTGGCTGAATCTCGTTTAGAGTCGCTGAGAAGGAAGTTAGTTAAGAACCCAGAGCTTCATGAAAAATACACTGCGTTCATGACGAAACTGTTTAGCCAGGGATATGCTGTGCAACTGAGCGAAGAAGAAAAACTAAAGGGTAATTCTAAAACATGGTATTTGCCGCACCACTCCGTAACACATCCTCGCAAACCTGAAAAGGTAAGGGTTGTGTTTGATGCAGCCGCAAAGTTCAAGGGTGTTTCTCTAAATGACCAGCTGCTAAATGGCCCTGATTTGACTAACAGCCTGCTCGGTATACTTTTGAGATTTCGTGAACAGCCAGTCGCTATTGTAGGAGACATTGAAGGTTTCTTCCTCAGAGTTGGAGTACCAGATGATGACAACGAAGCGCTCCGATTCCTGTGGTGGGAAAACGGAGACCTGACTGGCCCGGTCGTTGAGTGTAAAATGGTACGACACATTTTCGGCGCTAAGGATTCTCCATGCTGCTGCAACTACGCACTTAAACAAACCGCGGAGAAGAGTGTAGGATTCAGTGAACAAGCAGTAAATGCTATTAAGAGGTCCTTTTACGTAGACGACCATGTAGACAGCGTCGATACTGCAGAAACTGGCATTGGTCAGATCCAGGAGGTAACAGAACTATTGAGAGACAATGGCGGGTTCAGAGTGACCGGATGGATTAGCAATGACCGAGAGGTTTTGAACACTGTTCCTGAGAGTGAGCGAGCAAAGTCCCTACTAAACCTAGACTTAGACAAGTTACCCGTCTCAAGAGCCCTAGGTGTTGAGTGGGATGTTGAGGAGGATGTCCTCAAATTTAGCGTCGTCAAGCCTAGTCAACCCGACACCAAGAGAGGCGTCCTGTCAGCGCTAAGTTCGCCTTTTGACCCAATTGGACTCATATGCCCAGTCATATTGGAGGCCAAGAATATCATGCAGCGTTTGTGGAAGATACAGAAGGATTGGGACGATCCACTGCCAGCAGATGAGCTAAGAAACTGGGAAGACTGGAAAAATGAGTTGTCTTCATTGACTGGCGTGAAAATACCACGGTGTTACTTGGTTTGTCAGCAGGAGGTGAAGGACATTTCACTGCACAACTTTTCGGATGCCTCCTCCATAGGGTATGGAATGTGCGCTTACCTTAGGTTTGAATATCCCAACGGGGATGTCAGTTGTTCACTCGTCATTGGTAGGTCAAGATGTGCACCTGTGAAAACCACGTCCATCCCTAGACTGGAATTACAAGCCACAACGTTAGCCACGCGAATCTCTAGTTCTATCCAGGAGGAGCTGAGATTGAAAATAGCCAGAGTAACGTTTTGGACTGACTCAATGACTGTACTGCAGTACATTCAAAACGAAACGAAGAGATTTCATGTGTATGTGGCGAACAGAGTCGCGGAAATTAGAGACGTTACAACACCAGGACAATGGAGACACTGTCCTGGCAGCTTAAATCCAGCAGACGATGCTTCACGTGGAGTGAAACCAAGTGCCATGGCAGATCTGAAGCGTTGGTGGCAAGGACCAGAGTTCCTCCTGAAGTCAGAGGAATATTGGCCTGAAAGTGATGTTGGCCCCCTGCCAGACACGGACGTCGCAGTGAAACGTGAGAAAACTGTGTTGGTCACAACCGAACTGGACGTGAAGGAATGTGGTCTACACAAGCTAATACTCGAGGCCAAGTCATGGTCAAGTTTGACAACGAAGGCAGCTTTTGTAATGAGCATGGGAAAAACCGGTCCTGTTCCAGAATTTGTGACTGCTGAAGAGGAAGAGAAAGCCTCAAGGTGGATAATCGAGACAATCCAAGCTGAAAGTTTTGCCCAAGAAATTCATCAGCTGAGAAATGGTAAGGAAGTGAAAGGAGAGACTATGAAAGGTTTGAAACCCATACTTGTGGATAACATTCTAAGAGTCGGCGGGCGATTAGAGAAAGCGCCAACGTTGTCTGAGGATGAAAAACACCCTATAATCCTGCCCAAAGAACACTATGTCAGCAAGTTAGTCATGCGCCAGGCCCATGGCGACTTGGCTCACGCTGGCCGAGAACAGTCTCTAGCTGAAACCCGGAAGAAGTTTTGGGTCTTAGGAGGCCGCCGTCTGGCCAAGAAGATTGTCCGTGAATGCATCGATTGTCGTCGCCAAAATGCTAGGCCAATGGAACAAGTGATGGCTGCCTTACCTGCATGCAGACTTACACCCTACAAGCCCAGTTTCAGCTTCACTGGTGTGGATCTGTTTGGCCCCCTAGAGGTGAAATGGGGCCGCGGGACTGCTAAACGCTGGGGTTGTTTGTTTACTTGTCTTGCAACCCGTGCTGTCTATCTCGAAAAGGTGCAGTCTCTCAGCACAGATGATTTCATTCTCACCCTTCGACAGTTCATAAGCAGACGAGGACCCCCAGAAGTGATCAGGTGTGATAACGGTTCGAATTTCACGGGAGCCGAAAGGGAGTTGCGAGAGGCCATTGAGACTTGGAATCAAAGGACAATCACTGATAACATGCAGCAACGTGGAATCAAGTTTATATTCCAACCCCCAACTGCCGCTCACATGTCTGGGGTTTGGGAGCGTTTGGTGAAGACTTCAAAACATCACTTGAAAGCACTGTCGGGTGATCGCCTGCTCACGGAAAACGGTTTACGTACATTGTTGGCTGAAGCCGAAGCCATTATGAATGGCCGTCCTCTTTGCTCTGTGTCGGACGAACCCAAGGACCTCGAAGTACTGACGCCAAACCACTTCCTTCTGCATAGAAAAGTGTCAGGACTACCGCCTGGCATATTTGTAAAAGAGGATCATCTCCTCCGACGGGAATGGAGGAAGGTGCAATATCTTCTTGATCTTTTTTGGAAAAGATGGCTTAAGGAGTACCTGCCAGGTTTGCAGCGCAGAGAGAAGTGGCAGACAGAAAAGCGAAATGTACGAGTTGGGGATCTAGTCATGTTGGCAGAGGACAATATCAGACGAAGCCAGTGGACCCTGGGTCGTATTACCGAAGTATACCCAGGAACGGATGATGTTGTAAGATCAGCGACAGTGAAAACTGCATCAGCAGAGTATCATCGCCCCATTGCCAAGCTCTGCTTGCTTGAAGCCGTCGAAGACAAACCAGACGTTTGTGTCCGTTAGACTATCAGAATTCATACTAGTATATTGGAGCACTGTTCTTTATCTTGGGAAAAAGCTTCTTAAGTGAAATATTGAGACCAAGTGAAATAGTGACCATGTTGACCACAAGTAGCGCTCTTGTGTCAATTAGCCTTGCTTTATCTCTGAGTGTTATTTGAATTTGATTTGGATGTTTACCTTGGGAAATAATGTCTCCTGGGAACATACTTTGTGGGTTGTATCAGAGATTAATATTGGCTTAATTGTTATGAAAGGGCTAGCTGTGTAATTTGTGAAAGTTTTCTGAGCAAGTACTATTTTTGAGTGGAATTCTTGGATTCAAGGATGATAAGTTCTATGGATCAAGTGGATTCAAATTCGGATGTGTTCACCATGTGTTATTGCAGTATTAGTTGTCAGGCTCGCTCCTTTCTATAGTTTCATGCTGTTGTAAGATTTCGGCCGGATCTTACAATGGTTCTGCTCTGTTTTTGAACCAGGTTCTCATTCAGAACAGTTTTTTAGCCTTTTTCACTGTTATTTAATGCAGTGGGCGTTGGGGAGCCAGACAGCTGATACATGGCAATTATTGTGCAAGTTATGTTTGTGTTTCTATGTTCATTGGAGTGGATTTGAAATCCATTATGTCGCTTTCCTTGGATGACACTGTTTCTATGTGGTTCTAGACTGGATAGGGTTTATCCCTGCAGCTTAAGGACTAGTGTTCTCAGTTGATGAGAAGTCAGGACTTTATTACCGGTATTACTGTGAACAGTGTACGGAAATTTAAAGGATCTATAGTTATATTCGCCAGACATTTCTTGGTCTATAGTTGAATGATTTCAACCAATTTTGGAGTTATCAAGGACACTCCGTGTTATGTAACAAGCGTCTTAATGGTGAGTCGCTTGTTGGGGCCGCTATGTCGTGTCCTGTTTGCATATAGGCCGAAGACAGTTTATTGTGTAGCTCCGGCAGAGTCGGAATTGGTACATTTATGTAAAAACGCTTACGCCATTTTCTTTCGTGTAAAACATAACTTATTTGTCCCCTAATCTTTATAATGTTCATATAAAATGCTACTGTAAAGTACCGTCTACTCAGTAGGGACTTCGATACAGATGTAAGTCTGAGGCATTTGGAGAATGTCTTTTAAACTTAAATACTTCTATAGTTTGCTTGTATTAGGCGTCTTTAGTAAGCTCGGCATGGGCCACTGTCTTTTCTTCCCGCCACGTGGGTCACGTGGTTGTCCGAATCGCTTAAATTGAGTTTATTCCTCTCTATAACATCTTTAAACAAACCCATTTGAGGTACAAGCGTTATATGTAACAAGTAAAATACTTTGATAGGATCTGTGCTGGCGATTGAGCTGTTTATGAAGGTTTAGACCAATAATTTAGTTACGGTTGATGTTCGCAGGTGGCAGCACTGTGTGGTGCGATTGTCTTCAAGGTTGTGACTTTGTCTTTGTCTTTAGTTTTATAAAAAATGTACAACTCTCTGTGTATGTCCTTGAACCATTGTTGAAACGTGGTTGTTTATTTGTCATTACAGTTTAACCATCATCATCAGAGATATCGTATAAAGAACATGAGATGCGTACAAATCGGTCTTTGTCTTTCTTGAGTGCGTCGACGGAAGATGTCGTGTGACCACGACACCCTCCCCCTCAACTAAACTGTCAATAACATTCTTGGTGGTCAACTTGTGTATGGTATCATGATACAGCCTGGTACAGGGACCTTTCTGCTTGATTAATTACACACATTTGGGTTAATTTGTTTATACACTTGTCTGCTATAATCTCTCAAACTCAGCAGGCTGCTTGTTTGCAAGGCGGCATATTCCTTTGATCTTGTAATAGGGATAGATTTTGTTTCTGATACTTCAAGTACAGAAGGTCAATTCCATGGTGTTGACCATGTCTTACTGTAGTGAATGAGTACAATTTACACCCTTTCTGGTCATCAACGAAGTGGCTATCACATTTTTGATGTTGCTTGTCCAGCTCATTATCAGCCGCTCATTAGCATATTGACCACAGTAACCATGATGAAACACGTGGTGGTGAAGATCAAGTGCTTCCTGCCTTGTCAATTTTGTTACATCTTTCCTGGTTCCAGTTCTTCTGAACAGGTTAAACTTATTTTGTTGTTCCTTTGGTGGATTATATTCTTACTTCTTTTGGATTATCAATGTTTCACCTTTGTAGGCCTATATTCATTCAGTGACCCTTACTTTGATTTATATTTTTCGACCAAAAAAGGAATATGGAATGAAATAATTGTTTGGATATTTGGATATTCTTGATTCAATGGATTAGGGATGTTGAGAGGGTGATTTTATTTATTGCACTGCAATAGTGAATTCAATGCACATTTCAGATGGACAAACTCCACTTTCCATGCATGGCACTATTATTGTTTACATTCCTAATATAGGTAAACTAGGACATATTATGCATGAATCTATGTCAGTGGGCAGCCAAGTTTATGCTAACCAGGTATACTAAACCGAGGCTATAATCTGCCAGCAACTGGGTCACTTTGGATATCAGTTACACTTTGGCTACCCAGAGCACTCACTGTAATTTGTTTGGTACTTTTTTCAGTTTCTTTTTAAAATTTCTATACATACATGTAGATAAAGTAGATAAGGTCTGACTTGTATCATGAGCTGGTCATACAAAAAAGCTGGAGTTTGCACATTCTCATACCATACTGCATTCTGGGGACTGGCTTTAAATTGAACGAATCTAAAAATCCATAATCATTCTCCATCTCAGTGCCACTATCAGTGAGACATACTGAACAGGGCCATAAAGCCGGGCAAACTCCTTTAACATGATCATCCATCTTTGGTTAAAAAGACTTGTGTACCTTTGCTAGAGTCATGGGTTTATTTCAAGTCAAGTTATGATAGAAAGTGATCAGTGAATGTCTTTGTAACAACAGTTGCACATTTAGACATGGTTTCTTGAATCATCTTCTGAATTCTACAAACATTTTTTGTCAAAGTAAACTTAGGCAGCTCATCAACTTAACTGTATCCTCTTTTCTCTGGCCACTTTCTGAAGCTTTTGATGTTAGCATCATTCTGGTTCAAAACCCAAAAAAATCTGCCATTAGATAGACACAATCTTTATGCTAATTTGTGAACAAAAAGTATCAAAACTGAGAAAACAAATGCTAAAATAATCTTAAGGCATTTTCATTAAAAAGGGAAGATACATGTATTGTATGGGAAAAATGTTGGGTCTCTTTTTAAACCATTTTCAAACAGAAACAAAAAAGTGGCCATATTTTTAATACCCAGTACCATGTTCTAGAAATGACAACTAGCTCATCGTCAGCGTCCAAAAAGGTGTACCAAGCACATAATGAAATACAGACTAAACTTGAAAGAGACATTACATACAGTTAACACAGACACCAGGGAGTGAGTGAAAGATAAAATGATCATAGGAATGAAGCAAAAAGGCATGGCAATATACATACATATGCAGTAGATATACCCTGTCACCAAAAAAGCGATACTACAATGCAAGTTAAACGTTAAAAGAGAAAAATAGTTTCCTCTATAAGTATTGATGCAATTATAGGCATCCTTGATTGTAATTATTTTGTGTCATTCTGTATTAACAAAAAAAACCACACCAGAAAATGTGACCTGTTCTGGAAAAATGAATGGTCCAGGGACCTTGTGCTCACCTCGCGTAATAAATGTCAATGCAGTATGTTCAACAGTCTAGGGAGTATAATATTCAAGATGGCAGTGGCCATATTTGTCACCGGATTACATTGAAAACTGGGGATACTGTTACGAGTACATAGATACATTAAATTTGGTTGCAATGCCATCATTAATTTCAGAGTAGCGAACTTTTCGTCAGACTCCCATCGAAAAAAATCGAAAAGATTTTGTACTGTTGTGCCACGTTTTCACCAAAACGTTTTCCTTATAGTTTGTGTTTGTACAAATTCATGTCCCAATAATTTGGCTCAAAGACCCCCCTTCTGAAATAGGTTTTGGTATCCTAATTGCTCCTCTCCCACATGATTATTGATTGCAACAAAGACTGTAATGCTGGTTCTCCAAGAAATACATGTAGAGTAAGTGTGGCTTGAAATACACCTTCCACTATGTTAGTTCATTCAGACTCATTCATTACATCAAACATAATTGATTAGTAAAAATACCAAATTCAGAGACAAATTTATAACAGAGTAAATTTTCAGTTCATTATAAGAAGAGGTTTAGATCATAACAAGACTAACATGTTCATAGTAAGTAAAGAAAAATTTAAAAGCGAGATTGCCATCTGGCAGCCGTATTGGGTTCTGGATCAGACTCAAAATCGATACAGCACTGTTCCCACCTTTGCACTTTATAGAGAAAACTAAAACAAGCATCGAAATTTTTATTCATAGCTTATCCTGTGGGTAAAGGAGATGCATCAAATACCTATTGTCGGCTAATTTGACCAAAGTTAACAAGATTTTGATAAGGTGATGACGATCTTCCTTGATGAACATGTCATAGGATCGTGTGTGGTATATCATTGCCTTTTCATCTTTAAGCTCTTTGTAAACAGGCTCCTGCAGTTGCTTGAAATGGTCCTCATCTATTTCCAAACCTGTCAAACAGACCTGAAGCACAAAAGTATAATTTTACTGCTCACTGTTTCACATTTTACACTTGGTCCAGGACCATGTGCTCACCTCGGATAATGATGATAATGCATGTCATTTGCCCTGAATTTACATGTCACATGGAAATTCGTTGAAATCTGGGATAATCACAGAGGCAATTCCATCAATAGTTTCACTTATCAGAGTTAGTAAGACTTGGTTTAACTTTCAAGATGGCCCCCTGGCAGCCGTATTGGTTATCGCATGAAAATCAGAGACGATGACATGCGTCCATGTAGAAATAAAGAGATACATGAATTTTGGTTGCAAATGCAATACGATAACCAGTTTCAGAGTATAGGACGAACAAGCCAAATTTTAGGGTAGAATAGAGGGTTGCTACACGCATCTTCTACTAGCTCAAATTGAAACAAAACATGCCACAGCTATTGGCGACTTGATGAATTTTGACCTTTGTTAATGTTACTGACCTTGAAAAGTAGGTCTAATCGAAAACCCGGATCCACTGTATACTACAGCTACCAAGTTTCAAATGTGCATGCATAATAAGCACTACAGCATTGAATCAGTAACTGCATTTCTATTTTCCTGATCCACTATTTTAATACGAACAGCGTACCCTTCAGTTCAAAGATGTGAATTCTTGTGAGTTAAGGCCCGTCTCCATCATAGTGTTTCTGCTCGTCGTTCGACGTTGCGTTAAAAGTTAAGACGCGGCAGCGACAGCGTCTTTTAAGACGTATATTGTCTGCACCATTTCACCGACAATAAGGTTGTCAGTGAAATGTGCAGACAATTTATGTTACAGCACGGTTTTTATAAGTCGCTTCCGGGAGTGCCGCGTCAAAACGTTTTTAAAATGCAACGTCGAACGACGAGAAAAATGCTCTGATGGAGATGGGCCTTTAGATAGAGTATTCGACCAAAGATAGTGGTGAATTCCAGAGCCACATACATGTAAGAAAATCAATCAGCCTGGATAACATCCAGTCCAGAAGTGCCAGTTTAATAAGAACTGTTACTGATCTTGAAATAATAAGCTGAGTCAGAAAAGTTCTGTTCTGTACTTACATTTGTTCCTTGTATAGTTAATCCCAGGACATGCCTTTTTTTCTCATGTATGGGGAGGATTGATTCCGATACTTCAAGTAGGAGCTCAGCTGCATGCTGCCCACGCAGTTTATCACTCAAGAAAGAATCCTCCTCCTCATCATCATCATCACTATCATCACTGATGTCCTCATCAATTAAGCGCCGACGCTTCTCTGGAGGGCCACCTGCTATTTTTGGCATTTTTTTAACCTAATCAAAAAATGATAATAAAATGCTTAGAGTCAGGAATGAAATTTTGGATATATTAGCGCAAGAGGCAATATAAGGGCACTTTCACACAATAGGTTGCCTTCAAAAATTTGAAGTTCGATGTGATATATTTGCAAACAGGTGTCAGTGAGATTAGTTTTGATGGTTTCAAGTTGTAACCCATGGTAGGGGGAGTCTACAAGCCAAATATGAACATTATAGGAGTGTCGGTTGCAACGCTAGACATCTTTTTAACACATTTTTGGCCACATTTGAGTGTTTCATCCTTATTTTCTACTTGTTTAACATGATGTTTTTGAATGAAGACTTTCAAATTATACATTTCATTTGACAATTCTGGAGAAGGACACAGGTAAACTTAGTACAGTCCAAATGTTGTCAAAATCGGTCCATTCGTTCTGGAGTTATGGTGGCAAAACCAAACCATGTCACTTTCTGTTAAAACGTTTTGAGCAATGTCCTCTCCAGAACATCACAGAAAATGAAAAGGCTACATTCAGTTGCTTTCAGAAATGGAATGTCCACAGTAACCTACTAGTCATGCCTCCCTCTCTAGCTGGATGACTGAAAGCGAGGCCCATGGAATGAGGTCCCGCAAATTCTGTTAAAAAACTGTCCTCTCCAGAACAAGAAATATTTCATTCAGTGCATGAAAGCCAGCAGTGACATGCATTTTCCCTTCAAGTATTCGGTCAAACTAACTAACAACAAGAGGCCCAAGGGCCTGGCGCTCAGCTGAGTTAATATCATTAATATCTTCCCGGTGTTTAGTTCATTATGCATGAAAATGGCATGCTCCATGGTATTTGATATCCTTTTGCGTTCACTACGGTACCAATGTTTTTGGTTGACATAATTATGCCACTGTTCATTCCTCAATCCTGACCATAATTCGGGTGAAATCATCGTATGAAAATATTTACCGAAACATGAAGTTTATGCCATGAATGAGGATACTCATTGTCATAGCCTCGTTTACAAGTACGAAGTATTTTCCCGCGAATATTCAAAACTGCTTGGCTCCTTGCCAGTTAAATAACATGTGACTATACACAAAATAGAAAACTTTGATGGAAATTGTAAATCATTTTTTATCTATCAGGGGAAACAAGCTGATGATGATCAAATAAATCATTCATGAGAAATCGTTTTGTTGCTGAAGCTTGCATGACGAAGTTAATGCTAAACCTTTTCTTGTGCTCTACTGCGCCACCGTAGTTTTCTATTTAGACTAGCGATGACGTCATTTCTGGTGATTCCCTACGTTGTCCAATGAGCGCTTTTTAAAATGTGCCATTTGGTATTGTACAGTATGCAATGTATTTTTTCAGCGCTGCCAGTTGCCGAACAGAATGCCGTAGCTCCCTCAATTTCCAATCAATTTTTATGGGAGTGACATTATTGTATTGCTTAGAATGTCTACTTTTTACTCATGAAAGAATCGTAGAACTAAAACATAATAGGCGAACAGAATCATGCCGATTCACTGCACATACTGTGGGAATTCTCCACTTCAAAATACATCGGCGATGTCATCGCGAACAGAGCATGCACTTCCGATATCGTTTTCACAGAAATGTGGCCAAATTTTCAAGAACTAATTTCTGAATTTAGTCCCTAAAGACCTTATGACTACCACTGAAACGATCTAGTGATAATATCGCCCACTAGACTACTTTTTAAGCAGAAAATTGGGTACTTGAGTGTCATTGAGCTCCAAGATTATTGCACATGGCGTAAACAACATGCCGCCATTTTGTCTCCGCTTCGGTATTTCGTACGCCGCTTATAATGCACCTTCTCAATTAAAACCAACATAATAAGGCCTTACATCGTTGATTGAATAGGAACACCACACAAAACACAATAAAGTGGGGGTACAATCGATTACGAAGCTGAAGTGAACAGTGATTTATTCCTGGAGCTACTGCTTTTGTTGTGTAGCTGCCATGTTTTGAGAACTGGCAAATAGGAGACTTCATTGATGGCTGACGTCATCGGGCGGGAATTTGAATCGGCAGAAATAATTAAAAGGCAGGTAGCGCCCTCTCCTGCTAAAATTTTGAACTTTTTCTCAATAAAATAGATTTTCAAGAATTTTATCTTAATATTAGAGCATATTTCGACTAATTCTGCTGCTCCTAGGCCGATATAGGCCAGTTTCCTTCATGCACTCTCGCTCGCAGGAAGTAGGTCGAATGGCGACAAATTTTGTTTTGAAAGTAGAGTTTGACCAGAAGTATCCAGAAATGCAAAATTGAAGTATCTAGGTCTTACGGTTACAAAATGTGCACCATGGGTTTAACGGACGGATGGATGGATGGATGGATGGATGGACAGACGGACGCCACTGAACAACTTATTTGACAAGCTCGGCTGACTTAGTCAGCTGAGCTAAAAACAGAAAACATTTCAACCTGCTTTGACTGTGAATGACAATGGGATAAAATGTTATTTAACAAAATGTCCTCTCCAGAACATCTATTTAACATGATGATGACTGACAATAAAATGCTGCTACTGACATTCATATTAGATCCAATATGAGATACTGGTACAACATCATGCAGAAAAGTGCAATTCGCTCCACCTCAGTCACTAAAAAAGGTCAAATAACTGTAAATCACCACGGTGCCAAGTGGGTGCCACTCAACTGAAATCTAGACCCTTTTTTAGGGGAAACCAATCGCTGGATAATCCTCAGGAAAGTCAGAAACCATGAATGGCATGATCATTTGTCAGGAACCTTCAATTAGAGAAACGTGCGTCACCATCTCATGGATGATTTCACAGTTGTGGTGATCTGTGCACATTGATATTGTTGTTAAAGAAAATGTCCTCTCCTGGACAGAAGGCTGAGGCTTACTTTGCTGTATCAAATATATTTGTTCTCATCTCTGTTCGACTTGACTGAATGGCAAAAGGTGTTCTAACCAAAAATGTATCATCTGCTACTGTGAATCACTATATCAGTGTCTTAACAAGTTGACATGTGCGGGGCTACTCATATAAGTATTGCCCATGATAAAAATATATGAAGGCTGGAATGACCTTGAAGTGTAGAAAATCAATCTATGATGATGTCCATCTTCTTCAATGGTTTATTCCCATTACTTGAAGCAGTTCTGCCTTAGATATGAGCCTGTACTGCGCTTGTTATTCAGTCCACCTTCGCGTTAAAAGTTGTGTCCTCTCCAGAACATTACTCATTTTCTTACATAATCAGCTGTCAATTTAAAATAACTGAATTCATGCTATGTTAGACCCTCTTGCCATGTTTGCTTTTGGTCAGGAAGACCATTTTGTGATTTATTTTCGTTACGGTTTCCTGTTAAAATAATCCTTGTTGTTATCATGAATTTTGTGAAATAGCTGAAGGCGAGCATTTGCCAATATTAAATCTCAGAATTTAGGGATTTGTAGTAAAAGGAGGAGCAATGCTACAAAAATGACAATGTAAGAGAAAAATTAGCATTCATAACAAACCAGAAGTGTTATAATTTGAAGGTTGATTTCATGTTAAACTATTTTGTCATCTCCAGAACATATGTTTTGAATTTGTATATCAACTTTAAACCTTTGTACAACCAAAACTGCCCGGAGTATGAACCTGAGATTTTCTGGAGACCATTCTTTCTATCCAATCAACATTCTCAATGAATTTCACTATGCCAGGTACAACAATTTACTTTCTATTCAAGATGAAGGCCGGTCATTGGGAGAAAGTGGTTCGTTTTCAGCCCTAAAATCAATTTTTTGTGAAAAATATAATTTTCAAGATGGATTTTTTGTTTCATTTACTAGTGTTACAACATTTCTAGTTGAAATAGGGCAAATTCTAGATGATACAGGTTGAATTTTGCATTGCTGTCACTTTTGTCAGTATTCCCCTAAAAAAAAGCATTGTTTTCCTTTGGAGTAGTATATTTTTGTAATCGTTGGGGTTGTAGCCTTCTCCTTGTAAGTTAAGTTTCCCCTATATTTCTACTGTTAAGCAATAAAAAAAGTTTTCCATCATATCCAACTTTATTTTTCACTCATTTGAAACATTCAAGGCAACCTTTTGTGTGAAAGTGCCCATAAAAAGCAGCCAGGGGAATTGTGCTCACCAGATTGATCTTGGACAAATAATAATTAAAAATTCACTAGATTTAAAACAGAAATTTATAGCAGAATGAACAGATTATTGCAATTTGAGCCTTGTGACCAGTTTGAATATGGCTTCAAAAGGTACATGTAGGTCACTGTCTTGAGCCCAGAAAGTACGAGTTCAATTTGCATTGAATTGGGATGTTTTTGTATTAATGTATGTCAGTCATTCATGTCACGTCATGTTGTCATTTCAGACATTCACATACCAAGTTTCAACTTCATGTATCTAGCATCAATGGTGAATGGTGAGCAAACGTGCCACCATTGTGGAATGGGAGATGAATGAATGATCCAGGAACCATGTGCTCACCTCAGCTAAAATGTTAGTGCATGTCATTTGCAGTGGATGTGGATTGACATCTGATCAACAGTTTAGCCAGGGAGTAACAGGGTTTCGTTGAATTTTCAAGATGGCGGCCTTGCTGCCATATTTGTCATAGATTACATTGAATGTTTGGGATAATGTAAAGAGTACATATGTAATTACTTAATGATATTTGGTTGCAATCCAATTATCACTTACAAAGTACAATGTAATTAGGATTTTGATTGATTTTAGAGATGGCCGCCTGGCAGCCATATTATATTATAGTTTTGTCCAAGTTGTTAAGAAATCTTGAAAATCGCTCTGAGTCTGATTTCCAAGATATCTGAACAATCTCAAATGAATTCTCCCAGAAAGTCCCAGCATGTTCTTCCATTCCAAACTTTGCTCCGACTTCATCTGCACCAGAAATGTTGACTTTGCACCAACATACATTTTCCTGTGCTAAATGCAATGAAATGCACTGCCAGCAGTCTTGAGTCATGAACAATGTATGATATGACCCTCTGTGTACAACGTGATTAGGTCCTGGGTCTCAAAGCCTGTACATTTTTTTTGTGTACAAAAAATTTCCTATGCTGCAACATTTTGCCAAATTTGAGAGTGGTTGTGGTCAATTAAAAACACTTTGGAATGGAAGAACATGCTGGGACTTTCTGTGAGGATTCATTTGAGGTAGGTTTTGTCCAAATTGTTCAGATATCTTGGAAATCAGAGCGATTTTCAAGATTTCTTAACAACTTGGTCATTGGACAAAACTTTATTAGACTGAAAATTTGGGCTAAGGTAAAGAGTACATACATTATGTACATTACATAGACACATTTACATAACCACATGGGTTTAAATCCAATCATCGTTTTGCGAGTCATAGGACTTTGTTCAATTTTCAATATGGCCACCTGGCGGCCATATTCAATCAATCAATTTTGAGCACGCCAAATTTTAGGGGTAAAGTAGAGGGTCACTAGATACATGTCCACACAAGTTTAGAAATGTGCCACCTTACCGTGATTTAATGAATTTTGACCTAATGTGACCTTGAACAAGAGGCCCAAGGGCCTGGCGCTCAGCTGAGTTAATATCATTAACATCTTCCCGGTGTTCAGTTCATTATGCATGAAAATGGCATGCTCCATGGTATTTGATATCCTTCTGCGTTCACTGCGGTACCAATGTTTTTGGTTGACATAATTATGCCACTGTTCATTCCTCAATCCTGACCATAATTCGGGTGAAATCATCGTATGAAAATATTTACCGAAACATGAAGTTTATGCCATGAATGAGGATACTCATTGTCATAGCCTCGTTTACAAGTACGAAGTATTTTCCCGCGAATATTCAAAACTGCTTGGCTCCTTGCCAGTTAAATAACATGTGACTATACACAAAATAGAAAACTTTGAAATTGTAAATCATTTTTTATCTATCAGGGGAAACAAGCTGATGATGATCAAATAAATCATTCATGAGAAATCGTTTTGTTGCTGAAGCTTGCATGACGAAGTTAATGCTAAACCTTTTCTTGTGCTCTACTGCGCCACCGTAGTTTTCTATTTAGACCAGCGATGACGTCATTTCTGGTGATTCCCTACGTTGTCCAATGAGTGCTTTTTAAAATGTGCCATTTGGTATTATACAGTATGCAATGTATTTTTTCAGCGCTGCCAGTTGCCGAACAGAATGCCGTAGCTCCCTCAATTTCCAATCAATTTTTATGGGAGTGACATTATTGTATTGCTTAGAATGTCTACTTTTTACTCATGAAAGAATCGTAGAACTAAAACTTAATAGGCGAACAGAATCATGCCGATTCACTGCACATACTGTGGGAATTCTCCACTTCAAAATACATCGGCGATGTCATCGCGAACAGAGCATGCACAAGTTTTCCGATATCGTTTTCACAGAAATGTGGCCAAATTTTCAAGAACTAATTTCTGAAAGTAGTCCCTAAAGACCTTATGACTACCACTGAAACGAACTAGTGATAATATCGCCTACCAGACTACTTTTTAGGCAGAAAATTGGGTACTTGAGTGTCATTGAGCTCCAAGATTATAGCACATAGCGTAAACAACATGCCGCCATTTTGTCTCCGCTTCGGTATTTCGTAGGCCGCTTATAATGCACCTTCTCAATTAAAACCAACATAATAAGGCCTTACATCGTTGATTGAATAGGAACACCACACAAAACACAATAAAGTGGGGGTACAATCGATTACGAAGCTGAAGTGAACAGTGATTTATTCCTGGAGCTACTGCTTTTGTTGTGCAGCTGCCATGTTTTGAGAACTGGCAAATAGGAGACTTCATTGATGGCTGACGTCATCGGGCGGGAATTTGAATCGGCAGAAATAATTAAAAGGCAGGTAGCGCCCTCTCCTGTTAAAATTTTTGAACTTTTTCTCAATAAAATAGATTTTCAAGAATTTTATCTTAATATTAGATCATATTTCGACTAATTCTGCTGCTCCTAGGCCGATATAGGCCAGTTTCCTTCATGCACTCTCGCTCGCAGGAAGTAGGTCGAATGGCGACAAATTTTGTTTTGAAAGTAGAGTTTGACCAGAAGTATCCAGAAATGCAAAATTGAAGTCTCTAGGTCTTACGGTTACAAAATGTGCACCATGGGTTTAACGGATGGACGGATGGATGGATGGATGGATGGACAGACGGACGCCACTGAACAACTTATTTGACAAGCTCGGCTGACTTAGTCAGCTGAGCTAAAAATATCTAGGAGGAAGAGTGACAAAAGAATTCCCTCAATGAAGTTCTCTGCTTATTTCTTTGGTGACATATTTTTCTAAAAGTAAGACGCTTTTCCAATTTTAGATTGTAGAAAAACGTGTTCTTCGATATTTTTAGAAATAGGAAGCGCAAGCCATGGCACAAAAACCCATTCAAGCACTGTCAGTGCATCCCGAGTTCAAAAGTTTATGTTACCCCTCAATTAAGACACAACGTCATTTCCCAAGTGTACAATGGTTGTAGTAGAGGGGGAAATCGATTGATACATGATGACCTCATCATGCATCGACATGGCTCCAGACAAGGCTCCGCATGAAGATGGTTGCAGCGTGAAGGGCTAAACTCCGGTCCTGTCTGAGCCAGCAACTAAAAGAAGTGAGGTTTGCTAGTACATGTAACCTCACTTTTCTGAATCTGAGGTTGTTTTTCATCACAAACCTCACCTTTTCATGGTAAGATTTTGCGAAAATCGCAGATAAATAAACTGATTTTTTGAAAGAAGATGAATTCTTTGCTGGGGTAGCACTAGCAGTAATGGGCCATTTCAAATCGGCATGCCTTAGAAATGATTTTTTTGGGCTGTACCTCAAGAAGGCTGAGGTTCACAAAACTGACAACCTCACTTTTTCAAGGTTGAAAGAAACCTCAATTTATTGAGGTACAACTAGGCACACAACCCCACAAAAACAAGGTTCCAACAATAGAAACCTCAGAAAATCAAGGTTAAAAATAAAATGTACAATTGAGTACCAGGTACCTCATTTTTCAGGGCATGAGAATCCTTGATGATACGAGGTTGCAGCACACCTCATCCATGTCATATTTTTGAGTTGGTCTGGACTGGCCTTGGAGAAGAATGATGATTCAATCAAATCTTACAGACAAATTTTCCCATTTTACAGGCAATGTCTTGGTGGAAACTATCACGTGCACAGTAGAATTTAGAATAGTGACTGGGAAGTCGACACCATGGTAAACTAAAAATGCCCTCAATTAAGAGGAGGTAGTAAGTCTTGCCCAGATGGCAACACATCATAGACTGAAAAAATTATTTATATTATGTGTCATGTCCTTTGTCTTAGAATTCGTTGATATTGGGAAAAAATGGCAATTGTTCTGGGTTTTTTTTATACACCCTGTAGTACAAACCTACTGCAGACAGAAATGGCTAGCTGAATAGAGTAGCCAAAGTAGAACAGCTACTGACTACTGCAGCTGCGGGTTTAGATCAATGGATTCGTCACTAGCAAATGCGACGCTCAAAGCGAAACTGATTGGCTGCCAAAGAATGACCTGATTGGTCAGCTAGGGTTGTGACGTAAAACTATTTTAGATACCGAAGGTGTTTTCCAATAGCAGTAAGCATTAAAAATGCGTGGTGCGTGTATTCCCACACTATTTGGAGCTCACACATGCGCTCGATGTATGGCGGAGTCGGAGCTGAGCACATCGAAGATATTTAAATGGGCTATTGGCGTTGGCGGTGATCAAGAGGTAACAGGCATGACAGGAAAGAAGTTGAAATTGAGAATTACTAGTACCTCAGCTATTGTCGCCACTAAAACATCTTGATCCTTGCATTTAACATAGCGAAGATCTGGTGTCGAGGTCACTTTTTTCCCAAATATATCCATTTGCTGCATATCTCCAGGACTACAAAGAATTCAAATAGAATTACTTTTTAAAAACAACAGCCAGAACTTCATATGATACAAATACAGACAATGATGAACGTTGACATCTTCCGTTAAAAAGGTAAAATCAAGCTCACTCATTCTCCATAATGCCTCACGTGCGTCGTATGCTATATCCTCCCCACGCTCTGCAACAACCAATGGATTTAGCTGTCCAAGGGTTGAGGCAAAATCGTAGCGTCCAATCAGAAACTTAGTTTTGAAAGTCGGTTACAAATGGTTACAAATAGAAACGTGCCATTTATTTGTAATCTGATTAGCCGAACTCGGGTCACGCGGCACCAGAAGCATGTGATGCAAGACTAGCGAGACGCTTTTTGCTCCAAGCGGATTACTCCAATCTGATTTAATTGGTTGTTCAATTAACTCCCGGTAAGAATGATACATTTGGCACACGACCAGTAGAACGTGTCATACTTGCTGGTTGTGTGAAGGTTAGAAAAGGGCAGGCCCGATGATAACCTGAAGTCAGTGAAGATGAGCTAACTGTGCGCATCATTATTACTATGTACATGTATGCTCAGTGGTAGCGTAAGATTATCGTTTAGAACATACCCGTATGTAACAACTTTCATCAGTGACTGAATTCTTTTCTGGCAATTGGCAGGCTGTGGAGCCTGTGAGTGACACACAATGTCACTCAGACTTATTTTAAAAAATATTTTTGTAGATTGTTCCAAATTGGAAATAATTTAGGAACACTTTATTTTTTAACCCCCAAAACGATCGGTAAATTAAGGGTGTTAGTAATGGAGATGGAGATATTCACATTAAATTTGGTTACAATCCGAAAAAAGGGCCGGAAGGCCAAAACAAGTAACTTACCAGAAGGTTATGATAAAGATACTAGCAAATTCTGCAAATAGTGTTTGGTAATTTATTTCCGATGGTTTCTTGCCCTTGAGGAAGCGCAGCAGCATGGATTCAAATCGTTGCAAAAATATAAGTGTACCTGGATTTCTGAAAAAAAGAAGGATTTTTATCACCTTTCAGTGTTTCACCATCCACAATATTTTTAATGAAACGGTCAACAAGGATTGGAAAAAAAGTCCTGAGGCCATAGAGATTTGCCACTGACAGTCTAAAACAGGAATTACTGTACAAACAACAGCGACAGTACAGAACGATACACCACAATGCACTGGACTGGAATGGGTATTCCTGAATATAGCTGACATCAAAATGGCAACATCGGAAAGATGTTCTTTTGTTTTTAATACCGGTCCCCACAATGCATGCAATTGCAATGTAATGAAGTACATATAAGATTTGTAAGATACACGTGTACCATGGCATGCATGGAATGGACATGATGGACATGAACCTACATGTAACCCTGCTGACATTTATCTCTTTTTTTCAAACTCCGTTTTTAAAATACCAAGTTAGTCAAATTCAAAGTTTGATATCTCAATGTCGACAGTGGACTGCGACAGTGCGTGCTACATGTACTCAGAATGTACTAGATCGCATGCATGAGCAATGATGCACTTTTGGTTTGAAATTCATAAAATTCTGTCATGTCTGTGTGCGGCATATAATTTTTGTTGGTTGCTAAGCTATTTCCTGAACTACGTATGCTAATTTTTAGAGCTTCAGACTGCCGGAGCCTTCAGGAAGTTCCGGAAGGCTCAAAACGTGACGGCAAGCCAATCACCAATGAAACGGCACCCATGACGTGGTATTGTTCAAGCCAAAATCAAGGGATTAAAGCTGGCGACAGCGGGTCGCGGTGATTTAGACGGTACCTTTGACATGTTTGAAGTACCACCTGATGTGTCTCCTTTATAAATCATAAGACCTCGTTGCCCCTAATAATGAAATTCCTAATGATTTTTCATTTCGCTCGATGACTTTTTCGCCCCCAGTCGTCGTGTCGTTCTGATGCTGCGCCTGGGATAGCAATTTGCATTTCTTGAGTTCAAAGAACATGATTCATGAAGATGCACTTCAGAGGGCGTTCAGAAGTTTCAAAAATGATATTACATGTACGATAATATTACATGTACATCATAAATTCACCTCTTGGCCCGTGATTGTTTTTTTTTCCTGACGCAAAACCACGTCCCAGGAGGCGAAATTACCCAACCAGAGGCAAACCTACTGCATGCTATTTGGGGCGAAATGACTGGGGGCGAAAAAGTTATGGAGCGAAACGACCAGATACCATTCGGACACTAGGCGGTATGAATTTCATTCTGCTGGCCTTGCCTTGGCCCGGTCATCCTAAACTGCGTCCACCAGCGTCCACCTGCGTCCACCAGGTTTAAAGTCAGATATAAAGTCATCAAAATTAAATTTAGTAATCATAAACGAAATAAATACACCATAAATCGTATTTCTTGAAAACTTCATGACATTGGGGTGTAAGATAAGGAGTTACTATCTAAAATCACAAGCCTCCTTTAGTGTTATGAAGCCCTGTCATTGCCTCCAAGTTGAATCCAAGATGGCCGCCGACAGGGTGGTGGACGCTGGTACATTTTAGGCAATAACTTGCTCATTTTACACACAAATGTCACGAAATCTCCTTGAAACACGAAAAATGTCCTGCTCATTTCATTTATTGCCATTAGATTTTATTTTGATAACTCTAAACTTGATTTTAAACCTGGTGGACGCTGGTGGACGCATTTTAGGATGACCCCCTTGGCCTGTGGAAAAACTTACAAACGAGTGTTTACGAAGAGTTTACAGGCATTGAAATCTGTCGAAGGCGATGGTTGAGCCATCATCATCTGTGTTGCACATATCCTCGAAGTTTCAGGAAGAGTAAGCCGGCTGATATTTTCTTTCAGTTTATCACAAACATCACGAACCAGCATCAGATCAGCTTCTTTCGCGCATTCAGAACGTGTCATAATCAAGTTTACTTCCTTAATTTCAGCTGGCGAGCAACGAAAAACGTTATCCATGTATTTTGAGTAGAGGGAGACCAACTTGTCCAGGTTTTCCCAACCGGCAATGCCACATCCATCATCAACATGCTGAACACGGGCTTTTTCGAATATTTCATCGTATCCATACATTTCTCTACACCAGAAAATTCCCAGATCCTCGGCATTCATAGCACGCCATGCCGAGGCTCTTCGTGGTATTGGCCTTATGGGCTCTCCTTTAACACGATGTTCACTGCCTTGGCTACTCTCTCCTGATTCTTCAGCGGGCTCATCATGCCCTTTTTGCTCAGAATAGGACAAAATATCGGGGGTGATACTAGACGCCATAATAAAGTAGGCCTATTGCATTTGAAATCTTGTTGCTGCGAGCGTTTACTAATCAGGGTGATCAATGAGGTGACGTCAGTTACGGAAATTACCGATCGTAGCCGAACGCATCCAACTGGTAGATCGACATAGAGTTCACGATGTTCATGCGTCGCCGGTGTCCAGACAGCCCAGACAGGGGTGTGGATGGCTTCTAAATCCCCACCCCCTTGCAGTCACGCACACATGACTGTTCATCTGGTCATCTGTTTGCGCATGCGCGGGGTTCGGACGCACTTTTAAAATCGATCAAGTTTCTGCGAACTAAAACATTAAAAAACCTATGAAAAACCTAAATCTGGATTCATCAAACCATCAGATCTCCAAGTCAACGATGTGAATTATTTGCTGCAGAATTTGAAAAGAAATCGGTCCAGTATTTTTCACAGTTTGCATGGATCAAGTGTCTAACAGCTCTTTCGAGGATTGTATTTTCGCGGTTCGCCATTTTGTTCTTGGTCATGTTTGTATACACTAGAAACGGTGCGGTACGTGCATAGGATTTCATTGCACGATCTTTGACATGTAAAGTTCCAAATAGGATAGGGTGCTTATGTTCAATACCACATTGGCAGATCAGTAAATAGAGATAGGCCAATCAATCTAGCTCATTTTAGGCCTTGACCCACCACAAATTGCAAAAGAAACGATTCCACCTGTATTCATTCAGGAATGACCCCCTAAACACCATACTAAAAATCTCAATGAATCGAAATAGGGGAAGGGGATCAAATATGCTAATTTATGCTAATTAGTAGGCCTAACCAAATATAGGGAAACAATGACTTTTGTCCAAAATCATCCAAATTAGTCCATCAAGGTGTCTAATCATATGTTTTCGGTATCAAGGAAATCAATGAAACCATTCTTGACGAGAAAAAATATGTTGCATCGTGGGTAATATGTTAATTAGTCACCAATTTTTGCCGATTTTCTAAGAAATCTTGATATTAGTAATTTTCGTCAAAGATTCTCCTGTTGTGACCACTTATGAGTCTAACCCAATGGGCTTAGAGGCAATGAAACCTAATAAATATGGTTTTAAAACAATAAAAGGCATTGCATCATGTGAAATATGCTAATTACCCACCGCAAGTACTGATTGAATTGGACACTTTTCTAGTCATTTAGTCATTGTCATCTTCATTGTCAATGTCACTGTCATTCATTACAATAAGTTCAATGTTTGTGCAACTGGTACCCTCACAGTGGCTACAGGCAGAAGAACATAGAAGGCCATGCCTCAGACATGTGCATCTAAGTGTGCTGCACCCAGTTTTACACTCGCATCTGAACATCTCAAGCAATTTGCTTTATGCTGCCGGCAGGTCTGTCGTATTTGGCAACAACTGTCCCCCGACTTCTTTCCAGCCCCACTCGGATGGCTCAAGGTCCGACACATCTCCTTTCCACTCTTGAATTTGGAAGAACACTCTCAAGCTATGATATGTAGCAGCAGCTGATGTAGAGGGCAAATTCTTTGCCTCTACTGCTTTCGAACCCTTTTTCACCTTATCACAATATCGTTTAATAACGCAAACTGTTCAGATCATCTTTTTCTGCTCCGTTAAAAACGCCTACTAAGGCTTCCTCCCCTTCCTTGGTGATATCCTCCTTGGGAGTGTCATTATCGCCACTGAAAACCTGGGCAAGTTTTCAGAACTTTGCATTCTTTATGATCATTTTTAGTGCGTCGGCTTTGCCAATTCCTTGTACTCTTGAAGTTGAGTCACATCCTAGTATAGTATAAATAAATAAGATGTGTGAACACACATTTTCACCAAGTGTGGCTTTCGTCTTCTCTATGTCCCAGACTCTATGCTTGGTTGAATTTGCCTTGGGCTCTGGTCTGAAGAAGATGTCGTATGAGTTGATATCCGCATGGTAACATAGCAGTACGAGTAAATCGGTGTCGTCACCAACATGGACAGTTTGGATTGATATTGCAGATTCAATAGCTGCATCAACGATCATTGCATCTGCATCGCCCTCCGCATGAATTATTTGGCATCCAGTCATTTCTAACATATTACCAAGCATTTTGAGGAAACACTGCTTGTTGTCCTTGTTCTTTAGGAAGTTTTCCTTCTTCATACAGAGGATTGTTTGTCCGGTGAAGATGACACTTATCCCCGCACAACCTCCTGTAGGTCGTATGTGCGTCACATCCTTTATTGAAGACCCATCCTCGTATCCATCGAACACGACTGTTGGCGTACCATATTTCCGGGAAATGTAATCAACATACATTTTACCAATGTCCTCAAAGCTTTTCCAATGTGGCCAAGGTAACCACATAAGTAATGCACCTCCATCCACGACAAAGTTGACACCAAATTTGGGAACAGATTCGGGCTGATAATCTTTCACAATTTCCCACATTGCATCCGCAAGAGATGCTTTATTAGCTTGTCTTGGCAGAACTGGGGATTCAAAAAGTGCTGCTGGAAAACTACACAAATCGTACTCGAATGCGGTGGCTGGATTATCTTCACTGTTAGCAATGACGCACAATCTCTGAAACAGAAGTTGGGGATCGACTTGTACCTTTTCATTCTTAATTGTCAGTGCTGTTTTGGAACCTGACGTGACTGCCTGAGATTTCCTTTTAAACGAATACTCCTGGACATTTTCACTAACCATGGATTCAAGAATGCTTTGTCCAACCTGATGTGCCTTGTCTGCATTCACACTTTCGTCGGCTGTTATCCCATTTATAAGGCCTTGGAGCGATGTGTCTTGTACAAAGGGATCCCATTGCTTGAATGCGTTCAGCAGTTTATACATGTCTTTCATATCCCGGTTTTGTCGAGCCTTGGCCATCTCTTTGTGTTGTTCTCTTGGTTCATATCGCACACCAGTAAGAGTCTGCATGGCATTATTCACCTGAGCGCATGCAGGCATTGAAAGCAGCCAAACCAGTCTTTGCATCTCATTCATGCCTCTACCTCTAGTCAGTCCTCCGCGACTCTTAACGCTTCTCATTAGCATCTGCTCAATAATCAGATATGTTGAAAGTCCAGCCAAATATCTGTGACTTCTCCGTACCACATGATGTCCTTCTAAAAAAACTGTTGTATACATCTGGATGGTCATCTCCAAGGCATGCCATATTCTGAAGATACACATATGCAGATTTAGTGTACAGATTATGTCCAGATGCTGCAAAGTATGGGAGCATTTCTTGCACAGTACTCAAGTAGAGATTCCAGTTTCCAGTACGTTCCGCCTTGATGAATGTACATACAAATTGCACCATGTCCATGAACTGGAACCAGAGTTGAACTGTCCCAGAGTTCGTCAAGCTTTCTCTTTCCTGCTTGATTTTTTCATTGATTCGACCGAGAATTTCGGACAAGAGGGCATCATCATAACTTTCCCAATCAAGTAACCCATCGAGAAGTTACGCAGTACCTTCTAAATCATTGAGATTGGTGTCTTCATGCGGTGTCTGTGTTTCATCAGGATCTATTTGAATTCCATTCTTCTGCTCCTCACTATCATCTGCACAAGCTGGCAAGGGTAGATTGAAGGCATTTGTAACTAGCTTAGTTTGTAAAGCCCCGTACAACAATAAGTGTCCTCGAATTGCCCTTGAAACCGCCTTGCCTGTTTGGATGTGCTTCACACTATTGGCAGCGTACACTGTTTCCAACAATTCCTGCAAACCTGAGCCTGCCATCAGATAGGCCATACTGCCAAGGAAGCTCATTTGCAAATAAAATCCACCTAATCTCAGCACAAGAGATTTGACACAGCTTGTAACCCGTTCTGATGCTTTGATGAGCGTAGCCTTCCAGAAGAGGGGCTGATTGAAAGTAAGAACAGGAATGACTCCATACACACTTAGATGCACACGTCTGAGGCATGGCCTTCTATGTTCTTCTGCCTGCTGCCACTGCGAGGCTACCAGTTGCACAAACATTGAACTTATTGTAATGAATGACAGTGACATTGACAATGATGATGACGATGACTAAATGACTAGAAAAGTATCCATTTCAATCAGCACTTGCGGTGGGTAATTGGCATATTTCACATGATGCAATGCCTTTTATTGTTTTAAAACCATATTTCCTAAGTTTCATTGCCTCTAAGTCCATTGGGGTAGACTCTTAAATGGTCACAAAATGAGAATTTTTGACGAAAATTACTAATATCAAGATTTCGTCGAAAATCGACAAAAATTGGTGACCAATTATCATATTACCCACGATGCAACATATTTTTTCTCGTCAAGAATGGTTTCATTGATTTCCTTGATACCGAAAACATATGATTAGACACCTTGATTGACTAATTTGGATGATTTTGGACAAAAGTCATTGTTTCCCTATATTTGGCTACTAATTAGCATAAATTAGCATATTTGATCCCCTTCCCCTATTTGGATTCATTGAGATTTTTAGTATGGTGTTTAGGGGGTCATTCCTGAATGAATACAGGTGGAATCATTTCTTTTGCAATTTGTGGTGGGTCAACTTGCTAATTTGACTGGCCTAAGAAGCCTTATAGGAATTGAGGTAAGGTAGTGACTATATAATCTACTGTATGCATGCTGCTTACAATCGCTCCTGGCTTTTTTGCTGCTGCTTGACTGCTGTTTGTGTTCATTGCAAAGCTAGAATATAAAATGCCACCAAAGTGCCAAGACTGTAAAGCAACCAAAGGGGTATCATATGCCCAAGGGGACCAATTTCTATGCAAAGCATGTACTGCAATACGGTTCCCTACCATGGCCAGTGCCAGTGGTGGTATACAAGGTCAGCGTAGAGGATCAAGATCTTCCATCACCTACAAGATAAGGAAAGCTCAAAATCTGGCAATGATGAATCTGTAATTGAAAGTGAGCACGTAAACTGTGGCTCTTGTAAGAACAAAGTGGAAGAAGAGCAAGATGCACTTCAGTGTGAACTGTGTGAATTTTGGCACCATGCCATTTGTGAAAATGTATCTGTAGAGAATTATGCCTTTCTAAAGGAAAAATCAAATGAGGAAAGTAGTATTCACTGGTACTGTCATAAATGCAATAAATCAGCCGGTAAACTTCTCCAGGCTTACTCTAAACTAGAAAAGAGACAAAGTGTGTTAGAACACAGCCTCACTATCATTCGAGAACAAGTAAATGAAATACCTCATAAAATTAAAGATGAAGTTAAACTACAGATAGCGGAAATGCCAAGTAGTTCAACCCTTGACAAAGATGCACAAGATGCACTGGTTTCCAAAAGTGCACGTGAGATTCAACTCCGAAGCCAGAGAGAGGACAGTATAGTGGTATTTAACGTCCCGGAGAGCGAGCAGGAGGAGACTGAACTCAGAATTGAAGAAGACCGAGAGAAGTTCAAACAAATCTGTGATGCCATTGATCAAAACGAGGTAACATTTGGTAAAATCAGGAGAACTGGCAGAAAAACCGAAGACTATCCAAAGAAAATGATAGTAGAAATAAAGGACAGTAAGGCAAAAAACCGTATACTCAGGGCAAGTGGTGCCCTCAAGGATCACCAAAACCCAGTGATGAGGAAGATCTTCATGAAGAAGAACCAGACCCCATTACAACAGAAGGAAGCCAAGGCATACTACGAAATGATGAGAGCCAAGGAGAAAGAAGAGGAGAGGAGGTAGAAAATGCACAAATTTTCAGAGACAATGTACATACACGCAGTTATAATTTATTTTCAGCACCTACTTCAGAAGTTAATTTAGATGCACGTTCAAAATTTGGATTCAAATGCCTCTCATTAAATGCAGATAGTCTAGTCAATAAAAGGCCGGAACTTGAACTGTTAATAGAAAGTACTGATGCAGACATAATCAGTGTGACCGAATTAATACCAAAAAATTCACGATATGTTGTACAGGCGTCGGAGTTCAATATAAATGGTTTCACCTTTTACTCAAACTTAGGAAATGTTACAGGTCCCCACAGAGGAGTTGGCATTTATGTACGAAACTTCATCTCAACGGTGGAAGTGAATCTAGAGGAGAAATTTGATGAGAGTGTATGGCTTGAGATAAAATTGCGTGATAATGACACCTTACTAGTCGGATGTCTATACAGATCTCCAAATTCTACAGAATTAGCTAATGAAAAACAGAGAAATGCGCTTCGCTCAGCTAGCAATCGTAAATATAGTCATTATCTAGTAATGGGAGATACAAACCATCCTGAGATCGACTGGACAAATATAATGTCAAATGCAAGCCCAAACCATCCAGCAAGCCGCTTCCTAGAAACCATTAGAGACTGTTTCTGGTTTCAGCATGTAACGAAACCTACTCATCATAGAGGTGAAAACCGACCAAATGTATTGGACTTAGTCTTCACAAACGAACAGGACATGATAAATGAAATCCATATGCTTCCACCATTAGGAAAAAGCCACCATTCTTGCATTAACTTTTTATACAGATGTTATGTCCCAGGGGACCACTCAGAGTGCATGAAATCTGCTTTCACCAAGGCAGACTTTGACAGTATGAGGAGAGAGCATGCGGACATAGAATGGGATAAACATATCAGTAACCTGGATACTAAAGATACTTGGACCTTCATAAAAGACAAAATACTGGAGACGACAAAGAAGTATGTGCCACTAAGACGACACAACCCAACAGCCAGACGAAAACCATTGTGGTTAAACCCTAAAGCCCTAGCTAAGGTTAAAAAGAAAAGGGAAGCCTATAAGAGGTATCTAGAAACTAAGGAGGGTAAAGACTATGATATGTATGCTAGGCTAAGGAACCAGGTGAAGTGGGAGGTCAGAAAGGCAAAAAAGAATCATGAAAGGGAAATTGCAGAAAATGCTAAAAGAAACCCAAAAGCTTTCTATCAATATGCCAGATCAAAAATGAAGACAAAGTGCGGAATACCAAATCTGACGAACAGAGATGGAAACCAAACTGAAAATGATCATGAAAAGGCAGAGGTTTTAAATGATTTCTTCACCAGTGTTTTCACCATTGAGGATAAAAGCAATATACCGCCCCCTGATCTAGAGCCCATGGACCCTAATGATATAAATCTAGAACTTTTCATAACTCCAGCAGAGGTACGGAAAAAGCTTGAAGAACTCAAGGTATCTAAATCACCTGGACCAGATGGCATCCATCCGAGGGTTCTAAAGGAACTTAGTAATGAACTGGCAATACCGCTAAGTTTACTTTTAAATAAGTCATTGAATGAAGGAAAACTGCCGTCCGATTGGAAGAAGGCACAGATCACAGCCTTACATAAAAAAGGAAGTAAGTCTGACTGCGGAAATTATAGGCCGATAAGCCTAACATCAATAATATGCAAAATCATGGAGGATTTTGTAAGGACCAGGTTAAACGACCATCTAAGAGCTGCTGTATCCAAATCTCAACATGGCTTTCAAAAGGGAAGATCTTGCATTACACAGTTACTTGAATCAATGGATAGAATAACCGAAATCCTTGACAAAGGACATCCTGTAGACGTAATCTACCTAGATTTTTCAAAGGCTTTCGATTCAGTACCCCATGAGCGATTGAAAGTCAAGCTGAGAAATTATGGAATAAAAGGCAAGAATTATGATTGGGTCTGTGACTTCATTACTGACAGAAAGCAAAGAGTCATGGTAAATGGATCTGCATCGGCATGGACATCAGTTAGGAGTGGAGTCCCCCAAGGCAGTGTTCTGGGCCCAACATTGTTTGTCTACTATGTAAATGACTTACCGGAGTGTGTCGAGAACTTTTCTGAAATGTTTGCAGATGATGCCAAGATCATTGCAAGGATTCGAAGCCCTGCAGATAGTATAGGATTGCAAAGGGATTTGATCAGCCTAGATTACTGGTCACTTAAATGGCAATTAGGTTTCAACACTGATAAATGCAAACGAATGCATTATGGGCGAAATAACAATCATAAAGAATACTTCCTGACAAAAAATGGTATAAGAAATGAAATTAAAGAAACTGACATTGAAAAAGATTTAGGAGTCACCTTCGATAACAGACTAAGCTTCAGCAAGCATGTAGAAACTGTGGCAAATACAGCCACCAAAGTGGTAGGCATGATCAGGAGATCTTTCGAATACCTGGATTCGAAGATGTTTGCCATCCTATTTAAAAGCCTGGTGAGACCTCACCTAGAATATGCAAACGTGATTTGGTCGCCCCATTTGAAGAAAGACGTAACAGTGCTGGAAAATGTACAAAGACGTGCTACAAAGATGATTCCAGGTATGAGGGACAAAAGCTACGAAGAGAGATTAAAGCTCGTAGGTTTACCTAGTCTTGCATATAGAAGGTTACGAGGAGATTTGATAGAGGCGTATAAAATCTCACATGGATTTTATAATATTGAAGGAGAAAAACTACTCAGACCAGCTGATGATAAACACCTGACCAGAGGGCATTCTTTTAAACTCCACAAACCTAGAGCCAGGATGGATACACGAAAGTATTTTTTCTCAAACCGAGTCATTGACCCATGGAACAGCCTACCAAACCATATTGTTAACGCAGAGTCTCTAAATATATTTAAAAACCAGATAGATGCCCACTACAAATCTGAGTCATTTAGCCTGGACCCAAAACCAATCCTAAACCCTCGCTTCCACCCCACCGCACTCCCGCAATCAGCAGAAAAAGTTAAGAAGAAAAAACCTGCTAAAAAGCCTATTTGCAGTAATATATGTATATGTATATGTATATATGACATTACACATGGCACATGCAACCATGGAGGTTATATACCTCCATGATGCAACACAGCAATGTGCCTTTGATCATTGTGCTCAGCTCTTGGCCTAGACCTCAGAGCACGACCACAAAGCTCCCCCCCCCGTCCATCCTGAGGAAATCAGGGGTTAATGTTCGCTTCTCCGGCCCACCGTGCATGGCCGGAGAAGCGAACATTACAACCCCTGATTTCCTCAGGATGCCCCCCGTCATGCTATAGCGCTTAGCATTTAGACAGACGTCATCGAGGACAATAATTGAAGGTGGGCTATCTCAAATCCTGAAAAAATTCAGTCAACCTCATTGATGGGAAAACTTTGGATGCTGTTGTACTTAACCGAGGAGACTATGATCTATGATATTTGATTTCTATATGCAACGTTTTACAGAGATGTTTCCCCTATACACGTACAGTCATTTATGTCTCTGCAGAATGACTTGGTTGTGACGTTTGGACTGACCTCGTAGAGGACAATGTTTCCCCTATACACTATGTCTCTGCAGAATGACTTGGTTGTGCGTTTGAACTGACCTCATGGAGGACAAAGTTTCCCCTATACACTGTCATTATGTCTCAGCATTGACTTGGTTGTGACGTTTTGACTGATATCTCATAGAGGACAATGTTCCCCTATACGCAGTCATTTATGTGTCAGCAATGACTTGACGTTTGGAC
This sequence comes from Lineus longissimus, assembly GCF_910592395.1. NCBI lineage: Eukaryota > Metazoa > Nemertea > Pilidiophora > Heteronemertea > Lineidae > Lineus > Lineus longissimus. Next base: position 10,030,212 of record NC_088317.1, on the reverse strand, counting down.
TGATCTCATAGAGGACAACGTTTCCCCTATACGCAGTCATTTATGTCTCTGCATAATGGCTTGGTTGTGACGTTTGGACCTCATAGAGGACAATATTTCCCCTACAGTCATTATGTCTCAGCAATGACTTGGTTGTGACGTTTGACTGACCTCATAGAGGACAATGTTTCCCCTATACACAGTCATTTATGTATCAGCAATGACTTGGTTGTGACGTTTTGACTGATCTCATAGAGGACAATGTTTCCCCTATACACAGTCATTATGTCTCAGCATTGACTTGGTTGTGACGTTTTGACTGATCTCATAGAGGACAATGTTTCCCCTTTATACGCAGTCATTATGTCTCAGCATTGACTTGGTTGTGACGTTTGGACTGATCTCATAGAGGACAATGTTTCCCCTTGATACAGTCATTTATGTCTTTGCAGAATGACTTGGTTGTGACGTTTGGACTGACCTCAAAGATGACAATTCTCCCATGCATATTGGCTTTGACGTTTGGACAGACCTCATAGAGGACAAATAATAATGTAGTCATTCATGTCTCAGCAATGACTTGGCTGTGACGTTTGGACTGATCTCATAGAGAACAATGTTTCCCCTTGATACAGTCATTCATGTCTCGCTGCAGAAGGACTTGCAAGGCTGTGACGTTTAGAATGACTTCATAGAGGACAATATTTCCCTTATAAACAGTCATTCATTTCTCTGCCGAATGACGTGGCTGTGACGTTTGGACTAGTGACGTCATCCTAGCTCCTGGGCGACTTAGCTGTGACGTTTGGACCGGCCTCACATAGAATATCATATTTCTCCTCATACACCCTCGTCCAAGTCTCTTGATGGCGTTAATTTGACAGAACTCATGTTTCCCCTATGCACCGTCCTCCAAGTCTCTGCGGAATGACTTATATTGGCATTGTGGCGTTTGGACAAACCTCATAGAGGACTATGTTTCCCGCATAAACTGTATCCATGTCTCTTGTTGACTTGGCTGTGACGTTTGGACAGACCTCATTGCGTAAACACCGTCATCGTGGCTGTGACTTTAAACCGGCCTTTTTTATATTTAATATATATTTCCTTTATACACTCTCGTCCAAGTCTCTGGATGACGAAGCTGTGACCTTTTGACATACATGATTCATAAAAGACAATGTTTCCCCTCTACACCGAAATCCGTATCGCTAGATGTCTAATTGGCTATGATATTCGGATGCCGCACACTCTTAAAAATAAAGGTTTTTGAGCTTCTGAAAAACCATTTAAGGGTTTTTGGCCAACACAAATATGGACCCCGTAGAGGTTTTTTGGTAAAATGAAAAACCCTAAATGGTTTTTGAGATCGTTAAAAACCTTTAAGGGTTTTTTTACTTCCTTGAAAAACCTCTACGGGGTCCATATTTGTGTTGGCTGAAAAACCATTAAAGGTTTTTCAAGAGCTGAAAAACCTTTATTTCTAAGAGTGCATGGAGGACTATTCCCCTAAACACCGTCATCCTCTGGGCGGCCGACTTGGCTGTGACGTTGGACAGGCCTCGTATAGGATATGGTTCCCCTGTGCACCGTCATCCGAGTCTCTGGATGACCTGGCTGTTACGTTTGTGGACAGAGCTCATAGAGGACAGTGTTTCCCCTGTACACCGTCATCAGAGTCTCTGGATGACATGGCTATGATGTTTGAACAGACATCATGGAGGACATTTTTTCCCTATTCATCGGTGTAGATGTTTAAAATGAACTAGAATAAAATGTCCGAGAAGAAAGGATTCTATATTATGCGCTGTGCAATTGACGGTCATCGCCTCCTCAATAGAACTATATATTATATCATATGCCTTAATCTGTCAGAATACAATAGGCCCGGACACTTTTTCCAGGGGGGGGGGGGGGGGGGGGGGGCCCCTTCAGCTTTTAAATCGGCTTCGAGGTCTCTAGATAATTTGGCTGTGACAATTAAATTAGCATAGCATAGAGGACAATGTTTCCCCAATACGACTTGGCTGTGACGTCTGGACAGCGCTCACATAGGATAATTCCTGTAAACACCGTCATCCTAGCTCATGGGCGACTTAGCTATTACGTTTGGACAGTATAGTTTGTATAGTTTTGTTGTTTTTAGTTCGATTTGGCTGTGACGTTACTTTGGACAGGCCTCTTAGGGGACAATTTTCCTCTCGCCTCCCAAAATTGTCAAGCAACCAATACGAGCGAGGGGCAATGCATGCAACCGATCAGGCATGGCCACACTTGACATTGACCAGCAGGCTTGTGTCTCAGACCCATGCATGCGTGTATGCAATATTCTATGCCTACTTGCATCAATATTGGTGTAGTTGTGCCTGATTACATAGTTGCGAATTTTTTTCTTCTTTTTCTATGGTAATTATTCAGCCTGACTGACAAAGTATGATGTCTGTGCCTCTTCCCAGTAGGCCTACTCTTTCGTTCCTGGGCCCGGTTGCTCAATCAGGGTGAGAGTTAACGCCAACGCTAGCTTTAAAATCTCACTTATGTAGCAGTTGAATATCACCGATTTGGAAAAAATTATGTCACATCTAAAACAGTTATCTGGAATTTGATAACATTTCAATTAATATATACCATCTCTCCAATAAGAGAAAGTGTAAAGCCAGCGTTAGCACTAACGTTGGCATCAACTCTAATGCTGTTTGAGCAGCCAGGCCCATATATATTTTAAACGGCCGGGGTTCTGTTAAAACTGGAATTTAGGAACTATTTCCGGGGGGGGGGGCGGTGGGTCATAAAATCGACAGTTTATTTTTCCTTTCCTTTAACAATTATAATAGGTTGCAACATTCTAGGCGTACCCGCCGATTAAATTTTTACTCCTTCCAGGACCTACGTTGTGATAACTGGAAAACTCTCGAGTGCCCAACTAAGTGCACTTCAGTGCTCCAGCCCCTAAGAACTGCAAACATAATTCAAGTAGGCTTACATGTACATGTGCATGGCTGTCACACTGAGAGTTGTGAACCTACGACACCCTGTCACAGTTGGCCTAAACAGCAGGTCATCACTAGGCCTTATGACATATCGTTTTACATTACCGCATTGAGAGCGTTAAGACACACGATATGATTTTACCACGCGCAGACATAGAAAAACATGCCAGAATTGCACAGAAAAGTGGGTCTCGCCTTGATTAGCGACATGTGTGGAATAGTTTTTTTCACGTTCAATGCCTATACTTAACATCGGTAGCATACAATAATGTCAGCATGCATTTCGGAGGGTGTTACAACAAGCTCATGTTTTACACATTTTTGAATACTAACTTTGGGTGCAACTAAATCAGCAAACATTGAGCATACCTTTTGGCAGGAGAAGGCGTTCAGTAGATATTTCTCGAACCCCCAGTGGATTTTCAAAAAAATTCCTTTTTTATCGCGAGGACTGTCAATGTATCGCCATCCACTGCTTTCTAAAGCTACGGTCACATAGGTATTTTTTCCCTTTCCAGATCTGGATCTGTGCCGTGTGACCTTGCTCATCAGTTCACAGTCAATTTCAAAGCCTACTCTTGTAAATTATCACAGTAAAGAGCAATTGTACGAAAGCATAGATCTAACACAGGCCTGTGGAATGTAGCCGATCATCTTATAAGTCAAATGAATGTCTATGTCTAGCGCATTGCACTTTCACCTTCAAATACTGGCTTGAAAGCAAGGGTCAACAATCATAGCGGTACCAGCAAAGATACGTGGGTAAGGAAAATGCGATCCTTCTGCCATTTCTGTTCTTGCCAGAGTGTACCTTCTTGAAGTGCTTTTTACGTTATCGCTAACGCGGGCTTTAAAATAATACTACTATTAAAATGATTTGTAGCGGTAGTTTGAATTCAATATAATAAATACAGCAGTCATGAAGATTGAGAGATAGACAGCAGTTCATCTCAAGTGTCATTGAGATTTTAAGAAATAGGCAGAAATTCATTAATTCGAAGCTAAACTATCAGCAAAAAGAATACTGTGTAGACTCTGTTAAGCCGGTTGGAATTATAGGCCTTTTATGCAGGCGCTCGTCAACCTATCAGTATGCGCTTGTATCATTTTCTCTTGACTTTAGGCCTACACATTGCAGAAATTTCCATTTGCAGCAGAACATATCTCATGTTCCAGAGTCAGGACTTTATTTCAAAACAAACTATTTTAATTGCCCATACTGCAGAAAGTAGCTCTTGACATTGGATAATGCACTTGACCTCTGGAGAATTGCGTGGGTATATATACACCGTCTTCGCCTCTCTTAGCCAGTATTTTGTTACTCTCTCGAATCTTGGAGGACTACACGCATTATATGATTTTGATGGTAAAACTGTTGGTCTTCAAAGTACTAATATTTTAAGCAGCACAGTTAGTGGACTGAGATTGACTGCCTGGTGATAATCCTGGTGCAAGCGTATTAAATCATTTCAATACTTTCAGATTGGAGAGATCCCTCCCTGTTTGTCGAATTCGTGTAACTTTATCATGCCTCCATTGGTGCTGCATGCATATCGACTTCCTCTAAAAAGATACCAGCTTTCTTTGACGGAAGCCTATCTCATGTGAGCAACAGTCGCATCGGTCGTCAAATCGCCAAAGACACATACTCATGACATGATACCGGTACATTGCAAAATCAAATGTAAAACTTTATTTGGCTGGCATGGCAATGAATAAGCCAGCCTATAATAGTCGGCGGTGGTGATTATCAAATATTGGCCTTTCCGTGTTTTCCATAACGTTTACAAATTAAGCCGCATGATCATATAAAATCAACTTTATAAAGCTAAAACAGTTAACATGGCAAATTTCTTTTCCAGTTTCTGACCTTCGTGACCCTAAAAGTACATGCAGGTGATTAAAATTGACATGCTGGATGTGTAGCTTTTCTAAACAAACCAGTTTGGATCATCAACCCAGTGCTTTTTTCATGTACCGGTAGCAACGTTAGAAGGCACCTTTTCATAAGTTTGCTTTAGTTGGTTTCCATTAAACTCAGTCTGGATGCTGAACACTATTACAAGCCCTTGGCATATTTGCATGAACCAACATTTTATTCAATTGTAGTTATTTGCCGATATCGTGATACTATCAGCTATTAATAGGCCTACTTTCGGCGCTGATAGCACTTTAGACCAATCCCACATGTATTCCTTGCAAGGCCGATGAATTAAATGAGCAGTAAACTGAGTTCATTTGGGTGTCGTCACCATCGAAATATCTAGGTCCATTTCATCAGTGGGCGGTTTTACAGATTCCAAAACCTTTACTTGTGTAGAATGTAAATAACATTGACCTTAACCCTTTCAGCACTGTCCAGGACTGGAAATGGCCCTCTCTTTAGCCAGGTTTGCGAAAGGGGCTGTCAAATATCGACATCTCGATGACGCCTAGCGTTTTAGGCGTGCCGCATGGACCGGATTTCGGTCACGATGACCAGCTACCTCTCACGAGCTGTCACATGTTCATAAGGCGCTCGGTTCGTGCCCAGGTAAATTTCAAATGTGCAACTTTCGACACGTGGCGGTGGCGCCTTGACCCGGGGCCATGACATTAGACCTGTGGTAATTCCAGGCGCAATTCAAGTGTCGGGATCGATGTAGCTGCTAAAAAAACTTTCTTGCTACTTGATGCACGTCTGGACGAGCTGTGTCATTCGGCAGCTGACTGTTTGCCAAATGAACTAAAGAGTCGCCACGGTCCGTACATTACATGGTACACGCGCCAAAATGACTTCACTTCGTCTAGACAATTACATTTTCTATTAGTCCCGTGCTCATATGACCATTATGAGCGAGTTATGAGGAAAATAGACACTAGGGTCGACTCCTGAACGTGGGCGGTTGGTGATACTGGCCGAAGGGGTTAAGTTCCCTTTCCACCTTTTTGCCGATGTTCAATCGCTAATGTTGTGAAAGGTGCGTCCACGTCACACCACATTTTGTTCTGATAATCACATTCAGATAGCCGGGTATAGGCCAGCCCCGGTTCTGATACCACCTAACATGCATAATAGGACACAGACTAGTGGCAATTTTAGTGCACGAAGTGGTCTCGTTTTTGAGTCCGGTTTAATAGATATACGTGACTGTGTGATTTGGAAAAGCATTAAGAATGTTTTGTTACAGATGGTCTTCATGCGGGGTTCTACTGTAGTGACATGTTTGTGCGGTTTGAGGACCCCGAACTCTCGTTCGGATTTTTCGCCGTGGTACAAGTATTGAATCACAGAACAAAGTCACCTTTTATTACCTCATCTTCTTTAGATTGTAGATGTAGATTTTGAACGAGCATGATGATAACTTGTCAGCTGCTTATAATTTTTGCACTTTATTAACAGACCTATAGTCTGGGTCGTTATTTATGAGGAATTGAAGGATTTAGGACCTGAAGCATTTTATACACCGGGGCGTGGGGACGTTCGACTCTTATCATCAATAGTGGGGACGCCTTTTCCCCATAACAGATATTGCGACAATGAGAGGCCAGCAAGGTTGTGGGAACCAGAGGATTGGTTTGTCTCCACATTCCGGGCAGTTACCCCGTACTGAACTATTACTACAAAACTATTTTGGCGGCAAAATGTAGCCAACCAGAGGCAGTCTAGATACTGTGTTTGGCGGACTTCAGGACTATTTACGCGGGATTAACAGCTTTGTCCTCACAACGATTTTGGACTCCAGAGGAAGAAGACTTGCGAAATTTCTTTTGGTAAGTAACTAGCATGGGGTTGGCTAACTGGCGCTTTCTCTTCCTCTTTCTCTTCCTGTCAAATTGAAGGTGGTATATGAAACGGCGTGGAAGTGATATCGTACTTGAAAGATATGGCGGAAAAGTCCTGCAATGATCTCCTGAATGAATGAGCATTCCACTTTATTACGCTCGGGTGTATGTGCACGTAGGCCTACACTCTTTCGATGAATGCCCAGGACAAGTTTGTAATCGCGCTCTGCCCGTTGAACGTACTTATTAAACCCAAAATATTACTTTTGAAGAATCCTTCGAGTTCTGTGTCTTTACATAGATGCTGTGAAAAACGTGAACACCGGCATAATATAGTTCATATTACGATTTGCTACTGTCACTTTTAAGCACACTGTTCGATTTTTGTAAAGCTCTTTACTCATACATGCTTGACAATCTACTTTTTTCCTCTTCAGACATTAGGTCCGGGCTCAGTATTATGAGGCGATCAACGCGGGCATCTCGAAGTGAGGAGGGAAATACGCCAACAGAAAGTGAAGATGACCCTCCAGGGTTTGAAAAGAAGTATATCGATAAATCCATCGGTGAGTAGATTCTTTTTAATAGGAATTACCTAAGTTCGTTTCAGACCTCGCTGCATCGTTGAGTTATTCGATTTTTTTCAACGTATTCAACACATTGGTAAATGTATTTCCAAAGCAATCGAGCAAAAACCTTAATCTTTGAATAATTCTTAGGTTACATGACAAATGCGACTTGTTGTATACTGTTTAACAGTGAGTAATTTCACAACCACTCCAATGTTTCGAGAATTACAGCAACAAAATATGCTCTCCATCTGTAGAGTTTTTTAGTTTGAGAGAGAAAAGATGAAGAGCTCTTTAAAAAAACACTCCCCAGATAGGGACCAACTTAAATCATTTTCCCATCAGCCAACAAAACAGGTTTAACAGCCGGTCAAGCAAAGATGCACCAAATTAACCAGAGAATCTGCCAAAATGTTAAGCACTCAAATTGATGAAATTAATTGTTTAGTCAATTTGATGCAAGGTTACTTGCCAAACGTGGTCAGCCTCCCTGAGGTCCCTCTTTGCTGGTGCAACGAACAGGACTGACGAATAGGTCTTTAAAAATCTTGCGCCATAGCCTAGTCTGAGGTTCGTTTTCACCAGAAAAGGAGACACTCCTATAAGGCTACCTATGGCTGGTATCTTTGCTTCAAAATCTTTCGACCTTCCTTTCTCTTGTCTGCTCCTGAGGGTAGACCTCCCTGATGTCCAGTGATGGACCATCCTATAAGGCCATCCGATGGAACAGACAACTACATTTCGAATCTTGTGCATCCAAATTGCCAAGTTACATTACTAAACCAGTTAAGGGTGCCACGCCTACGATGTGTAGTTTTTGCTTGGACGGCTGCTGCATGCTTACGATGATTATTTCTCGATATGCATTCCATTATCACCCCTTTCAAAACATCTAGGGAAATTGCAAAACAAAATAAGCGTCTACGCACTCGAAAACATATAAACCAAGCTCGAGCCTCTGGTTGTAAAAATGTGATTATTTTTCCAAATGCTTTTGTGAGACGCCAAAATTCCATGCTTTTAATGACATGCATCATTTGTGTACGAAAATATTCCTTTCATGGAGAAACGCCAGCTATTAAGGTTATGTTCAGCTAGCATTTTTATAATGCATCTGGCACCAAAATGTAAATTCGCACCATGACCATCCTGAGATTCAGGTTTTTGATACTCGATCGATCGTAGCGAGAGCCGTAGCATATTTAAAAGCACTGGTGCACTGTAGTCACCTCTGGCCCACCAGTACAATCAAGCCTATGTAACCGGAAACACAGAATTATTTTTGTCTGGCCTAAGCAAAGATCACAGTAACTATGGTTTCTACTTCCTTTTGTTTTTTCAACGTAAAACGTTCCACATTCACTTCTGATAGTATAGAGATGAACATGCCGAATCATGTCGTTGTGCGTCGGTCTCCCGCTCCTGTAAGGAGAAGTCTAGGAACGATATGAGCCGCCGGTTAGTCGGCATGGTAGCACCATGATGTTTTATATTAATCAAGATTGAATGAAACGGTTTCACAACTTACATGTAGATAAGAAAAACTGAGAAAAACTGACTTTATTACAACACTACTATCACTTTGCAAGAATATAGTACACGTACTTTTTATACAACAATATTATCTCAAGCCAGGATCTCTGGCGGGATCTGGTTGTCGACTGATAAATTTTGCGCAGCGCTAGTGGCAATCTGGAGGCTGTTCTATAAACACAGCATGTGGTATCTGACCTGACCTTATTATTGGCTAGTTGATGAGTATCTGACATGCTAGCCCACCAAACTTTCACATGGCTACAGTATTTATTGAGAACTTGTGCATTTGGGCAGTGTGGTTTGTCCAGTAAACGCAACAGCTCTTGAATAGCCCTGAAGTTGTAATCCCATCTTCTTACATAATTGTCTTACAAGACCCAAGCTAATTCTTACTTTTCAAGAAACAAAGAAATATGCGAGGGGTCAGTTGCCAGGGTTCTTTATCAGTGCTATTTATTCTCTTCCTTGTTGTTTCACTTGGTACCAGGCATTTCAGCATGAGATATGGGAACAACCATATAGGCCCAAAGGGGTAAGGTAGCAGCCTGGGGTAGCAGGTTCCACATACTTGAATATCAAAAATTCAACTAAAATGAAAGAAATCACCCCCAGCTTGGACAGACCCATATGGCCAGTAAACCTGACGAGTGTTTCATGACAACAACCAGTACACTAACTGTTTGTTGTAGGAGTAGGAAAACCTGTAGGTTCCCATTGTTTAGCCTGGTATTTTGATGTCTTTGGAGGAAAATCCAACAACATTTTAGTGTGGCATCTTTACTGATATTATGGACGTAAGTCTGTGCTTACATGGATTATGAAATTCAGCTTGGATTAATATGAAAATTCATCGTTTGTGAACGCAAGCCCAAAATCATTTCATGAACAGGTGATCAGAAAGATGACTGGTTATTATTAGCCATGTGCTCAGTGTTTACATTGCAGCATCATAAAGTTACTAGCCAATCAGATTAAAAAGGTTGGAAATTCAACTTCACAGTTTGTACCAGTGACACATAAAAATGTTCTATGATCTCATTACATAGATATTTCTTAAAGTTGATTTTCATACCTTGGCTTTCTATAATATTCATCAGTTTACATGACGAATTTTGTCATAAATGGCAAGATGATTCCTACACATTTACTAAATGGGAGTTGCAGCGATCGCAGATCTGATGGCGAACTAAACACGATGGTTTCATACTAACAACTGAATCATCATATCTTTATTTTCCCACAAATGTGGCATATTACAGACATCAAAGCAAACTGCGAACGTGAGAAAGTCCTAATCTAGCGCTACCCGTGGCCCCGGGTTAATCTAAAACAGATGTAGATTCTGGCAACGAAGCTCTGGGTGGTACCATATGCAATATCTGACACTCCCGGCCGAGCGAGATCTAAGTTGTGTTTACATCCAGTGAGCCGGTCACTTGACCTCAAGTTTCCGGAAATACGCGTGCATAAAGTGGGCCAGTCCCGAGTGACAGGTTGTCAACAATGAATCCTCAATTTACCCTAACGGTACTAAATGTAATCTAAACAAACAATGCACCTGCATTCCAATTAAAGTTGCGCGAGGCGTGTTTGGTTCAGGACGGTTCATTTCGCTTTTACACGGGGACGGTTCGACGATCTGGCCTCGATCCGGCTCCAGGCCGGTTCGTCACTAACATCGTCAATTGGTGGCGCTGATCAATCCTGCTGGCGGTGGAGCTACGAAAATATCACAACAACAAATAATACAAAATGGTTTACGATGGCGCCGGTGAGATGCAGAGTTTTTGCTTTGTACACAGCATTTGTATGGAAAGAAAGCTCTTGCTCTCGATAAATTGAAGATTTCACAGCAGTTTCTTTCCGCGGAAAATTTCATGCCAGGAACACGGCAGCTATTCCCGCGAATGACGTCACGCGAGTACCGTGTGCAAACCGGCTCGGAGCCGGTTCGCTTTTACACGCATAAATAAACCCTCCTCCACCGGCCTACACCGGCCTGCACCGACCCGAGACCGGCGATCGGAACCCGCCTCGGACCAGGAGGGTTCAGGACGGTAGGTTCGCTTTTACACGAGGGAAAATAAACCGGCTGGTACCTGAACTAGTCTCGATCCGGCTTGAACCCGCACCGTGTAAAAACGCCTATAGATTCATTCTGCATGTCTTCATTTGGCAACAATGTGACATCATGTCCGTAGATGAGGTTATTTGGCGTGATGGCCTTCAGTTCCTTCGGATCCGCTGATAGATATGTAAGTGGTCTGTTGTTTATGGTAGCCTGGATTTCCTTAATCAGGGTCTGGAATTCGTCAATCGAGACTAGTGATTTGTTTAGAGTTTTCTTGAGTGCTAATTTGGTTACACCAATTAGTCTCTCGTGAACACCGGCGAACCAACTTGCTTGTACAGGCGCATATTTGAAATATATTCCTTTGTCGGTGAGGTGATTTTTGAAGCGGTCACTGCTAACAATGTTGTATAAGCGTTTGAGTTCTGCATCGGCTCCTGTGAAAGTTTTAGCATTGTCGCAATATATGAGGCTTGGTGTGGAATGTGTTGACGTGAATCGTCTGAAAGATCTGATGAAAGATTCCACTGTAAGATCAGGAGTGATTTCTAAGTGTACACCGCGTGTCGTGCAACAAGTGAAGAGGCAGACATACACTTTCTGAGTGGTGTTATTGACTCGCACGTAGAGATGCGATGTAAAGTCCACTGCTGTAGATTTGAAGGCGGTTAGATCGTTTATTCGAAATTCTGGTAGTGGTGGTGCGACGGGTGTGAGGTATGGCCGGCCTGCTACTTTCTTGCAGATGACGCAGCGTCCAATGACTTTCTTCACTGACGCCCGCATGGACGTAATCCAGTATTTGTTACGAAGGTGTGCCATGGTTGAGCCAACACCATAGTGAACCATGGTATGATGAGCGTTTTGAATGACCAATGTTGTCAGGTAGGATCGGTGGGGCAGTAGAATCGGATATTTGCGGTCCGGTGCCACATCAGCGGCGGAGATTCTCCCCCCGCAGCGGATAATGTTCGATTTATCTATGAATAGTCCGAGCTGGTTAATGATGGCTGGGCGTTTAGGAAACCTGGTAGCCCTCCCGGAGTGGAGGCATTGGAAGTAGGTCAGTACGTCTGCATATGCTGTGGTTTGGATATGTGATATCCATAATTTCTCGGCTTTGTTTACATCCTCTGCAGTAAGCATGCTACGGTTGATTGGTCCTGACCTGAAGGCGCGTGTCACAAGCGCGGTGACTCGGAGAAGTTTCTGCAATGAGCTAAACCTGTTGATATCTATGACATTGCTCATGTTTATGTTTTGACTGGCTGGTTGAAAAACATTTGCCATTTCTACTCCTGCGGCAAGGGTTATCGCGATTTCAGGTTTGTCCTGTATATTCTTGAGGGGCCATGTATGCCTTGGCTGGGTTAACCATTTAGGTCCTGTGATCCATGACGATCTCTGTAATTCTTCATGTGTAGCACCTCGGGACAGGATATCGGCGGAATTTTCATCTGTTGCCACGTGATACCATGAGTTGGGGTTGGATTTCTCCCGGATGATGTTTACACGATTCTGTACGAAGGGTTTGAGTTTCTTTCCTGACTTCAACCAGTAGAGGGCGATTTCAGAGTCTGTGGTGTAGGTAATTTCAATCGCTGGGTAGTCCTTTGCGTAGATTTTACGCAGGGTGTCGCCGAATTCAACTCCCATCACCATGGCCATCAGTTCAAGTTTTGGTACTGTTTGGTGTGCGTTTTTGCTGGATATGACTTTGTTTTTGGATCCTAACAGCGCGATAGTGGTATCCTGTTTAGCGTAGGCGACGCATCCAAGTGCGGTGGTTGGACATGCGTCACAGAATATAATGATTTCAAGTGGTTTTTTGGTGTTGGCACCTAGCCAACGTGGTAGTTTCACATCATTCACCTGTCTGAGGTTTTCGGCTATCTTTATCCATTGTTCTTGGTCCTGTGATGACAAGTTTTCATCCCAATTGCTATTTTGCTTCCAGAGTTTATTTACAAATGCTTTGGCGGGAACAGTCATTGGTGCTATTAACCCCAGTGGGTCGAAAACGGAAGCGGTTAGTGAAGTTGCGATCCGCTTTGTAAGTGCCTGTGGCAATGGTAACTCCTTTTTTGCAATGAACAGTTTATCCGATTTGGTGGCCCATTTGAGACCGAGGACTCCGACGTCATTTGACTTAGTTTGTAATCCGTCTGCTTGAATCTGGTTGGTAAGCTTTTCTGAGTTTGAGCCCCATTGACGGAGATGCATGGCGGCGGCATTTAACAATCCACGTGATTCATGATAGTATGCTAATCCTTCTTCATCAGTGTCCACTCCAGTTAAGAGATTGTCCACATACAGTTTATTTTTGCATATCTTTAGCCACAGGAGAATCAGCATGGGCGGCGAGATGCTTTTGTAGCGTAATGGCAAGGGCAAAGGGGCTTGATACATTGCCGAATATTATCGTGTTACAGGCGTATGGTACAATTTCCTTTGTGACGTCATTATCCTTATACCAAAGAAATTTCACGTACTTTCGGTCGCATTCCATCAGTCGTACGGATAGAAATGCGCGGGCGATGTCGGCGGTGAGTCTATTTTGGCAACACGAAAGCGCATCAGCAATTCATTCAAATCCTGCAGCATGTTTGGTCCTTCGTACAGGCAGTCGTTCAGAGATGGAGATCCGCTGCTTGCATCAAACACGATCCTGACGGGTGTGGAAGTTTGGGGATATGATGCTATAGAACGAGGCAAACTCTTTGGTTACCATCAGAGAACTAACTTTATTTGCTATAATACTAATCTTGCCAAACCTTGGCTTCTGAAGAAAGCATGAGTCACTTCCTGTTTCTTGGTGTGGGAAGGCCTTTAAGATAAACAGAACCCGAGTGACCATCCCTAGATTGGTGAAATGTACCAGAAACGGATGTCTTCTGTACCAGTCGCCAGGACCTAGCGTGGGCTGAATTGACACTTGATGTACTTTAGTATATTCGGGATGACAATTCCCGACATTCCCCGCGGCCAAGAAACAGTAAATGCAAGTGAAACCTAAAAAACATGCATACTAATTAAAACTCTAGAAACTTGTACCTTTAAAAGTAGACAAATCCATCAACAGATGATGTCAACTTGACATCCTTGAAGTTAAACTTGTAATGTAATCAGCCATCAGAAAGAATATTGTCTACACGACAAAGAACGTGAACTCGATATAATTATAACCATCTTACTGTAAACAATGTCACGATTGACAATTATCCGAATCTTGGTTATTCCGAGAAATTACTAGTCGTGTGTCTAAACATCAACAACGAATGAGTATACACTTAAAGGTAATGTGATGACTTCAAACTAAACTCAACTAAGTTCCGATATGAATGATTTCCGATCAACCTTTACTGAAACCTAAACCAAATGTTAATAACAAGTGCCTTTTATCATGCATATAGTTCACACAAAGTTTTTGAGAGAATTCTCTTAGTCTTGAGATTGTCTCTGTATCCGTTCACGTGCGAGTTTCGCAGCTGCGCGCTGCGGTCGCGTACCTTCGTTTACGTGATTTCCCGCCTTTGGCGGCACTTCCTCTGGACCAACATGCAATTCCAGGGGATATAATTTTCCAATCGCACGGTTTGATCTACCCGATGTTGTGCGCACAGTTGCGGAACGCGTCAACCCATCTTTGCCGGTATTCAAACTTTCGATCTTTCCTAATTTCCAGTTAATCCGACGTTCATCCTTATCATGAACCAAGACCACGTCCCCACAGCGTATTGTGTCTGCTGTGGCGTTCTGTTTACTTACTTCGTACATGTGACGTTCCCGTAACACGGCCACGTACTCGTCATAAAAACGTTTCCGAAAATGATTGATCAATACGCATCTGTGGTGTGCCATTTTTTCCAGTGCGGTTTTCCAGTCATATGTTGGATCGAACTCTGCGTTTTCTACCTCTTGGTGAGGTAAGAGATCCATATCTCTACCGAAAATTAGGTGATTCGGAGTGATCGCGTGTAAACCTAATTCAGTTGGCTCCGACGACATATATGTTAGCGGTCTGTTGTTTACAACTTGTTGTATTTCTTTAACCATGGTGTTTAATTCATCACTGTCAACCAGAGCCTTACCAAGCGTCTTCTTGATGGCGCTTTTTACTACCCCGATAAGGCGTTCATACACACCTCCAAACCAACTAGCCTGCACCGGTATATATTTGAAAGAGATGCCGTTTCTAGTAAGGTGATTCTGAACTCTTTCACCACTCACGTTAGCTAACAACCGTTTGATTTCTGTTTCTGCGCCCTTAAAGGTTTTGGC
Organism: Lineus longissimus; assembly: GCF_910592395.1. Lineage (NCBI taxonomy): Eukaryota > Metazoa > Nemertea > Pilidiophora > Heteronemertea > Lineidae > Lineus > Lineus longissimus. Next base: position 10,015,021 of record NC_088317.1, on the reverse strand, counting down.
GTTATCCGAGTAGACAAGTTTAGGTGTCGAACAGTTTGATGTGAACCGTCTGAAGGCACGCAAGTATGACTCAACCGTCATGTCTGGGACTACTTCTAATTGAACCGCTCTAGTTGTCAGACAACAGAATAATGCTACATAGACCTTCTGTACCTTGTTTGTGGGCCTATTGCGAACGTAAATATGACCTGTAAAGTCTACTGCTGATGCTCTAAATGCGGTTAGTTCATTTAACCGAAACTCAGGTAACTCTGGTGCCAGTGGTGTCAAGTAAGGTCTTCCAGCTACAACCTTACAGATTACGCAACGTTTGACAACTTGACGAACTGTAGAACGCATGGATGTGATCCAGAATTTTTTCCGGAGTTCACACATTGTTGCCCCAGTACCATAATGCACTATACGTTGGTGCGCATCCCGGATGATCAGCGTTGACAAAAAGCTAGTTTTTGAAAGTAGAATCGGAAACTTCCTGTCCAATTCGACATTTGCGTTACGCACCCTCCCCCCGCAGTGAATCATGCCATCGTCTGCGAGAAATAGGCCTAGTTGATTGACCAATGGTGGTCGCTTGGGAAGCTTTCGCTTCTTTGCTTTCTCTGCCCGTAGATAAGTCAGAACATCGCTGTACCCCTCTTGTTGAGTGCTACGAATCCATAGTTGTTCCGCGGCGTGCATGTCGTCCGCTGAAATTTTGCTCTTGGCCTGAATTCCACGTTTGAAAGCTCGGGTGACCAATGAGGTCACTTTTAACAGTTTGGTGTAGGAGCTGTAGCGTTGGACATCCATGATTTGTGTTAGGCCTACCCTAGTGTTTTTTGGAAGAAATTCATTTTCCACCTCTACACTCCCTACCAACACTGTCTCAATTTTGTGATCATTTAGGGGATTGATTGGCCAAGTGATGCTGTCGTCTTTTAACCACTTGGGTCCCTGTAACCAAACAGAGCTCCCCAGTCCCTGGAGTGTTGTACCCCGTGATATTATGTCAGCAATGTTGTCAGCCGTTCTGACGTGAAACCATTGCTCGACCTTTGTGAGCTTTCTGATCAGGTCAACCCGATTTTTGACAAATTGCTGCAACTTTTTGTCAGATTTCACCCAATACAAGGCTATCTCCGAATCAGTGAGGAGAGTTACGTTTACTCCTGCGTAAGTGTCCCTGTATGTGTTGACCAAGTAATCTGCGTATTGGGCTCCCATCACCATACCTGCAATTCTAATTTTGGTACCGTCAGATTGTTGTTTTTCTGCGATACCACCTTGTTCTTAGAACCCAGCAATGTGACCCGGTTGCCTTGCTTACCATATGCTACACACCCGATTGCCGTAGTTGGGCATGCATCACAAAACACAATGATTTCCAACTGATTATCTGATTCAAGATTCAACCATCTTGGAAATTTCATCTCATCCGCTCTTTGTAATGACACCCGAATGTCATTCCACTCATGTTTCTGATCCTCAGTCAGATGCTCGTCCCAAGACTTACTCTCAACCCACAGTTTGTTTGCGAACGCTTTAGCTGGCACAACCATTGGACCCACAAGACCAAGAGGATCGAAAATCGAAGAAGTCTCTGAGACTACCGTTCTTTTTGTGTGGACCTTGTCCTTTTCAAATCGTTTCTCGCTAACCGAAAGCTCATCCCTGACACAATGCCATTTTAAGCCAAGGACATTTTGTGGACCTGCTTTTGCATTTGTACCGTCTTCGTGTATTTTCTCATTCAGTTTTTCCGAGTTTGTGGCCCATTGCCGTAAGTCAAAAGCTGCCGAAGACATGATTTCTCTAGCTTCATGGCAATACTTCAAGGCTTCCGATTCTGAGCCGACCCCTGACAACAAATTATCAACGTATGTCTTTGCCAACATGTCTAGTGATACAGGTGTGTTGTACTGAGTCAGATGTTTATGCAAGGTGACTGCCAAGGCAAATGGGCTACTGACATTACCAAAGATGACTGTGTTGCAGGTATACGGCACAACTTCTTTCGTCATGTCGTTGTCTTTGTACCACAAAAAACGCACATACTTCCGGTCCGACTCGAGCAACCTAACCGATAAGAAAGCCCGGGCCAGATCTGCACTGATAGCATACTTTCCCGTCCGAAATAACATCAACAACCTTACCAGATCTTGTGTCATATTTGGCCCACCGTGTAAACAATCATTTAATGATGGCGAACCACAACTAGCATCGAACACTATTCTAACAGGAGTGGTTGCGCTTTCTCTCAATACCGGAAAATGTGGCATGAAGTGACAATCTGATTCTTTTAAGGCCTGTGCATCACTGATCTCTGAGACATACCCCTTATCAAGATTTTCTTGCATTACTTTCATGTATTGATCAGCAAGATTCAATTTTCTAAGCCTAGATGTAACCTGATTGAGGCGGGACCTACAGGCGTCCACGTTGGTTTTTAACTCCGGGTAGTCATCTTTCCAGGGGAGTGGAGCATAATAATGACCTTCTTTGAATTGCATTTTATCAAGGTAGTTTGAGAGGAATTGATCATCGTACTTACCATCGCTTCCTTCGTCATTTTTGACCGTTATTGATTCCATGTAAGTTTTCAACAATTCCGCCTCCCGATCCTCACTTTCGTTATCACCTTGGCCGACCACGGCGGTCGTGGCATCAGCGCTATCCCCTTGGATTATTTCTAATGGGCCTGACAAGAAACAACCGATGTTTGAAAACTGTATAGTGGGACCACGTTTTCCCGTGATAATGCGATTTTCCAAGAACAAATATGCACTATCGCATCCTATGAGTAAATCTATGGTTAATTTGCCAGTTTTGGCACCAAGATTGTCCGCTAGGGGTAATTCCTTTATGTAATCATGATTCAAACATTTTTTCCATCCGCTTTGGTTTATCGGCTTCACAATTTCATCTGTGATTAAGACATCCATGACCTTCGGCCCTTCATTAGTAGCTACATTAACCGATGCCATGTCGTAGCACCGTTTGCTTACATGACCCCCGAAACCGTTGACATTTAGGTACTGCTTACCGTGTGGCTGGAGTTTTAATTTTACAGCCGTATCTTTGCGAATGTATGACAGCATGCTGCCCCGATCTATGAGTACCCCTGCCTTAATTTGTGCATCACCATTTTCTAAGGTGACACGACCCGTTTCCAACAAAACAATTTTGTTGTTTTCTGCCGTCTCAGCTGCTACAGCAGCAGGATCTATAGGCCTAGTTTTGCGTTCCGATCCGTTAGGCCTATCCAACTTATTGGATTCTAATTTTACGACACTTCCCGACTCTGATTTGTCGCATAGGCCTGCACCGGATAGGCCTACTGGACACCGTGATTTTTCACGCGGTATCGCACATGTTTGAGTAGTACTAGAACCGCCTTGCTGTTCACCAGCATTCGTCGCGCCAAAATGTTGAGCAAAGTGATTATGCAGAGATGAATGATGTCTGCGATTACAGACGTTGCAATTTTTGCGATTGCTGCAATTCCTGGCAGAGTGCGGTCGGAGACAATTGAAACATAAGCGCTTGGCTTTGACCACCGCGAATCGATCCGAATCACCCTTTGTACAATTTGATGGAAAATGGTCTCCATCGCAGAACACGCATGATTTTGGTTTTGTCCCGTTGTTGGACACTAAGGTTGCGGCAGAGATGGGTTTCCGGTTCGCACTTTCAGCGGGTTTGGTTTTCTCGCGATTTTCACTACTGAAACGTTCTCCTAGATTGTTCAGGTGCTTTACGAAAGTTTCTAAAAACGCCTTCAGGTTGAAGGCTCCGTCCTGTCCGCTGGTCCCCATCTTGTCCTGGAACTGTCTCGGCAGCTTCCTCTCCATCGTTGGGATGATGAACGCCGCACATTCTTCCGTGTCGATGCCCAGGTTGTTGAGCGATCTGATGTCTCCCATGACGTGGTTGTAGAACTGGCTCAGTGCTGCGTAGCTATGTCCGGGTGGCTCCAAGTCGAAAATGCTGCACACGTGAGCTCGGACAATTTTCCGTTGTTGCCCGAACCTCTCCTTTAGTGTTGTCGTCAGCGTCTCGAGGTTATCTCCCGTCGCGTGGATGCCTGTGACCGCATCCAGCGCTGGTCCCTTTAATTGCCCTAGGATATAACTAAATTTTGTAATATCCGAAAAGTTACCGTTTATCACGTCTGCTTCCATTGTCTCCCAGAAGGCTGTCCATTTTGTGAATGTCCCATCAAATATGGGAAGCCTTAGTTTTGGCAACCTTGCCGTTTTTGCCGACGAAGGTGTGCCGTCCCGTTTCTCCCTCTTTGTTTCCGCTTTTGCGTGCTCCTTGAAATCCTCAACGAACAGTTTTACACGCATGAGACGTCTTCGCTCATGACTCCGCCGCACGATAATGTTATCCATTTCAATGATGAATTCGCCGCCATCGAGTTCCGCTTCGATATCGTTATTTAATTCATATTCGTTGTCGAATATGTTCTTAAGTTCTTCAAGACTGGCCTCTGCCAGAATTTGTTCCGCCTTGTTAGGGGTTTCTTTGGAGAGAATGTCCTCAACCCCCTCGAATTCACGATCAAAGGCCTTGATTAGAGCCTTACGTTTATTATACTTGCGATTCAAGTCCGCTATTTCCTCAGGAGTTTTCTCCCTTGGAACCGTTTCCGCCGTTTCCATGGTTTCGTTCTCTTCGTTCTCGTCTGCCATGCCGAGTTGAAATTCAATTGTCCGTAATAAACTTGATGCCCGTATCAGTGTTTATTCCGTAATCCGCGAATTTGTCGCCGTAAATTCCGTCCGGAGTATTGCGTTGTGTATTCCGTATTCCGTATTCCGTGTTGCAAAACCCAAAAATCCTGGACCAACGACACCATGTGGAAGTTTGGGGATATGATGCTATAGAACGAGGCAAACTCTTTGGTTACCATCAGAGAACTAACTTTATTTGCTATAATACTAATCTTGCCAAACCTTGGCTTCTGAAGAAAGCATGAGTCACTTCCTGTTTCTTGGTGTGGGAAGGCCTTTAAGATAAACAGAACCCGAGTGACCATCCCTAGATTGGTGAAATGTACCAGAAACGGATGTCTTCTGTACCAGTCGCCAGGACCTAGCGTGGGCTGAATTGACACTTGATGTACTTTAGTATATTCGGGATGACAATTCCCGACAACGGGTGTGGTCTCACTGTCTCGTAGGACTGGGAAGTGAGGGACGTAGTAACCTTCGGTGTCAGCTGTAGACTCATGGGAGATTTCAGACACAAAGTCTTTCTCTATGTTTTCACGCATGACATTGACGTAGGCATCAATTAAATCTAACTTACGCAATCTTCCCATGACTTGTTTTATTCTCGATTTGCAGGTTTCCAGATTGTTGGGCAGCTCAGGATGGTCTGTCCTCCATGGCAGGGGCACGTAATATTGGCTATCCTTGTATTGTATTTTGCTCAGGTATTCGTCTTTGAACTTTTGGTCGTATTCCGTGTCGGTGACGTCACTGGTATGCAAGGCATTGGCTTGTAGGTATGATTCTAAAAAGGCAAGTTCGTTATCCTGGATCGCTACCTTATGAGGTGTAGCTTCACTTGAAGCAGTGGTGATAATGGTGGGTGTCATTTTTGGCCTCAGCGGTCCAGAGACGAAGCATCCTATATTACTGAACTGGACAGTCGGACCGTCTTCTTTTACCATGCGGTTTTCGAGGAATTCGAATGCGAAATCAACTCCTAACATTAAATCGATAGTCAGGGCCCTATCTGAGAAATCATTGGCTAAATCAAGCCCAGCAATATAATTATACTCCTGGCAGGCGTCCCAGCCTATCTGAGTGATGGGTTTCACGATTTCATCGTCTGATATGAGGGCCTCGATGGTTTGAATTCCGTCATTTGTTTTAACGTTGACGTAGGCTGCGTCATAGATGCGTTTGGTGACGTGTCCGGCGAATCCATTCACATTTAGCGGTCTTTTACGGTGGGGTTTCAATCCTAACCTTGTAGCGGCTTCCTTGCTGATGTAAGTTACCATACTTCCTCTATCGATGAGGACACCGGCGATGGTTTCTTTGTCGTCATTTAGGAGTTTGACTTTCCCGGTTTCGAGTAGGATGATATCCATTTCCTGTTCTTTGGGTTTGGACTTTTCCTGGTTTTGAGTCTCACTTGGGATGGCATGTGTATTTTCGGTATCCAGTGGGTTTGCGATTGGCGGTTGTTCCTTTCTAACGGTAACGGTACAATGACTTTGTGGCGCAATGGCACAGCCACTAGTTGCGTGTTGTTGAGAATTATTTCGAGGCGGGTTTATTCTGGATGAATTGGCGAAATAATCATGCAGACTGGTGTGATGAAACCGGTCGCATGTGCGGCATCTTTTTTGATTTTGACATTCCCGGTAGAAATGCGGTCCGAGGCAGTTGGAGCAAAGTTTATGTTGACGCACGGCAATGAACTTTTCATGCGCTGGTAGTTTGCACTCGAAAGGGTTATGCGGTCCTGCACAGAAAGGGCACACTTTTGGTCGGTTGTAGTTTTGCGGCGGTGGTTTAGTATAAGTAGTATTCGGCACACTCACGAACGATTCCACGGAGATCCTGTTATTTCCTGCGTGAGAATTATTCCTCTGCTGCGTTGCTGTCGTTGGTGTATCCATTCTTTCGCTTATATTCTCTAATTCCTCAGTGAATCGATCCATGAATATTTTAACCTGGAAACGGTCTCCTTGACCGGCGGTACCGATTTTCTCGCGCAGAAATTTTGGTAATTTTCTTTCAATGACAGGAACTATAAAGGTTGCACATTGTTCTATTGATACATCCATATTTTCAAGTGACCGTATGTCACCAAGAATCTTGTCGTGAAATTCCCGGAGGCTGGCGTAGTGACCCCCTGGCGGAGTTATATCAAGGAGGTTGTAGACGTGAGCTCTCGTTATTTTCCTTGGTTGACCGAATCTGTCTTTCAATAGTTGGATGAGAGCTGGTAGATTTTCTCCGGACGGGTGTAGTCCTTGGCGTTCCCTGTGAGTTGTCCTATTATGTAATTGAATTTTGTAATGTCCGCGTATGTCTCCTTTATTGACGTCAGCCTCGATGGCGTCCCAGAATGCTGTCCACGCCGTGAATTTACCGTCAAATATCGGTAATTTTAGCTTCGGCAACTGGGCGGTCTTATTCTTCCTTCTTTCGGTTGTGACATCTGGGCTCGAAGTCGTATTCCGTTTTGTTTGTCGAGCTAACGAATTCTTGACCTTCAGCAGTTTTATTCTACTTTGACTGTGAATTGCGCTGCTGTCGGTAATTTCCTTGTCGATGGCGTCACTATCTTTCAGGTCGGTTAGTTGCTTCTCAATTTGTTCGTTCATTTCAAGTATCGTCTGGTACAGATCGTTCATCTCCTCGAGATGTCCCTCCACTTCGGCAATATCATCTTCGCTGATATCTGCGTTTTCGAGAACTGCCGTTGCAGTCCCGAATTCCGTGTCTAAGGTTCTGAGCCGGACATCCCTTTTTTGTTGTAAGGCGAGAACGCCTTTTTTAAAGTCCTTAGCTTGCTTTTTGGACATCGTGGTTACTCGTTGCGTTGTGTTGTACTCGTTGCGTTGTGTTGTAGTCGTTGCGTGTAATCCTGGTCACGGCACCATGTCATAAATGGCAAGATGATTCCTACACATTTACTAAATGGGAGTTGCAGCGGGAGTTACTAGCCAATCAGATTAAAAAGGTTGGAAATTCAACTTCACAGTTTGTACCAGTGACACATAAAAATGTTCTATGATCTCATTACATAGATATTTCTTAAAGTTGATTTTCATACCTTGGCTTTCTATAATATTCATCAGTTTACATGACGAATTTTGTCATAAATGGCAAGATGATTCCTACACATTTACTAAATGGGAGTTGCAGCGATCGCAGATCTGATGGCGAACTAAACACGATGGTTTCATACTAACAACTGAATCATCATATCTTTATTTTCCCACAAATGTGGCATATTACAGACATCAAAGCAAACTGCGAACGTGAGAAAGTCCTAATCTAGCGCTACCCGTGGCCCCGGGTTAATCTAAAACAGATGTAGATTCTGGCAACGAAGCTCTGGGTGGTACCATATGCAATATCTGACAAATTTCAATCAAATCTGATCAGATTATGCTTTGGAAACTTTGGAAAACATTGTTCAAAGTCCAGGAGCTCTTCACATGATGGTAACTGGCAGACATTTGCATGTTACCATCTCCTCCCACCCTATACTCCAGGTGCCCCTTTAAAGGCCCAACTTTCGAACCCTGGGTTGAGGTGATGACTCATCCAGGTAGCATGTACAAGAACCTCTCACTAAGGTCGCCAGGAAATAACATTTAATTCAAGGTAATATGGGGTCATTCTGATAGGCGGTGTTTTGAAAACTCTGTGAGTGTGATGTAAGATTCAGGTATCGAACAAGGTGTTTTCTGTCTGTTGCAGGGAAATTGGGGATCCGTTCAAATAACATGGAAAATCGTCGATCGAGAAAGGCCAGAGCAAACAAACGCCAACGTGTGAATCGCAATAGACGCAAACAAAAACTTATCGAAGATATTTTGCTCAAAAATCATGAACTAGAATTTAAATTCAAGACAACATGCTCAGTCCCTCAAGCCAAGCCCGCAAGTGTTAATGCTTCATTTTCAAATGCCATTAGTTATGGTAATTGCAAAACACTAGATTTACGATCGTCATCATTCCACTCCCATCCGAAGTTCAGTATTCTCACAGCAACTACGGCTGTCAATCAAAAGCATGAAAGGAGTCGTAAAGACGCAGAATCTGCCATACATAAAGTTATCCTGACATCCCCTCGGCAGATTTCTAGCACTCTTGTAGATGTTAAATATTCGCAGTGGGCTGGAGCGTATGGCAAGGTATTCATTGCCAAGTGCTTGTTTATTGCTGGGGGACCACTTGTTGCTGTAAAACGGGCAAAGTCGGGAGATCTCCTGAAAGAGGCGAAAGTGCTTCATCATCTGCAAGGGGGGCACGCAGCTATACCCTATTTGTACGGGATGATGGGGGCGAATGCTATCGTCATTGAATTAGTTTCAATAGAAAATTGCACACTGAATTATCATCTAAAAAAGCATTCTTTCACTTTCGAGATATGGGTGAATGTACTTGCAGAGGTTGGTGATGGCCTAGCTTTTATCCATAGTAAAGGTATCATTCATAATGATCTCCATGAAAACAACGTTTTGGTTACTCAACGTTCTGGTGTGCCAGGAATTAAGATCATTGATTTTGGGTGTGCAACACTGCAGTCCAACCCGAGGAGATATTTCCTTACAGATTGCCAAAGAAAAATGTACAGAGAGAAACATAATCACATTGCTTGGGAATTACGCGAGGGTAATGGACAGCCCCAGACTACATTGTCAGATGTGTATTCTTTTGGACGACTGATCAGATCAGTTGGTTGTCATTGCAAGATTGCCCCACTCGCCTCCATATCCAGTTCCTGCCGTAATCATATTGTTGGGAGGCGCCCAAGTGCCGATACCGTGGCCACTATGCTCAGAAGTTTGCTTACTGCTTGATAAATGTAACCCGTCTTCATATCACATTGCTGGATGGTGGGGGGGGGGGAGAATTATAAAATGTTTAAAGTTTTATATTTAGTGAACGCTTTCAGGCTTATTTGATACTATTTGATTGTATTGCTGTGATATTTAGTTAAAATGTATACATTATATTGTGATTTGCAACCAAGCCATCGGAAGGGGGTCCAAAGGTCACGGCGATAGCTAGGATCTGACACCAGGTGGCATTATTTGTAGTTGCCAGTTCTTATTTTAACCACTGTGTATGTCTATGCCAAACTAAGAGAGATTGGCTGCCGTGGGGAAGGGGGGGGGGGCATCAGTGTGAAGAACATATAATTACCATTCGGAGGTTTTGGTGGTAACTAGAATCATCGAAGTTACTAGCTCTGCTATATACTGTGTCAACTCTATTAAGCCGGTTTTGGTCCAGTAGGCATATTACACGTAATTAAGACTTTTTCAACAGGCACTCTTCAACCGACTTTAGCGTCTCCACAGTATATAACAGGCATACCAACCATTACTGATTGTCAGTCCTCGATACACCCAGGCATATTCATTGGATCCCTTGGAACGGCCTTCTCCATCATGTCTGTTACTGAAGAGTTTTGTTAATCGTCGATAAATTATTCAAAATTAGCTGAATCACTGGCAGTTCGGAGTCACTGCTGTACGTAGGTATATTGGGTTAAACCATGTAAAACTTTCTTTTTCACATAGGTCAAAGTGAGAAAATCTAAGTATACACGTACCTCAATTAAGTGGGTTGCAAATATTCTAAAATGGTTTTATAGACCTCCAATAGCCTTCTTCTTTTTCCATTTCTTTGTGAAGAATTGCGTGCAAATTCCTCAGATCAGATATATTCGGCAGTTCTTTTATTTTTTGAGATTACGATAGTCAAGAGATGACACTGTAAACATCTTACCTGAAGTATCCAAACCCACATTGGACTGTTTTGACTTCGTAAATGACAGCGTTCACGGTCCTACTTTTGACCTCAGAAGCGGTTGCAACTTCTTGCTCTGGGCGCTTGAAGGGACTGAACACCTTTTCGGTAATATTCTGATATGTGATTTCATTGGTGCTTGTTTGGTTGATGTCATGGAAAACGGACTACATTTAGGCTTTAAGAGTTGATGTAGGTGTTAGGAAAACATGTTGTTTCGTTATTTATGGGAATTAACACTGACCATTCGTGTTTAGCCAAAAAAACCGGCCCAAGGGAATTTCAAAGGAATCAAGTACTGAAAGTTCCAGGACATTTTGGCACCATCATCATCCATGTTTTATTAAGACACCAAGTGCATCTTTGCAATAATAGACTCCCTGGGCAGCCGTCTGCGTCAACTTAAGCTGGTCCTCTTAACGACTGACCCTTATCGCGGGTTTTGGTGAGGATGGATGAATAGCCAATGGGCATCGAGGATAGTAAACTTTTGGGGTGTTTTCTGTCACCGAATCAAAACGCTTCAAATGGACAAGGTCAATAATAGGTCGTCTCACTGATTAGCATATTTCATATCGCACATGTTTTGCCACCATCTTTTTATCGATTTGAAGATTTTCTGGTAAAATACACAACGAACTCCTAATGTATCTTTTATGCTGAAATGAATGCTTAATATCTTGTCAATAAGGAATAGTTTTCAGCGGCGGTAAGGAAGTTTTCTTCGTTTTATGTCGCTGTTTGAACTGCCGAAAGGGTGAATACGTATGTATTCACATGGGGGGGGGGGGGCTGCCCGCCGACTTATGAAAGCCACTGGTTGGCATCCTGCCAGTTCGTTGTTATTGTTGATGGCCGATAGAAATGAAATCCTCGGCAATAGTTACGACTAGTCGTAGTGGATATGGGCGATGGGACGAGGCCGTACCGCTTATGTCCGTAGTGTATGCCATAATGGTGTGCTCCTAATCATTGGACGTTTTAAAAATACCCAAAATAAAGCAATTGATTACATGCATAGCACGGGATAAGCGCGACCAGATTCCAATTTGGGTTTCATTTCAACTTGCACGAAGCCTATGTTAGATTTGATTGTGGACTAATGTCCCCACAAAACTGTGTTTCCACATCCTGAATGTCCCCACAATTTGGCCAAATCAGAGTCCCAGTACATGTATAAGAATGAATATCTGGTAAAACTAGGCCTACGTAAAAATAGCATTGCTCACGTTTGAACATCGATTCATGAACTGGCAAAACCCAAATGCCGGAGTTGGCGGCCATAGCATTTTAGTCAATAAGCTGGCGTATTGGGGTCACCTGATTGCAAAATGGCAGCCCCCATAGACATAGATTGGTGCCCTTTTTAAAAAAATTCTGACGTTATAATACAAGTAGGGAGTGCTAAAATGATTCGTGATTTTGAGCGCATGTTTATTGCTGCCATTGCCATTCTTAAACGAACTTACGCTCCCTAGCATCCAGTGTTGGATCAATGATTGGTCAAGCTCAGACACGTCTCGGATGTTGCGCTATCTTACAACATTTGGAAAGGGACAGGCTAGTGGCGGCCGAAGATACCACGGACGATCAACGATAAACGGGAAACTCTCGCTGCCAACTGGCATACAGCAGAGTTAGCGTCCAGTTATACTGCAAGCTAAGATACATTTAATGTTCTGCTTATTGAACTTGAAGTATTCGCTCACTAACACAAATCACGGCCCGTGTTATTTCACTAAACTGTATTGGTTAATGAACTGAAAACTAGCTGACCGAGTAATATAGATGGATTTTCACTGGTCCGTCCTGTCAAGTGTATCACCCTTGGACACGTGAGTTCTTTGGGTCGGCCAAAGCGCTTTTGAGGGGGAGCCTGTGTTGCGAATAAGGTAAAAACGTGACGTAACGAGAGATGTCTAATCGGCCTACAAAGGCAAAGAAGGCTCATCCAAATATCAAAAGTCAGTATTCAAACGTCCAGTTTTATATGTAGCTTAAAAATTAAGTCACAGCCATTTTCGATTAAGAACAACGGACCTTCCCAAACAAACCACGGTATGAATATTAAGTTTAGATTTAAAAGAACATTCTCGGATTCTGTACCAATCCGTGCCTTGTGCCCAAACTCGACACATCAATCACGAGGCGTTTTCATTGGGCAAATAACACTGATCACAGTTCCCTAGAAAAGGTCACGCTGTGAAATATAAGGATTTTTTAAAGGATATGTATGAACTAACTAGTAAATATAATTTCAAGTATGAAATATCAGGAACACAAACCTTGCAAACGAGAGTTTATTTTGTACACGGCACCCTCAAGTCGATACTCGGACGTTTCAAACAGTTGTATCCTCCATACAGGAGAGGTTACAGCTATACAAATCAAACCGAACTGTAATCGTAAGCTCTACTATTAAGAGCGCAAGCGAGCAGGGATATAACGTTTTCCAGATCAGCGACGAAAAACATGTATGACACAATATTTTTCCACATCCACAGGACAGTAATGACTCGGTATCCTTTCAGGTTGGGGGGTGTTTGCCACAAAGGAACATCGTAAAGGCAGCTTCCTTCTCCCTTACTGTGGAGAACTTATTGGGGAGGCAGAAGCGAATGAACGAGAGGAGCTTTACAATGGGAGAAATAACGTGGGATCTTTCATGTTCTACTTCAAATACGGAACCAAAACTCTATGGTGAGTGGACGCCAAGGTATCTCTTTGTACCCTCTACAGACCACCCTGGAAAAGAAATGCATGAATTATTAAAAAAGTTTGATCGGTTTATGTGTACATGCATTCAAAATGTATAATACAGCAGTATGTTTTAGCCTGTTGTCTCTCAGCACAGTTTAAAAAAAAGGGTTAGGTATGCCAGTGACCCACAAAGCTACATTGTGTGCAAAGGCTTGGTTTGTGCAAGAGTCATCTGATAGTACCTAAATATTCATTTTTCTCTTGCATTTCTCTCCTTATTGCAAAGTGGTACATCTTACTAAACAGGCTTTTATAATTCAAAAAGCCCTTTAAATCATACAGGCGCGCCTGTTATGGTATGGCCAACCAGATCGTATGTAAATTGATGGTATGTAAATTGCATTTGATTACTGAGACGGATATACAATCATGTAAACCAACAAAATATTCCTGATACAGCATTGCATCTAACTGTTTAAGCAACTTCCTGTCAATATCCTGCTTAGCCAGAACTTTTTCCTTCAGCGTGGATGCAACCCGCGATGATGGAAGACTTGGCCGTCTTGTTAACGACGGATGGAAAGGAAGAGACAATTGTACCATGAAGAAAATTGCAGATTCGCAGGGTTCTCCACGTCTTCTCTTATTTGCTAAAAGGGATATTGCCGTAGGAGAACAACTACTTTACGACTACGGAGTGGGAGATTTACCCTGGAGGAAATCATCGGTATGTGTCATTTTATCTCAACTACTAGCAGGATATTTTGAAAGATTCTATAGCAGACTGAAGAGAAGGGCCATAAAGACATTGCGAGGTGTTGAGAAAGGCATCATGCCAACATAGTTTGTATAAGGTATAGCTGCAGTACTTCAGACTCACCGGTGATTGCGTAATCTAAGCATCATCAGCATTGTGCATATCGGTCAACCTGAGGCAATCGTTAGGGACAACTCGACTGATCACCAATCCAACGTTCTTCATTCTTTACGATATGACTTTGTAACAGAAGGTTGACCAAGCCCCGCAACGCTAACAAATGTTCTAACCCTTGAGCAAGCGTGGCCTTCATCAATAAAATCTGGGAACATGGAGTGATGAGAACTTGAATAACTGGATTCTGAAAAAAAGGGATTTGCAAAACTTGCTCTTTCGGGGGGGGGGGGGGGATCATTGCATGTTCATTTGTGAGTACCATTTATCCAATACTAGTAGTAAATGCTGTGAATACAAGATTCAATCGCCCTTACTCCAAATCTAGAACACTTTTACCTGAAACCATTGTGTCACTTATACGATAATTTTTCACTTTTACCAGGATGCAAACCAGAAGAAAAAAGAGTACAAGAAAAACCCCTGTGTCTCAAATGATACGACATTTTCCTTAGGAGCGGGAAAAAGCGACATCGGTTACACCTCAGGTAGGAATGGGTTTTTTTTCCAATCAAGTATTAAGTATGAATCCAATGCTTTGTGTATAAGATATATATAGCAACGCAAGTAATTGCCTATCCCTGTTAGCGATAGAAATCTGTCTTAATATGGCAAAATCAGCTGTTAAGTCTACAAACGGATCGTGGGGACTCTCCATTAGCCCCGCACCCGGTTTGCTATCCCTATTGCAAAGTAGAAAAACCAGGAAAGTCACTATGAACATGCAGTGGTGTAATATTAGGAGGTTTCCACAAGCTGTTGTTGGAGGTTTGTTACATTTACGAATTTACGTGTACAATCTAAAGGGACGTTCATCTGCCCCCCCCCCCCCCCACATGCCTTACAATGTATGTAGTGGCACTTTGGAGACCAAGTTTCGGTCCGGTTCGATGCATGGTTTGGCCACCAGGGGGCCAAACGTTAAAAGTGAAATTATGCAATATCTCCCTTAATACTGGTCAGAAAATTTAGAAAACTTAGCCGCCCAAAGAAACCAGTCTGTCTGGAAATCCCCATTTCTGACGTCATAAGGTATTCCCCGATAATCTATTTATAAGCGTCCTCCAAATACTAGGGATATAGCCTCGCCCTTAAAACCGCGTGAAAAAATACCGGCACGTCCGCATACCCTATATTGGGGCTATTTCATGAACACCAGAATATTGAAGAAAAGTGGTTATCTCTGACCTTGTTGATTGGTATTCATCAATAAATTGGATAATTTGATGAAAAAACAGCATTCCGCACTATTCGGCACAATTCTTGGGGGGGGGGACCTAGTCAACCCCTTGTTTTCCATAACCCACATACATCCAATATTGATGAATGTTGAATTTTTTAGAAAATCACCTTTCTGCTACCTAAAATGGCATGAAATGTTGCGTAATGTTATAAGTGACCCAAAATAATTGATTTGGTTGGAACCGTGGGAAAAAATACCGGCACGTCCGCAGACCCTATATTGGGGCTATTTCATGAACACCAGAATACTGAAGAATATTGGTTATGTCCGAGCTTGTTGATTGGTATTCATCAATTATATGGGATAATTTGATGAAAAAACAGCATTTGGCACAATTGCCGGGAAAAACCTAGTTAACCGCTTGTGTTCCATACCCCACATACATCCAATATTGATGAATGTTGAATTTTTTAGAAAACAACCTTTCTGTTACTTAAAATGGCATGAAATGATGCGTAATGTTATAAATGACCCAAAATAATTGACTTGGTTGGAACCGTGGGAAAAAATACCGGCACGTCCGCAGACCCTATATTGGGGCTATTTCATGAACACCAGAATACAGAAGAAAAGTGGTTATCTCTGACCGGGTGTCTATAAAACGAAGACCTTAGACCTAAGATCTAAGACCTAAGATCCTAAGAACTATAAAACGCAGACCCTACTATAAAACGAAGACCCTAGGGACTATAAAACGCAGACCATACTATAAAACGAAGACCCTAGGGACTATAAAACGCAGACCCTACTATAAAAATGAAGACCCTAGGGACTATAAAAAGAAGACCTTACTATAAAACGAAGACCCTAGGGACTATAAAATGCAGACCCTACTATAGAACGAAGACCCCAGGGACTATAAAACGCAGACCCTGCTATAAAACGAAGACCCTAGGGACTATAAAACGCAGACCCCACTATAAAACGAAGACCCTAGGGACTACAAAACGCAGACCCCACTATAAAACGAAGACCCTAGGGACTATAAAACGCAGACCCTACCTTTGAAGTCGTAGCATCTAACCTTGACCAAGGACTGTCCCAACTGGAACAACCTTATCCTAGACCTGTCTTCAATGGAACAACCTTAGCCCCTGTTTCCAATAGAACAACCTTAGCCAAGGCCTGTCTCCACTTGAACAACCTTGACCAAGACCTGTCTCCAATAGAACAACCTTGGCCAAGGCCTGTCCCAACAGGAACAACCTTAGCCAAGGCCTGTCTCCAATGGAACAACCTTAGCCAAGGCCTGTCTCCAATAGAACAACCTTGACCAAGACCTGTCTCCAATAGAACAACCTTGGCCAAGGCCTGTCCCAACGGGAACAACCTTGTCCGAGGTTTGGCTAGCGAATGTTTTAGGAAACCCGTTCCTCCATTTCCCCTTTGAGGTCGTAGCATCTAACCTTGACCAAGGACTGTCCCAACTGGAACAACCTTATCCTAGACCTGTCTCCAATGGAACAACCTTAGCCCCTGTCCCCAATAGAACAACCTTAGCCAAGGCCTGTCTCCACTTGAACAACCTTAACCAAGACCTGTCTCCAATAGAACAACCTTGGCCAAGGCCTGTCTCCAATGGAACAACCTTAGCCAAGGCCTGTCTCCAATACACCCCACGTGACTTCATCGACGAGTGTGCGAAATCCTTTTGTTCGGCCTCATTCAGCCTTTTGTCGCCTCCTTGGTCGGTCGACTGGCTTCCCCTCCTGTCCATTTTACTTTTCTCCGATTTTCGACCACAGTATTTTGTGTCTTTCCTCTCAGGCTTGCCTGAATCTCACACGGCTCTATATCTATCTTTCCTCGGGTCACCCTAGGGAGCTTCTTCGCTCGGCTAGGGGGGACGGCATCGTAGCAGACCATTGGGGGGCGTGCTCGAGCCAGAGATATGAGATATATGTATAACTGTCGCCTTGGGAGTCTTGCGTAGGCTCGCCAGTGAGCACAGTAGAGATGAATCGGGCGTTGCAGTTCCTCTCTGAACGCGCCGATAGGCGACTATATAGGGGAAGTCACGCTCGACTATTTTTTAGTCTGATTCGAACTCTAAAATTTTCTACAATTTTACATCGCCAAAGCCAGACAGTGCACACATATATATTGGGCAAGCTTACGTCAAAGTCACCCTACGAGCTGTCCGTTCGCCCTTGCGTAATTTTAGAATTTTCGGGCGATTCCCAGCGATGCGGGCAAGAGCAAAATTTCTAAGCCGGCATTTGTGTCCCTTGTTTCGTAAGTACAAAGCCTAGAGTTCCTAAACCCATGTCAGATAACAAGGAATAGCGCCCTTGTTTAGCTCTTTACTTCCACCCGGGGTAACTTCCCTAGTGATCTTTTTCATGTGGGTGGGGGGTTGAGAGCTTTCTGTCCTTCCTAAATGTAATCTCTATTTGTTTTGCAGAGTCAACGCTTTAGAGCGTATAACGTGCCAACATGGGAACTAAAACGCCATTTGATCCGGTGTCAGCTTCGCGCTCTGCAAGGTTCTCGCCAAGCTGGGTAAACCTCAAGGGACAGAAAGCCCAACTCCCCGCCCAATTTTGCCCAAAATTTGAGGACGTTTTTTCCCGGCGGCTAAGCTTTGATGTAAATAGTATTGCGCTAAGAGACCCAGATAATTTCGTTGCCGGCCAGTTGCACGAGCATGCCAGTTCTTTGGATGAAATTCTTCCCCCTGACGACCCTATGTCGCAACAGTACAGCCAACTGGCTACATAATGGAGTGGACATATAGAGCCATTTTTTAAGCATTTCAAGGGAAATTTTAAAGGGCAAGCATTTGACTCTCAGCGCCCGCCTTCTGAGTCGTTCCAAAATTCGCCCTCCTGTGCTAAATTTGCAAGCTTTATTGCATCAGAGTTGGAACAAAGAATAAAGCCATCTTTAGAGAATGCGGTAGAGGTACTTCCTATTGTGACATCCTAGGCGCGGGAAACCCGGCGGCATCTCCGCTCGTTAAATCGTACATAAAACATATAGCAGGGGAGCAAGCAAGAGCTCAGGTTGTTCCCACTCCTGCCAAGCCCATGTTTCTCTCAAAAATTATCAAAATTGCCGCCTATATTGATGATCAAATAACTCGTAGTAACCTGTCGCCAAGGCAACGTTTCGCTCTACATAGAGATCAAGCTTATTTCAAACTTCAATTCTTTGCGGGAGATCGTGCCAGTGATTTAGGCAGAGTCGCAAGCCAACTTAGACAACTCGGGTGTGGCGATATCGCACTCCTTCACAAAAGCGATTAGGGGGGCTACCGGCGTTTGCAACACTTTCACGGTTACACGCTGTTCCAATGTTGTTACCTGCCCGATTGCGGGTCTTGACCGTTATGTAAGCTGGGCTCGTTCATGGGCGGTGGATCTCTCGTTAGGTTATCTCTTTAGAGTGGTATCGGAAAATGGTACCATCTTAAATAAACCCGTATCATACACTACTATGTATCATCGCCTGGTCCATTACCTACGTACCCTCGGCATATACCAGGGTGAGACCCCTCACAGCATAAGAGTGGGTTGCTCTATCACCCTAGCACTTTTATGATGCGCAGCAACCTCTACACCCTCGTGAAAGTAACGCCACCGACACGATCGCCACCGACACGATGAGGCACGTGGGTTGGTCGACAAGAAAATCTTATGCTTATTACACTAGGGAAGGCTCGTTGAAGCGAGCTATTGTCGTTGTCCGTAGTTTGGCTAGCTCCTCAAGTGCACCACTCAGGCTGGAAAGAGAGTTCGAGCAGTATGCATCCTTTAATGCCTTTCCGCCAGCGCTATATAATTTTCACGCAAATCTGATTCAGCACAAAATACGATTGTAAGCGCTCATTCAATTACATTAGTTCATTAATTCAATTATATGCATGCATACATCAAGGAGGATACCGCGGTGACGTCACGGCTTTTCCAAGATGGCGCTGCATATTGTAAACAAACTCGATCCACGGCCAAGGGAAAATCAAGTCATCAAAAAAGTTAGATTTTTCGCATCAAATCAGAGTTATTAGTACTTTTCTGCTATGAAATAAGTCTTCAGACAATAAGCTATCATTTGAATAATGAAAAGTGCTGTTTTGATGGGGAAAAATAGGGCTTTTTAAACCAAATAGCCGGGCACCGATCTTCCAAAATTAGCGATGGTTTAAAACAGTCTCCCAGATATGGGGCAATCTCTTCATTATTAGTATGGGATTTGGAGGCATGTTTACAGATTTTACAAGTTCGAGACCTGTAAGACCTAAAACTCGCATAGATCCCCATAGATCCCCTCTATTTGTCGAGTTAGCGCCCCTGTAAGATCATGCATTTTCGGACACTAGAACGAAATCTTCCTGCGGATATCGCGGTTTCGGTGATGATTTAAGGAGAAATTGACTGTTCTTAGAGTTGTATGGGACAGAAATGAGTTCATACTTCATGAATACATGAATATATTATGATATGGGCGGGCTTCTAAGTCAAAACAATAACAAACTCAACTGCATCTCTACTGTATATTGCGTAGTGCATTGCCTAGTGTATTTCGTAGTGTATTTTAGCGGAGACATTATTTCCGCACTTTGGCCACGCCAAACGTCTTTTTTATTCGTGGAAGTTAATCTGCTCTGTAAATATTATTTTACACAGGAAGAATCCATACTAGGTATTGCAATATTTCATGTCTATTGGTGTTTTTGTGTACAGGAGCGCACCAGACAGTGAGACGTGGAGATGTGTTCAGTGCTGCTGCTGTCAGTAGACTGAATCTGATTGGCCATAGCGATCAGTAATATGGGTCGGGATCACGTGATGTGACGTCACCGCGGTATCCTCCTTGTGCATACATGTTCACAACAAGGACTTCTATATCACGGTAATCGCAGGCCCCTAAACCAAAACTCTTCATCAAGTTCTAGCTTCTTTCATCATTCTCACTAAAGTGATTTCGGTAATAATACGTTTTGCGTTTGCATCATGTTAACTCCCGTTTCTGTAGCCGTATGTCACGTATATACATGTACTCTTGGTTCAAAGGAATAAAAGTATCTCTGTATAAGATATATCCGCCTTGTATAATTTTCTTTCACGCTTTGGAGAAGTTATAGGAGTTTTGGGAGTGGTGGGAGTGTTGGAATAGGAATGAGCGAGATTTTGCCTGGCGCATTCGAAATTGAAGGAATGTCGTGCTCAGTTCCTCCCAATACTCTTCCTCATGAGCACACGATTGGATGGAGTCACGTGGGGTGCTATCACACCCCACGTGACTTCATCGACGAGTGTGCGAAATCCTTTTGTTCGGCCTCATTCAGCCTTTTGCCCCGAGAGGGGAGGAGAATGGCTGCTCCCCAGCTGTCCCATTCGAGGAGGCAAGACCACAATTGATTTTTAAGCCTTTAAGCAGTTAAATTGTCAATGTTTGACCGCGACGCATCAAATACTGCGTGGGGTTGTGAATCTGAAATTTAGATTATGTTATTCCGGAGAGTCGGGCAAGTAAATGGTGAAAAATAAAAATGGTAGTTGACCACGGAAATTTTTTGATAATCGACAAATTAGACAGACTTTGATATTTCCACTCTTTTCAGCCAACTGGCAGAAAAACTCAAAACACGCCCCCTACTACCCAATTAGCAAAATTCGAAATTAATTTTTTCATCAAATAATTTCTTTATATCGGTAGACTTGCCACAGCAAATATTTTTGAAAACCTCTCCAAATATGTACTTGAGAGTTAAAAAAAAAACATGCACTCGTCTAATTGATAGGCCTAGTTCATACATTAGAAATAGCGTCGTTAGCTTTCTTGAGACGTTTGCTTTGCCCACCCACCCACCCCAGTTCTCCGTCCTTTCGCTTTTCTGCTTTTGCAGATGTCGTGCTCAGTTCCTCCCAATTCTCTTCGTCATGAGCACACGATTGGATGGAGTCACGTGGGGTGCTATCAGAACAACCTTGACCAAGACCTGTCTCCAATAGAACAACCTTGGCCAAGGCCTGTCTCCAATGGAACAACCTTAGCCAAGGCCTGTCTCTACTTGAACAACCTTATCCTAGATCTGTATCTCCAATAGAACAACCTAAGCCAAGGCCCGTTTCCAATAGAACAACCTTAGCCAAGGCCTGTCTCTACTTGAACAACCTTAGCCGAGGCCTGTCGCCAATAGAACAACCATATCCTAGACCTGTCTCCAATGGAACAACCTTATCCTAGACCTGTCCCAATGGAACAACCTTAGTCAAGGCCTGTCTCCAATAGAACAAACTTATCCTAGACCTGTCTCCAATGGAACAACCTTCTCCTAAACCTGTCTCCAATGGAACAACCTTAGCCAAGGCCTGTCTCCAATAGAACAACCTTGACCAAGACCTGTCTCCAATAGAACAACCTTGGCCAAGGCCTGTCCCAACAGGAACAACCTTGTCCGAGGTTTGGCTAGCGAATGTTTTAGGAAACCCGTTCCTCCATTTCCCCTTTGATGTCGTAGCATCTAACCTTGACCAAGGACTGTCCCAACTGGAACAACCTTATCCTAGACCTGTCTCCAATGGAACATCCTTAGCCCCTGTCCCCAATAGAACAACCTTAGCCAAGGCCTGTCTCCACTTGAACAACCTTAACCAAGACCTGTCTCCAATAGAACAACCTTGGCCAAGGCCTGTCTCCAATGGAACAACCTTAGCCAAGGCCTGTCTCCAATAGAACAACCTTGACCAAGACCTGTCTCCAATAGAACAACCTTGGCCAAGGCCTGTCTCCAATGGAACAACCTTAGCCAAGGCCTGTCTCTACTTGAACAACCTTATCCTAGATCTGTATCTCCAATAGAACAACCTAAGCCAAGGCCCGTTTCCAATAGAACAACCTTAGCCAAGGCCTGTCTCTACTTGAACAACCTTAGCCGAGGCCTGTCGCCAATAGAACAACCATATCCTAGACCTGTCTCCAATGGAACAACCTTATCCTAGACCTGTCCCAATGGAACAACCTTAGTCAAGGCCTGTCTCCAATAGAACAAACTTATCCTAGACCTGTCTCCAATGGAACAACCTTTTCCTAAACCTGTCTCCAATGGAACAACCTTAGCCAAGGCCTGTCTCCAATAAAACAACCTTAGCCAAGGCCTGTTCCACTTGAACAACCTTAGCCAAGGCCTGTCTCCAATGGAACAACCTTAGCTAAGGCCTGTCTCCAATAGAACAACCTTGACCAAGGCCTGTCTCCACTTGAACAGCATTTTGTGGTGACGCATAAACAGTTTTTAGGGTTAGGTCAGGGTTAGGGTTAGGGACAATGTGAGGGTTAGGCCGAAGGTTGTGTTACTCGGGTATATAATCCTGAATTTTGCTTTTCTTCTCCACTCCAAGCTGTCACACTCCCATTACAAGTGACAAATGTGTTAACCTAGAATATTGTTTTTATTTAGCCAGACTCGCACTTGCAGCCAATTAGGCGGACGATTATACTTTGAAGTCAGACGATGCTCTCCTTATCAGTTTATCTGACCTCGCCTGGAGTCACAGGAATGTGTACTGGTGTTCTCTGTGGATCGTATAGGACTACTTTTTTACATGGAGAGGCCTTCATCTTATGTATAGTGATTGTAGGTGTATATCAGGCCAGTTCTATGATGTCGCTCATGTATGGGCGGTTATTACCGCAAATAAAGACACTCCAAAGCAAAGACACTTGTGTAGCATATCAAGGACACGTAGATTGATACTCCTGGGCGGTTATTACCGCAAATAAAGACAAACCAAAGCAAAGACACTTGTGTAGCATATCAAGGACACGTAGATTGATACTCCTGGGCGGTTATTACCGCAAATAAAGACAAACCAAAGCAAAGACACTTGTGTAGCATATCAAGGACATGTAGATTGATACTCCTGTGTGTGCCACATCAAAGACATCTGGACCATACACCACGTCAAAGATAACGATGCGAAGTCAACAGGCGGCGCCACTGTAGATTGCTGGCGGCCGTACGCTGCCTGTTGACGTTGTTGTTATTTGCCACCTCTCTCCTATGGCAAGCCGTTTGCTTCAAAAAGTCGAAATGATTTTTTTTTCTAGTCGAAATGATTTTTTTCTAGTCAAGATATTTTTTTTCATGTCAAGAAAAAAAATTTGAAATTAAATTTTTTTTTTCAAGTCGAGATATTTATTTTTCTTCTCATTTAACTTATTGAAGTTGAATCAATTAATAAAAATTTCACTGCGAGAAAAAAATGATTATAAAAATAAAAATAGTCGCTTATATCAACAAAAACCTATAGTTGTCGAAATCGTTTTTACTTGTCCCAAGACGGTGGCGCCGCCTGTTGACTTCGCATCGTTATCTTTGATGTGGTGTATGGTCCAGATGTCTTTGATGTGGCACACATAGGAGTATCAATCTACGTGTCCTTGATATGCTACACAGGTGTCTTTGCTTTGGTTTGTCTTTATTTGCGGTAATAACCGCCCAGGAGTATCAATCTACGTGTCCTTGATATGCTACACAAGTGTCTTTGCTTTGGTTTGTCTTTATTTGCGGTAATAACCGCCCAGGAGTATCAATCTACGTGTCCTTGATATGCTACACAGGTGTCTTTGCTTTGGTTTGTCTTTATTTGCGGTAATAACCGCCCATACTCATGGACAAACAGTATTGCTCATATTCACTAGACTACGGTATGTCCCAAAAACAATGGCGAGCCCATGGATTCATGTGATCAAAAACAAGGGCTATGGTACTCAAAACGAAATTTTCTTTTGTTTTATTAAATTCCTCATGCCTAGACGCAAGGGCCCAACGCGCCGCGTAGCGGCAAAAAAGCGAAGCTGGCGAAACATTTATAACGGGTCACCGTCACTTATTATTGGACTTATAGCGCATTTACGGGGTTGCAACTATTTTGCTTTATAGTGTCACCAGGAAAGAAAAGCATGCGACCTAACGCCGATCTATTTGTATAAAGTGATAATCGGAAGGTATATAGTAGGAAATATCAATAAAATAATCATTCCATTTCGTCTTTTGAGGGCATTTTTGATTGTAAAAAATATATGTGTACGTCACCGTAGTCTCTGCAATGATAATTTTATCAGATCAGTCTCGCGCAAGTAGAAGTTCTTTACCTGTTAGTTCTTCACTTATTAGTCTCAACGTCTGGCGCAAAGCCAGACGTTTTCCATTACGATTTCACTACGATGTTTGACAAGAAGGAGCAGTGCGCGAGATATGCTAATGAGCAGACTTCCCTCGCTTGAGTTTCTGAAGAATGTTCCATATCGCGCTAAGCTCATCACTACTGATTATGACAGGCGTGCAACGGTAGGTATCTGCTCCCCAACTTCCACCCTAATACGGTACAATAAGTTACCATTTGATGGGAATGGGACAATGCCCTCACTGTGTATGGAGTCATAGGGATAAGAAGACATTATTCATTAGTGTTGGTACAAGTGATTTTGCCCAAAAAGCATGCGCATTCAAAAAACAAAATATGCAAGGTAATCACGTACATGACCATGACGACGTGCAGAAAGTGCACTGGCCAGTGCATACCCTATGGCTATTTACTAGAAAACATGGTAAACATGAACAACATCATTATTCATCGGCAGTTCATTTTACTCCGAGCTTTTCCTGAAACATATAGCCATGATGATTAGGCCTACCATGTACCATGACCAATAACAGCACTAGATCATGTAGATGTCAACAAGTTCACATGAACCGTATAATCCCGCATGGCGCATGTGGGGCATGCGTCTAAACCAAAGCCCCAAAATCACTTGTTTTGGTCTATTTCAGTTTCACTTGTGTTTCCCCCGTCTCCCAGTCCATAATACATTTACAGTTTACGATCCCCGATCATGGCCCAACAAAAGGTCATCGGTTGACTAAAGGAACACAACTGTTCAATGTATTTATAGTTGAATGCGATCAAACTACGTCTTTTCAATCGTGGATTGTAAATTTAACCCCATGGGCCTAGGGAAGGCCCTATAACAATACTTTCGACACAGTTATTATCTCCGCTGCCTCCACCATGTTACACACAGTGCTCACTGCTGATTCTAAAATGCTCCACCTAGTCAAAACAGGACATATGTTCTTCTAGGAATAGATCTCTTTCCAATATTTCGTCATTCCACTATCGTCATCACCTCATCATACTTTCATTGACATTACAGGCACACATCCACAGAGCACTCTTCAAATCATCTACACAGTGGTTATCCAACTAGGATTATAAAGGTAATTTCTTAGCCCCGCACAGTGGGTTTCAGTCTTGATAAAGGGGCACTATCCAAGATAAAGTTACAAGAAGTAGTCAATAGGGGTCTCTCACCTCTCACTGTATGTCCACACTATTCACGCTTGTACGAGGAATACATTCAATGCTGAATCTAACAACACCCAGTGCCCTTACTCTGTATATTAGTCACTGGAAGATGGCCCATTTCACTCCTTCCTTCTACTTCACCTATAGACTCATTGCAAACGCCTCAGTTCTATGATATCACATTCACTTTCAGCTGTCATGCAACGCAACAACTGTGCTATCTGCCATCGCACATCAACGAAGAAGTGCAGCCGCCCACATTCCACCTCACGACTGTCCGACCAGCTGCAATCCTCGAGGACGCCCCACTGTACCACGATTTCACTCCGATGTTTGACAAGAAGGAGCAGTGCGCGAGATAGGCTAATGAGCAGACTTCCCTCGCTTGAGTTTCGGAAGAATGTTCCATATCGCGCTAAGCTGACCACTGCTGACCATGACAGGCGTGCATTGGACTGGTACAGGTTGGAATTGAACATTGAATATGCTGGTGGTGACGCTTTCTGATGAGAAGTTGGTCGTGACTGATGCAGTATCCTTGGACTTGTCCACAGCATCGTTCAATCATTGCTCTCTGAGCTGCCTTGATTCTGTACTTACCCAAATACTAAGACCAAACGCCTGTTGACTGTCCTTTAAGAGAGACTGGCGCCAAGCCTAGAGATATGACTGACCCCTATTGGCAAATTTGTATGACTTTATCTTGCCTACCTAGCTGCTGCCTATAGTCTCCCTTTAACTGCGGAACACTTCAAAGTCGATAAAATGCCATGTTCCACCTTTTAATGTGTTCAGACCGCCATTTTCAAAATAATCAAGTCAGGACACTGCCTTCTAGTCTCATAATAAATTTTGCTTTCCTCAATAATAACATTTCTTCTTCTTCAATGCTTTCATCATTCCAAACTTCTCCTCCTCGGACTTTTACAGGGGTACAGTCATGGCAATCAAAACCCAAATACTGAGACCAAATGCCTGTTGACTGTGCTTTAAGAGAGACTGGCGCCATGCCTAGTCTCTCTTAAAGCACAGTCAACAGACACCAACCCCCTCAGACTCAGAAACCACAAATGCCCAACCCTTCCTGCTACCTTAATACTTCTGGATAAGACTAGAAAATCAGGGACTTGTAGCATGATACTAGTATCAGAGTATTAGTAACCATTGATGATTTTTTGACAATATCTCTGAACTGGTCCTGAGAACGGCCTCCCTATATAGTACTACAGAGAAATAATAGTTGAAAGTAATAGTGAACACTTGAATGAACGGCAAATAAAATGGGATGAACCCATATATATATATAACTATTTTTTGTCACCGCTATGTACAAAGGCTATCCTTTCAAGGCCAACCATCGGCGTAATGTAGGCCTAAGGATATCAACATATCGGTTTGCAGTAATAATACCCCCGGTAATAATCCCCCTCCCCGGTAAAAATCCCCCTGCCTATTAGTAAAGTAAGTACCCCCCCCCCCCCGGTAAAAATCCCCCTATTGGTAAAGTAGGTAAAACCCCCAGGTAACCCCCCCCCCCGGTAAAAATCCCCCATGGGTATTTTCTGAAGGGGTTTAAGTCCCTTAGGTTCTTTTGAAAGAAAGAAATACGAGTATAAATGGACCATAAGTGTTTCATCGTTTGGGACTAGGACTTTAACCTAACAACTACGGTATGATATTTGCTAATGGGGGGGGGGGGGAGGTCAATATTCTTCTCATATTCGCCAGCTAGATCTAGAGAGTGTTCATTTGGCTTTCATTTAATTCAGTGGAAATGTATTTTTGAGGAACGAAAAACTCGATGGTACCACAAATTAGGTGGAATTTTAAAACTTTAACTGCTCATTGTACGGAAGTGGTTAAAAACAATAGGCCTACGCCTTATACCAAAAATAGATAGGAGAGGAAAAATGTACATCTCAGAAGTAAATGAAGAATAAAGTTTCTACGAGCACCACTGTAAAGAGGGCCAAACAAATTTCAACTGTTCTACGCTAAAATAGGCTTTACCGATACTGGACTGATTAACACGGCAAGCACACTTTAGCACGTTTAGGCTACCCCAACATTCTCAAGATTAGCAACCTGGGATTAGGTATGCCCTCAAATGACCGTGTCCATTACAATGCTTTCAACGCTAGTGCCTTAAAACTGCTAGTAGAATTTTATTTAGTGGTGTTCACAGCCGAAATGAACCGAAGACTACCAGTCACTGTGGGCCTAGTCGGGCACTACACCACACTATTTTTATGCCTAGACCGAACACATAGAGTTAAGAAACTTGAGATCTATACACCAGATAAGAGATGCCAAAACTGCACTGTTGTGACCCACTTTATTACTCATTAGTACACTCCAGTCGCACTTTGATTAATGACACTGGTGTGTCGGAGCGAGCTGTTTATTTGTAACACTGCTTGATACAGAAACATTACACCTCTATCTGGAATAATTTCTTAAATGTTCAAATCCTATACCATTGGCAAAGATAAAGTCAGCCGACCTGTTTGAAATGTCTCTATAGATCGTGTACAACAAGCTAATCTTTTACCTTTTTTTGATTAACTTTTCATTTTCCAGTAATTAGAGAAACGAATCATAGAATTTGGCAGGTAAAGGGGCTAAGTGGAAATTTCTCGAACCCTGTGGACTTTCTGAAAAAGGGTAAAATACTGTTGGATGGAAGGGATATCAATGTATCAATATCCACTTCTGTTGAAATTCTTCCATATACCATGGTATAGGAATTCATCAAAAGGTGATTTTATAGCCCCCAAAGTAAGACGCTAGGAATGGGTTAATACAAGTAATTTGATGTATATTTTCAAATGGCTGATGAAGCATGTCATCTGAGCAGCACAATAATTTCACATTTTACTCATTTTGATAGTTGGCACATCAATTAATTGCATATTATCCTCAGCTTGGATTCAGTGTATTTTATGGCCTAGATTCCCATCATCATGGATATTATACCTGAGTAGGGTTGGGGGTAATGGCCTCTAGCGAATGTTTTAGGAACCCTTATTCTCCCTTTGAGGACCTAACAGGTGTCTCCACTTGTCTCCAATGGAACTACCTTCACCACAAGTATGTCTCCAATGGAACAACCTTGGCCAAGACCTGTCTCTACTTGAACAACCTTGGCCAAGGCCTGTTTCTACATGAACATTCTTGGCCAAGACCTGTCTCCAACGGAAGAACCTTATATAGCCCTGTCTCCAATGGAACATTCTCTGCTCGAACAACCTTGGCCAAGGCCTGTCTCCACTTGAGCAACCTTGGACCTAACAGGTGTCTCCATTTGTCTCCAATGGAACAACCTTCACCACAAGTCTGTCTCCAATGGAACAAGCTTGGCCAAGACCTGTCTCTACTTGAACAACCTTGGCCAAGGCCTGTTTCTACATGAACATTCCTGGCCAATTTAATTTATACTTTATTTGCTTAAACGAGGGGCCCAAACAGTCACAAGGACCACTAGTTGGGACCCTCAACATATATACATGTACATTGGAACAGATGATACAATACAATATCAAGTAAGACTACAATAGGAAGTAGATGAAAGAAGCAGGAAGGTGGAACAATACATTTGCAAAGAAAACCGGATAGTTGACACACTCAAAAAAATATTTCACTATTAATAGTAAAATGGTTACTATTTAATGGATTAATATTGCACACACATAGATGTAGTCATTTTTACTACTTCAAAATAGTTAAAGATTTTAACCACAAAAAGTAGTAGTTTTTTCAACCATTAAATAGTAGTTATTTTACTACTTTTGATAGTTGTTTTTCAAAGTTTACTATTTCCTCGTGGTAATCGTTGAATCTTCCTCCTCTCCTGTAACCACATAAATAGTAATTTTTTACTACTTTTAGATAGTTGTCTGTCAAAGTTACTATTCCTAATTAGTGGTTTGGGCGGCGGCGGGGAGCGGGGGACAGGGGGTCCTCGATTAGCAGCGGGTGCTACTACTAGTATTACCAAAAAAAAAACGGTAACAAAAATCATTCATACCCGTGATTTTAGGTGCTTTTCCATCCTTTACTGGTGTGAGATGTCCAGGGTGAAAACGCGTCCGACTCGGATAAAAAGATGGCGACGACTCGCAATAATTTTTTCTGAATTAATTAACTGTGAGGAGGGCTCTGATTGGTTGACACCCTTACTAAAAAATAGTTATTTTAGAAATAGACAACTTTGATTGGTCAAATCAGTTAACTACATCAGAATAGTTAATTGAACATGCTGAAACAATTGTAAAATAGTAAAACAGAGCCTTGATTATCATTAAGTAGAAAATAGTGGGAAAAATAACTACTTTCACCCCTGATTTTTTAGAGTGCAGGGTGTATGAGAATTCATTGGGGACAATCAGTCTAATGAGATAATTTTGAGTACCATTCATTTTTTTCAAACTTTTCGTCTATTGAACCGTATAAAATTAGGTTTAGAAAGTCCTTTCTAATCAATTTGTGAAGTAGGGATTATAAAAGAAAAATGGACATCTGGACTGATAACTTTGGCTATGTCCTGGAATAGTTTGATTCTGGGGGCAGCATAAGCTGGACACGTTAAAAAGAAATGTTCAAGTGTTTCATTGTAAAAATCACACCTTGGACAACGACTATGGTTGATGAAGTTGTACTTATTCCTTGGGAGTTAGGCCCATACGCAACCTTGAAAGCAGTCTTGCTCCGATTACGGAGCCAGTGGGCGCAGAAAATAGTTTATTCCGTTTGTAAATGACCTGAGTCTTTGCCGAGAAAGAGTCAAGAGAGGGGCTGGCTCCAATATCTGGTGGAAGTGAGTTCCAAACCTTTATGGTAGACGGAACAAAGGAATTTTGAAAATACCTCAATCGAGTGTATGGTACACCAATATCATTTCTATTGCGAAGGTTGTAGTGCCTAGGTCTATTCATGAGAGGTAAAAGGTGATTGTGAGGTAATTTGGTGCATTATTGTTCACGATTTTGTACATTATTTTCAGTTTTGCAACGTTTCGTCTTTCACATAATAATTGGTCCCGCCCTAACTCTTGTAAGAGGGCCTACTGTGGGAGGTGTGTCGATATGCCTCAGAACAGATGATTGCTGCCTCTCTCTGGACTCTTTCTAGCTGATCAGATGCGGCTTGACTCATATATACCATCGAAAACTACGGAGCCGTACTCAAGAATCGGTCTAATAAAACTGAAGTAAATGCATTCCAGTGTAGACCTTGGAAGCTTGTGTTGAGGTTTCAACGCACTCACACGTTTCATAGCCTTAGTTGAAATTGACCGAACATAAAAATTTGATATTATTAGTCAGAGGTAACCTCCTCAAGTGCATGTTCATTCAACAAGAGGTCAGGATGAGCCTGCCTAGTTTTACGTTTTGGGATAACAGAGTACACAGTTTTCGGAATGTTAAATTGTAATCTCCATGATTTAGACCGGGCATCAAGTTTTTGGAGGTCTAGATTAAGGGTTCTAAAACCATCAGTGGGTTGGATCAAAGTATGAATTGGCACTGATTGCATCATCGGCGAAAAGCTTCATCTCACAATCAATGACATTTACTATTGTTCACAAATATATATGAGGAATAAAAGAGGGGTAATTCACCGGAGTGGGGGTTCCCTCTCCCTCAAGTCTTGTGTTACGAATTATTCAACATCTTGCAGGGTGGACAAATCATTGTGTTACCATGGTAAAAGCGGAACACCAACACACCCAACCGTTTTTAAACCCCAAGCCATGACCTCAGCCAATCAAAAAATTTGCTAAGCGCAAACACCATGTAGGTCTATGATTATTTGTCGAGTAAACAAAATATTTAAAGGGTCATATTTCAAAGCCGTGAACCCCCTCTCGCGAGCATTCAACAATTGAAAAGAAGAAACCTTTATGCCTCCTTTCATGTTAGAAATAACGACCATAGTGCTGTCTTCATTCACTACAAGTTGCATAGGTATGTCATGTAATGGATTATTGAACACAATTTCATCCGAAACATATTGATTTTTCTTTCCCTTCCGTCCAGAATATGACAATAAAAGATTATTGCGTATGCCATCTTGTTCAAAGCTCTTTGGTTTCATGCTAAAATGACCGTATATACCTCGTCTTTACACCAACAATGTGGAACCCGGTTATTCGATCGCAATTCTCATCACTCCTCCCCCTCCAGCACACATCTCCACAACCCCGCAAAATGGTCCATGCTTCCACATTGATCTGCCATGCTTTCAGATTTACCATGTTCCCATCAGATTCATGGAACACCAACGTCTTCAAGACTGGACGTAAATCTATCAGTCCAGCTTCATCAAATCAGCCTGCAGTAATCGCCTCCCTAGCTTTCGGTGTCCACTCAGCTCGTCCACACAGTGCCGGGTATTATAATGTCATACGGTTGTCATGTGGTTAAGTTGCATTATGGGAAATTTCACTCCAGACGAGCTTGTCCGCACAGTGTCGAGTATAATGAATGAAGTTAAGTTTCATTCCAGACCTGGAGATATGCGGTAAAATAGGTTCTTTATCATAATAGACTATAAAGCAAGGCTAACTAAACACGTGCACCGAGGAGACGACGAGAAAACATTTTTTACAGACTCGGTCATCCCCTTTTCAAATGCAGGGATTCTTGTTTAAAGTGGTTCTCCCAGGAAAATTTATACAGCTCAAACACGATCTAAGATTTATCCAGTAAATCACATATTGGGTGTCCCAAAAAAACGCCACACTTTTGGACTATTTATAGGCCTACTTCGCTTTCTTTGCATTAAATTCAAGTAAATTTTGCACTAAGTATTATAAAAAATAGATCTATTTTTGGTATTATATTGATTGTAAATATTTCAAAGGGATCCATCGCTGATTCTTAGTGATGCAATGATAAGTACGAAATATTATGTTAAAAAATACAATGTATATCAGAGTTTTGTCATCTGAGAGCTGCATGGTGCCGTATGTCTGCATTCAAATTTGGGTGTTGTCAAACACTGTCCACCTAAAGTTAGGTCATCTGTGTTTTAATGTTTCTTATCACTACTACTCGATTCCAGCTTTCCATGCAACTGATATTCGTATTTTGTCACGGAGTCTATACACAGGAAGGAAATCCCATCCCTTGTTGGGAAATTTTCTCATAATACTCCTACTTGTACACCTCAGCCGTTTCCCATGGAACAGTAAATAGAAGCTATGGTTGTACAATTAGGGAGCTGGAGGGCAACCCCCAGTGGTAGTCTGAATCACAGGGTCGTATTTAACCGGGAATGCGGTGGCAGGGAGCAAAGCAGGGCGTCAAGGCAGGGAGCAGACCAGGGCAGGGAAAAGTGCAGTCCATTTTCAGGGGTGGGTCCCCAATTCACCGCGCAGGTCTATAAGATCACAGCACAAGCCATAAAATTATGCATGGACCAAGACATTCTAAACCATCACAATCAAGAAGGGAGACATTGCAAGTGTCAACAAAGTGGACAACCTCCTTTTCAGCCGTGCAAAAAAGTATACATATATACCATAGATAAACGGAACTGGGGAAACCGATGTGGTCGAGATATTAGTCCTACTAGGGATAGTAGGCCGAGTCCAAAACAATGCCAGTGTATTGTCAAGGGCCGTGGTTAGGGATAGTCTCATAATCACTGACCAAAGAGCGCCGCGCCTTATCTGTTGTTGCAATAGAAAGCGGTCTATAGCTCCAGGGGGGACTATGATCACTGTCACATCGATGAGTGAAATGTCAACGCTTTATGTGTCCACATTATAGCCTACACTTGCTTATAGCCTATAGGTCCATCAGTTTACATCTGAAGGGTTGAGATATAAATCAAGGCCTAGCACTCTTTACACTCTGACAGAAAAAGGGGCATGTCATTCAATCCCCAGACCAAAAACTAATAATAATAACTATCCAGTAACAGAGTTACATTTTGAATAATCAAAAGGTTTATTGACAATGACCGATACATGTTCACCCATTTCCCCTATTTGCGATAATTCTACATTGAAGCCCTATAAAAAACATTAGTTAATCATCCTTTTCACCTCCAGGATGTTATTCAGTATTTTTCTCTTCAGACGAAACACACTGAATTTAACCAAAGTTGCACTTCAGATCGTCATTACATATATAGGCTACACCAAAAAATGGAAGGTGCCAGGAGCATGGCTAGTAGTAACATAAATTACAGCGATGTCTTTGTGCATGAAGGTACAAATTTGATCAGGAAAATTTACATTTATTTTTTTGGTGAGAGCAGAAAAGATTATGCAGGCGGGAATGATAAAATATAATCTTTCCATGGGGCCTAATAAAGAAATCAGCCACGCATATATACTTGTTTCATGACTAGGGCAATTCTAACCTCAAAATGTCATCAAAAACTTATGCGAGTTCGCCTAGTAGTTTCAACCAAATATTATGGAAGGGCCACAATTGTCAATAAAAATAGGCCTTAAAATACCAAGTTTAAATGGTCTTCAACTGTTGTGAGGCCAAGCAGTGATTTTTTTACCGGTTATCTGCAAGCCATAGGGCTAGAATGTCACCATATGGTGGGTTTCTCATGTTTCTCGTAATTGTCATGCTGCTCTTATTCCAAATTTACAGTCTCTTCAAATCCCAGGACTCTTTCCTTTTTTTACGCTGCATGATGTTTGTCCAATTACAATTAGTAAATCTCATGATCACTAGATATTCTCTGATTGGCTGATTGTTGGCAAATTTCAGCATACATGAAGAATGAACATGTCCAAAACATCGCAGACCTGTTAAGTGCTGTTTGGTGTTGGTCATGTTTGCAAACAGAGGTTTGCCAGTGTGGACCGACCTTTAATGAAGCTAGTGCACATTACTCAAGAGTAGATTATCTTTTCAGTATAGTACTTCGGTTCCAACACCTCCGCAAATACCTACTGCTTGTTCCTAAGATGCAGATTGGCTTGTCAATTTTATTTTCATCCTGAAGGAAATCTGTACAGAAACGGGTTCAGAAAAAAATGATATACATATATAGGGTAAAGCATACACAACACGATGAAAATGTCGCTGGTACATTTTGAACAATGCACGCTTTGTCATTTTTCAAGGTGCGAGAGAATGGTTGTGCCTCAACAGTAGGCCTACTGATAATGACATGCCAAAGATACAAAAAAAGAAATCATTTCTACTTGAAACTGGTCTTTGTTCTGAATCCAAAAATGTTGACCCTGTAATTACCGGTAGTGCGACTAGTGGCGATAGTGGCACTACCAGTGCAATGCTAGGATGTGAGACATATTGAAGTATTGGCGAAACTCATTTGAAAGCTGTCAGAAACTCTCATTATTCACTAACGCTATTTGAATCTCACAAAATCATGTCACAGAAGATAAGCCCCCCCCCCTTCTACCAACACCCACCATTGCAGGGCCAGTTTTTGTACCAATTTGGTGCAATTGTCTGGTCCTGGCTTTCAATCCGAAGAAGACAGCCCTGTCGATATGTACAATTGGTGAGCTGTTATTAATGTTTGGGAATCAGTCAAATTATTCAAGTAGTTGTACTATTGAGTTGGTGAAAATTTGCTTCGTTGCGCCGTTTGCCCTGAAAACGGCGAACATTACTTTGTTTCTATGGAATGTGCGAAGAAAATCGAAAGGGTTAATGCTAGGCGTATCATAACACATCGTATCATACGGCAAAAACCCATTAACCTAAATTTGAACTACACAACTTCCTAAAAGAATTGGATAACATGGGATTTTCTTGATTTCTCTGTCATCTGTGATTATGGATCCCTCGATTAAAACAAGACCTCATTTATACCTTTCGGACCAACATGAGCATCAGTTCGATGGTAAGTTAAAAGTACTTTTATTTCTTTAATACTCACGGCGATTTCGCCGCAGTCATTATGCTGGTTTTGATAAGGTTTGGCAATGTTGTAAAAGTGCTGAAATTTCTCTCTCCAGTGATGTAAGTCGATTATGAAGATTGACCCCCCCCCCCGATTTTATAATTTGCTTATTATCAGGTATGATATTGAGACATTTTAAAGCATTCTTGTTGCGATACTGCAAATGTGCTAGTCGGTATAGTGAAGACCGAAAACTAGATAATGATGGTAACGTGCCTCGTCCGTATACCGCGCCCTGAGCTATGCAGCTACATGAAAAAAAAAACACAACAGCGTAAGAGCCACGGATCATTTATTCGGTTCGCATAATATGGCCCGTATTCTAGAGCCCTCCTTTAGCACTGAGATAGACTTTAAGTCAACCTTTAGCTGAATTTAATTTCAGGAAGCAACCTTTATCTCTGACTAAAGGAATCCTTTGCCATTTCAAGAACCTTCCTTTATCATTTTGCTGTAAGGAGGCCTTTGAAATAAAGGTTGGTCCAGAGTAACCTTTAGTCTCCCTTGAGCAGCCAGTGTGCATGGATATCTTCTGATATCTTAGCGATGGGTGAATGCCACGCATGGCGGACATTGCTTTTTGGGGGGGGGGGATAATGTTGCAATGTACAGATATCCAAGTAAAGACTAGGTTATATTTGTTGATGTGAAATATTTAGGCCCTTTTCAAGTCTTTCAACACCACGCCTGGAGAACGCCTTCTCATGAACACTTTTGCAGATCTCGATAAACGCATTTAGATGTTCTAATTTATTCTTCAGGAGAAGTGATGCCCATAGTGCATCATAGCATGTAATTAGTGGTGCTATCTGTACTGGGCCTAATTACCTCATGGTACAGATAAATGTAGTCTTGTTCACTAACTAATGACGCTTCCTTCAGTGTATTTTGTCATTAAACCACAGTCACTCTACCCAATGAACTGCATACTATACTTCATAAGACAACTGCATAATATAACAATGGCAGCAGAAATTAACAGCAGTGTACTAATTGATTATTACACGGGACCAGGGTTTCCCCCAGGATTTCGCCGTAGGGGCCCCAACCCCCTACAAAAGATTGTTAATTGACCCATCCTAAAATGTTTTCTGACCTCTAAAATGCCATATTGTGCTTCTAAGTGCCCTATATTAACTGCTAAAGTTGTTGGGATTTTTCAATAAAGTCCTTTTTAAAAAAGTTACTCTGTACTTTAATGGGGGGGGGGGATTTCTCCCATCTCAAATTATAGAGGGAAAAAATACTCCCTCCCATTGTATGAAACACTGGGGAACGCACTGTTACCGCACACTGTAACCTAAATAGGATAAAGCGAGCCTTGTGGAAAGTGTCCCTTATTTAAAGGCACCCTTTAAAAACCATGAGGTAAAGGTCGACCTTAACGTAAGGGAGGTTAAAGTGTGGTTCTTGAATACCATTTCTTTAGGGAGCCGTTATTAAAGGAACTCCTAGATTAAGGTAGCCTTTATTAAGGCTTACTTTAGGTCTATTTAAAGGAGGGTTCTAGAATACGGGTCATTGTCTTTAAAAAGCTGTGTGGGGTGGGGGTGGGGGGCTATTAGGCCGACAATCTCTCGCATTTTGACTTAAATATGGCTGCCACATGGCCATCTTGAAACTTCTGACTTTGTCCAATAGCTCACTTTAAAGTTCTGGACAGCATGTATCTACATGAGGGCGTGCAAGTTGTGGCAGTATCCTTACCAACACAGCATACATGATGTTGACGTGGCAATTTGGTGTCCACTGCGCCTGCATGACCGCAACTGAATGAAGAGATCATTCAGGGACTGTCTGACAGCTGTGATTGTTGACCCGACGTCATGACATCATGATGACGTCATGGCATCCTTGTGACGTCATCAGTGACATCGAACACAGCATACATGTAGCTACATTATAATACATTTGACCGCACCTGAACACGACTGGTAGTGCGGATAGAACTTAGCAGTAAACTACATAAACTACGAGTGGTGCCCTCATGAAGTATCCTCTATTCCCCCTCAGTCTTGGCCTAATCGGGTTTCCAATATGGCTGCCAGGTGGCCATCTTGAATTTTTGACCTTGTCCTTTTAGTTATACTTATGATAAAATTTCAAATGTCCAGGGCTTGTGTGAGCATTTATCTAAGTTCTCTCTATTACTGCCCGA
This sequence comes from Lineus longissimus, assembly GCF_910592395.1. NCBI lineage: Eukaryota > Metazoa > Nemertea > Pilidiophora > Heteronemertea > Lineidae > Lineus > Lineus longissimus. The sequence continues at coordinate 9,977,271 of NC_088317.1, read as the reverse complement.
TTTGATATCCAATATATAGCAGCTATATTGAAAATTTGAAAAATGCTTGCCATTTCATTCCCGAGGTGGGCACATGGTCCCTGGACCATTTTGTTTTCTTTCGTCGTGTTATTTACGGATACGTAGTGAGTACATCCCGGGCACGTCTCCGGAGTACTTGTCGCCGGTAGTATCTAAAACTTGAAACCATGAAACCACCTTGAAACCATGAAACCACCATGAAACTAGCCAAAAATAACCATCATAAACTAGTCTAAATTAATCTTGATGTATTTTCTCGCATTGCCGAATAATATTTGGCCTTCGTAACACGAAGAAAACAGTACTTTGCTGCTGCTTAAAATGTCAGGCCATTTTCCTATTCCAGTTTTTAGAGATACAGCTGCATTCAACCTCGTCGCTGGGTTTAGGCTATACACAGCAGCACAGCACAGCACACAGGCAGGCATGGCAGGTGACATGACGTGTACTGCATGTACTGTAGGCCTACATTCATCGTCATCGATAACGGATACATCCACGATACTCACATTATTCTACCTATTACCAGTGATTACACGATTAGAAAATTGATGGCACATGGAAAATATCTGATGACAGACATGACAGACATGAGGGCTAGATCCAGGATTAACTGTTTAGTGTGACCATGGGACAAGCTGGTAGTGCGTACTTAGACGACCGTGTGATGTTTCGATAAGGGCCTAATGAAAATAGTTTGGGGCAAAGTTCTGAAAGTTGACTGTTTCTTTTCACGTTAGATATATCTAACACATATTAGGCCCGTATTTCAATATCTCTTATCTGCCAAGCTTGGCAAGGGTGTATGGTTACAGTTTCTGAGGGTGTTAACATAGCGTCATTTTGATATGAATTTGATATGTTGTCACAAAATCCCCAATAAATAGGTCCAGAATCATTAGAATTTAATAAAACTCGCACAATTATCTGATAAGAAGTAGTTTAACAACATATAAAAAAATTAAGAAAATTCTATGTACAGTTTAATTTTTTTTTAACAAAACGTATGTACAGTCAATGTACATAGAATGTATTACAGATTTAATTGTGGACCTAGCCCATGACAGATCATGCAGATGAATAGACGGCATTTTTTTTCTTTTTTTTTTACATTTATGGTAAGCGAACTACAGACCAATTCCGTAGCAGCCGCGGATTGCCCAGACAGGGCGCACGAGCCGCGAGGACCCGCAAACCATGCTCTCCGAGGGGAACGTGGTTGCCCTGTAAGGGGGCTCAACCAAGTAGTGTTTCCACCACCTGGGAACTCACCTTTCATACAAGTACTCCCCCCACATTACCCGATTTGACTTAATTTTAATATCCCTCACCCGGGCCCACCATTAGCATTCACCCCAGTGACAATTAAACTGATACTACATTGTGCCGTCCCATGCCGTTGCCCAGGATGGAACGACCCCCCCCCCCCTCCCATTAAGGTTGATTGGGCTTCCCTTTCCCTACCCCTTCAGCCATGGTCCCCGTTTCCCATTTCCACTTAAACCAAACCCTGGCCCAGCAGACAGGTCATCAGTCCTACCTAGCTCCATCCATCCATGCCATGCCATCCATGCCATGCCATGTGTTCGCCGGTGAAAATTTGCACACTCACACACGTTCAGCAGTACTGTGTATGACCAGTCAAGTCGTAATTCTGTCACCAAGCAGGCTGCAAGATGTTCAACATTGCCCCGAAGAGACCCTGAGTATACACTATATATACAGTATCCAGAGGAGACAACTCCCTGGGAACTCACCTTTCATACAAGTACTCCCCCCACATTACCCGATTTGACTTAATTTTAATATCCCTCACCCGGGCCCACCATTAGCATTCACCCCAGTGACAAACTGATACTACATTGTGCCGTCCCATGCCATTGCCCAGGATGGGACGACCCCCCCTCCCATTAAGGTTGATTGGGCTTCCCTTTCCCTACCCCTTCAGCCATGGTCCCCGTTTCCCATTTCCACTTAAACCAAACCCTGGCCCAGCAGACAGGTCATCAGTCCTACCTAGCTCCATCCATGCCATGTGATCCCACACTCACACACGTTCAGCAGCACTGTTACTGTATGACCAGTCAAGTCGTAGTTCTGTCACCAAGATGTTCAACATTGCCTCGAAGAGACCCCGACTGGGTACCCGGTATACACTATAATACAGTATCCATCCAGAGGACAACTTATTGGGAACTTCCAACCCCCACCTACCAAATTTGCCTATCCGTTAATTATAATCCCTCTCCGAACCCCCCCAAATTATCCCCATTCACCCCAAATCCTCAGTCCAGGCTGTAGTGGATGGGAGGCAGGTGACCCCCGGGCAGCAGGCTCGGTTATGGGCACACTCATCGGCATGGCCCGTTGTTTTTTATTTCATTTGGTCCTTTCCACTTCGGCCGTGAGAAAAATGTTGTCGTTGTTGGTAGGAAACTGGATGCGAGGTTGCAGTGTTGGGTATAAAATATGGAATGTCCGGCGTGTTGAGCGATTAATGGTAGTTTAATTGCATTTTAATCAATTAAACCAGTACGGAAGTTCTTGTAACAGTCAGAATAACAGTTATAACAATCTAGACGGACAAAAATAGGGAACAAAACATGTTTCGAATGACTATAACGAAAATAATGGGTGGTTTCAAGGTAGTTTCATGGTTTCAAGGTGGTTTCATGGTTTCAAGTTTTAGATACTACCCTTGTCGCCAAAGAAAACTCACTAGGAGATCCCATCATTTGCATGGCATAATTGCTATCCTCTTTAAGTGGTTCTCGCATGAAATTGAACTACGAGATTATTCATTACGAATAATTATTTGACGCCTTAATCTTGCGTACACCACTACATGAATAAAGTGTATAGGCCTACTTAGCAATATCTTTCCCGCCAAATTCCGTGGAAGAACCATTTTAAGATATGTTTCCAAGTTCTCTATTAATAGACAAGGTACGAACTATTTCTGGCGGGGGTCAAATAATTGATTGACATGGCCGCCTTTTAGAGGAAAGGAGTAAGGTGATCTGACAGGAAAGGTTTTTGTGGAAGGCCCTCGATATCTGGCAATGCATTGGAAAAATCATGTGCGCTGTGCTTCATTCCATTTTTAAAGCTTTTTTCTAGTTTACTATGATGCATTCATAAATGGGCGTTGCACAGTTTGCTTTGTCAATTGCATAAACGGGCATTGCACAGTCTATGTTCATGACTGATTAGAATATTTCAACATTCCAGGCTGAAGACAACATTTATTTCATGCGAGACGTCTAAAATACGCTGTCAACAGATGCACGAAATGCACGAAATTGCGGTTCGCAGCATAAGCCAGGTACTGTTAGGTAGACTTATAAAAAAAGCGTTTCCGGGCCGAAGTGTTAGAAGAAATACCGGACGAGATGGTAAATCCTGGTATTATGGTTTACGCCAAATCGACGGAGATGTTAAGGAGACGGAAGACGACAAAATGAACGTCTCAGTGTGTTTACAGAAGGCAAAGAAGAAATATCGATCAGCTTTGAACATGTACCGCCGTGAAAGGCTTGAAAAAGAACGTGTCATGGCGGAACTTGAAAAGGTGCAGTATAGCAATACTGCAAAATTACCATCATCACTGTTCATTAAAAAAAAACAACTCATAGACAGTCCTCATACGAGAGGAATACTCGGAAGTGGGTCCTTCGGTGAATGCCTGCTACAAACATTCAGAGGAATGGTCGTGTCCGTCAAACAATTCAAACATCTTGATCTGCATAAACGGCGTGTTCGTTATGAGGTCGTCAAGGAGGCAAAGGTTCTATTGAACCTTAATGCCTCACAACACGTACCATACCTGATTGGCATATCCGTAGAAGATCCTCCATTCGTTTTAGTAACTTCATTTCATGGAATAAGCTTCAAGTCAAGTACCTTACATTCGGTAATGTCGCGAAAAACTGATATTCAATGTAATCCTATTGACTGGATAGTTGTTGTGAAACAAATTTGTGTTGGGCTTGGCGACATTCATAACAGTGGTTACCTCCACAATGACTTAAAAACAGATAACATTCTCATCGAATATGAAGGGTCGGGAGTTAATATTGTCATTATTGACTTCGGTAAAAGCTGTCTAATACGCAAGGCAACACGTAAAGTAATATCTATAGAAGAGAGACAAAGTTACAGAAAAAGATACCCATAGGTCGCAAATGAGATAATTGATGGAAGCGCGACATTTTCCATTGCAAGCGATATCTATTCATTGGGATATGTTGTCAACATGATTCAGAAGTTTGGTCACTTGAACACCACGCGATTTCTAAACATTTGTGAGCAATGCATGTCGAATACTGTTTCTTCTAGACCATCTTTACCAAGAGTAATTGACCTCATTTCTGGTATAGTTTAGTGAGTGTGTTGGATGTGAAAAAAGTAGGCCTACTGCTGCAGCATCGAACAATGGTTAACCCACTTTGAAAAGAATTGGGAAGAATTCCAGCTCCTGCAAAAATAAGATACATTGTCCAGCTGTCATCAATTTGGTAACAATCGTTTATCAAAATTAAGCCCGGTGTGACAGCGATCCAAGTCCCCCAGGGATGTAAGTCCGTTTCTAACCCAAACCAAACCTCATAACAAAGCGAAGCTATTGTACGTGGGACCTATATCCCTAGGACTTCTATCACTGTGACACCGGTGTTCTATCAATAAAAGGAAACTCTCATAACCCCCTACCATCTCTTTGTTTTATTGAAATTCCATAGAAGTAGCGCCTTGCCTTGTCTTATTGATTTACCATTTGGCATCTATGGGTGAAGATTTTCGTAGCAAGGCAGATGGGTAGTTTCCGGTCATGGAAATTTACCTCGGTATATCTCACCCGTCACCACAGAATGAGTCGCTTGTCACTCGGACGTTGACGAGTTGAAACCATTTCAGCGCTGACTGGCCACTTGTCCATTTCTTTCTGGTGTCATTTAGTGTATTCGTTTTTACCCCTTGTGGCTCATTTTGTGGTATTGGATCACACTATTTGGAGTAAAAGTCCTGTTCAGTTTCTTTTCTCAGATTGTAGGCGAGCACCTGTTCAAGGTAAACCCTCGATCCATTTGGGACAGTCACTGACATAAGAGGTTTGGATAAAAGTATAACATCTCATTTATGCAAATTCCACTGCTTTGAGAGACTATGTTAGTCACGCTGAAGGGGTTATTGTCGTCCTGGGTACACATAAAGTGTACCCAGGTTCGATGTCGTCCAGTGAAATTGTACCCTGGGTCCACTTTATATTCATAAACTGTAACCAGGTTCCGATTCAGATACCTAGGGGCGAGAATGTTCTCGGTGAAGTCACGTGACACGCAAAAGCGGGAAAACCCCATTTCAAGATGGCCGTGCAAGTTAAGGACGAGAACTTGAAAGAATTGTTATCCAAAATACCTGCCTACAAAGATAGCGTCTTTGTTTCTAAAGGAAGGGAAATTAAACGTATTTTGGAAACACTTTCAGACTTAACCGTAGCAGTAACACCTGGCGGAGGATCGCAGAACCATTCGCGGTAACCAGTCACGAACACACGTGTTCGACGAGATCTCGGAAATTAACTCGTGCCCAGGTATTTGAATCGGAACCTGGTTACAGTTTATGAATACAAAGTGGACCCAGGGTACAATTTCACTGGACGACATCGAACCTGGGTACACTTTATGTGTACCCAGGACGACAATAACCCCTTCAGCATTAGTCACCTGCTGTCTGTCTTTGTTAACTCGAATGTGCTACCTGAAACTATTTTAACCGGAATTACTATTCCTGTATTGAAGAAGGCTTCATTAGACTCTAATGTTCTTAACAATCATCGACCAATTGCGCTTAGCCCGGTGCTGTCGAAAATGCGTGAAATTCTGCTTCTGCCACAGGACGAGGCTCACAGGAATCAATTCGGTTTTCGAGAGGGGCGTGGCACAGCTATGGCTAGTAATTTTATTTATGATCTGTGTAAGACGTTTATGGACTCAGGTTCCATGGTTTTGCATGTAGTCTTGACGCCCAAAAATGTTTTGATTCTGATGTTACCCTTTTTACCCCGGAAAGAACACTTTTAAGTGCATTCCTACACGGAACCTTGGTGGAGTCCCCATCCAGAATGTTGAGAGGCCGGTTGTCCTTGGCAGTATACTATCGAATGATTTAAAGAGTACGAAACATATAAACGAGAGGGTTTCCAAATGCCGTCGTTCGATTTTTGGTCTTTCATCCAGTGGGATAAGATATCCTGGTCCTCTCTCCACAAAGGCCAAAACATTACTGTGGAATGTGGCGGGAGTCCCGTCTCTTTTGGTTAGGCTCGAATGCCAGGCTATTACTGGAAAGGATATTAGGGGTCTAGAGTCCACTCAAGGATGTCTAGTCAAAAGTCTGAATGGCATTGGGAAGCGTTCCCGACATTCCAGGCTGTTGCTTGCCTTGGGAATCCCCAAAATTACTGAAATCATTAGGAGAAACGCTGTATCTCTGTATGCCAGAATTTATAAGTATGATTCCCCAGCACGTCAGTTCAATATTCAGGCCCTGGCAAGATATGTGACATCCAGTCATAGGGTGGCAGGTACATTGTTGGACCGGGTCCTTAGTTTTAATTTCTCAGCGGCTGGCATTGCCCTGGGTGGGGCCCCTCGGGTGAAACTGGGTGGTCTTCGCAATGGCGCAGATGGAATAGTCGATTCACTCTGCGACCTACTCCATCGCGACGACTTCCACAACCCTCTGTCTAGCTCCCACCTCATGGCATGCCAGCTGCTGAGAGTGGATTTTAGTAAATCGGCGAAGTGATGTAAAATTATGTATATATATTTTAATTTTCCCCAATTTTGGGGGTTAATAACAATATTATTATTTATTTTTATTATAACACAGAAACAGAGCTTTACAGTGACACCTTGATTTTTAAAGTGGTTATGCATGGAGTTTGGCGCGAATGATCTTGCTAACAGCAGTGCACCTTATGAACGCAAGATTTATGCGCAAAATAATTATTCGTAACGAATAATGACGTTGATCGATTTCATGGGAGAACCTCTTTTATATCGGCCTCCATTAAACGAAGATATGGCATCCTGATCATCACCGTTATGATTTATGAATATGAATTTAAAATGGATTGAAGAATTTTTTTAAATTGCAAATGAATTCAGATGACATCAACATTACTGATAAAAAGTATGTTTATCGTCATTTACGACCGTCGTCTATCCTTCTTCTCTACTGCAAATGTGAAATCAGTGCCCTTTGTTATGTTTTTCGATAAAAAATCATGAATGATATTTTCTAAAATCAGTGTTTTCTCTAATGTGTTGTTGGAGACTTTTTCTTCGAGGGGGTCACATTGGCACATAGTATCCTTTCTGTTGAAAACAATTTCGCTGGCATCCCTGTCAAAAAGTGACCAGGTACACTTGAAACAAGAATTTCCCAAGCATGTAATTATTCTAGATGTCAGACTGAAAATTGCAGAGGACGACATGAAATAAGAGAGATTTTTGTGGTCCTTTCACTCGCCCTATCTTCCAGTCAGGACCCAAATTTAAATTCGACTGTTCATGCATTTAATTGCCAGGTGATTGATAATTAGCTGTGAATCCTCCAATGCGATGCAGCAGTTTGCATCTAAACGCTTTCTTGTCTTAATTGAGGAAATAGTCATCGTTTTGGCTTGCTGCTGAGTGTGGATATATTGAAAGTCATTTCTTGACAGTCAATAGTAATTTTTCTTAAATTTATCCAATTTCGTATTTTCTTGCTTATCATTTGTTCTACTAGTCTGTATGCTTCGTTTGAAATAGTTTGGTGTGGTCGGCAAACCATATGATAGAGGGAATCTGACATTAGAACTAAGAATAATTTGATACTATAGAACAGTAGGCCTAAGGATATTCGGAGTTGATAAAAAATGTTTGGTGGCCCAGTTGTGTTTCCTCTTTCTCCACCGAACATACTGCTTTGGAAACAACTGGAAATCCCATATACCGGGTGTCTAAAATCCGAAGACCGCAGACCAAAGACCGCAGATCCCAACCTACTACAATCCGAAGACCGAAGACCACAGACCCAACTACAAAACGCAGATCCAACAACTACAAAACGCAGACCCCGCCCAAAACTACTGAAGACATTTTGTAAATCTAAACAAAGTTTAATCATGTTTTGCTACTGTGCGGCAACTTTTTTCAAACAGTTTCTAGTAATTTTTCTCCATTGCATCATCTCCAAACAAGGGTGTGGCCACTTTTCTACAGGGCAATTGTATACGGAAATAATATGATATACATAATTGTTTGTTTTTTTTATGAGAAAAACTTTCCCCTTCTATGTGCAGATACTTGGTAGCCTTCACTATGATTCTTCACAATTTCACTGAAATTAACCCCATTCTTTATTTATTTTTTATATTTTTTCCCAAATACAAAACGCAGATCCAACGACTACAAAACGCAGACCCTTCCCAAAACTTAAAAAAAATATGTATATGATATTACGGTCTTTGGTCTGCGGTCTTCGGATTGTAGACACCTCCCATATACCTGCCGTAGGGAAATGAAAAGAGTCTGATGGCTGGATTCAAACAATGTGAATATAATGATGAAATACCCAAATCAGCATATACAGACCACTTTCAGAGATCAGGTAACAGAGTAGCTGACCAACAGACCCATCAATACTGATATTATGACCAGTTTAAACAAAACCATGTGCAATAGTCTATTATTTGAAATTATTTGAAATAAATCCCATTTCAATTAATACACTGGTGTGCATAGATGACCTACAACTAGGTATACAAACAACCATCACTATCAGGCCCTAACTTGATAAGGGTGTGCACAATATAGGCAACATGCTGGCCTTTTGAAAAGGGGCCTCTCTAAACACTGCCTCATCCTCCCGAGCCACCTTAAATTTCTTCATAAGATGACTGTTGACTGTTGACTGTCAGAAAATGACTGTCAATATATCCACACTCCTTGCTGCTGCGTACACACCCATTGAAGAAATAAAATATTTTTTTTACGAATTCGTGTACTTCATATTCAGTGAACAAAAGGTATCAAGGCCCAGTTGCTCAATCAGCGTTAGTGACTAACGTGGCGTTAGTGCTAACGCCAGAATTTAATATACAAATTGGATCAAATTGGCTGCATAAGCAGAGGTGAAAACTATTCGTGTCTGTTAGTTGCCAGCAAATAAAATGAGTATTTTGATATTTCAGTCATTTGGATGAATCTGCTTTACACAGCAGGGTTCGAAAATTCAAGTAAAGTGCTAACGCCACGTTAGTCACTAACGATGATTGAGCAACTGCACCCAGGACTTTGAAAATACTTTAGTATTTTGTAAGTTAGTCAACAAATTCTGAAATGCCAAGTATCATAAAGCTTATGCAAACTCCTCTATGACCGGGTAAATCAGGCTGACTAACTCTTGGAATGTATTCTTTTGTGGTAAAGAGGTGAAATTAGATGTCACTTTATTAAGTAAGAGGATGCAACTTTTGTAAGTGTTAGTAGTCCCCTAAACCGTACTGGAAACATTTGCGACCGATCAATCAGTTTCGGCGCGGTTTTAATGGTGCACCCATCATTTGACGTCGACTGTGCTAAAGTGGTTGCGGATGCTCACACTTCACCATGCTGTGGGATTCAGGTCATGACCACCAGGATACTTTTTTGAGTATTGTTTGGCCCCAGGACAATAAAATTCGATGAAATCATCACAATCATGAAGTGGGCTGAGTGAGAATTTAGCTGTCGTAGTTCCGTTGTCATAGATAATATATTTCCTAGTTTGATTAACATAATATTCCCAATGGCCAAACTATTCATTCACCTATCGAACTAACTTTATGTTACACTGATCATTGTACTATTTACTTAAAAAAACATTGCTGTCATCTTCAAGCGTTTTCAATGTCAATGACACCTCTGAAGCTGACGAACTATTCTCCTTCCTTATGTCAGCAAACAGTGGTGACCCTGAGGTTTTGGATAAGGCATTCGAACTTAGATTCTCCTCCAACGTCATTATTGACGTACCTTGAATAATTAATCATCTTTCCGGTTTTTGCATATATGTGGTATATAATTTCAGCAAAATGCTAGTAACCCCCTGGGAATTTGTCACACACCACATAGATTCTTACTTGATTCCAACTAGGTGGCCGATACTTCTGTATTAACGTAGTTAGGGGGATTTCACTTGATATTCTACCGTTCTAGGAGGTATCTATCTAAACTCCTGAACGTAAACCTAAAATTATGGTTACGTTACGTCCAGGTTTGTAACCTTGGCTGTTATTGGTTAGGCAGGTACTTATTAACGGGCAGCTCTGTAGTGACGTCATAAGCCCTTGTGTTAGGCAAGGTTCACATCCTGATTGGTTGTAACCATGACACACGCAGACCGCCCACCTGTAATTATTTCGAACCGATTTCAATATTGCGTAACGTCCACAATTCATTAACAATGATTTGGACTGGCATGCATTACCTGACCTTCCCTTAGTGTATAAATATGCAAATGTGGGGTGCTATTTAATTGTCTATGATTAAAGATAAAAGTTTTGCTGGTACAATCAGTGTTTGTTTTCTTTGAGAAGAAAGGTGTATTGCAATGTATAATTTCGAATTGGCCAACAGATCTCTACGCACCCTCAGTGACCACTATCATCTCAAGGGGAGTATTGGGAATATCAACCATTTCTCCAAATTGATGGAGAAATGGAGAGAGATAGCAGCACCAAGGGTGGGCGGGAGGGGGCAAAATCAATAACTATCGAATCAAGCATTTCAAAACTTTTGATCTTAATGGGGAGGGCTATAACAAACCATGCAACCCTAGCCTTCAATTACAGTTTTAGATATATACTAAACCATCGGCGATTAATTAATTGAGGAAAACTAAGCATACTGTCAAAGCATATCTTGCTAGCGAGGGTATGACCAGAAGGCAACCTCTTCCTTCATTTCATGAAGGCGCAAATGCCGAATGGACGAGAGGATTGGGCCCATGCCTTTTATACTCATTTTTCGATAATAGGGGTCACTGGGGGTGAAGATGGAAGCAATAGCAAGAAGACGTGTTGGAGTGGCAGTGGAGGAGATGAGGCTTCTTAGAGAAGCCTATCGACTCCACCGAGATGATTATACTAGATAAAAAAGGCACAGTGTCTTTTTGTCAATGCTATAAATTACAGAAACTTGTTTGTAAATAGACAGAAAGAAAAGAAGTTTATGGTAAAAATTTTGGAATGCCTATCATAGCTAACTTATACTGAGATGTAGGGTATAGACATCATATTATATAAATATTGAACTTTGATCCACTGATGGAACATGAAAAATTATTCAACGGTGAAAAAAAATATTCCACGAGGCCAAGCCGAGTGGAATAATTTAGCTTTGCGTTCTCAGCTTTGACTTTCAGGCTGAAACTTTCGAAGTGAGGAAAAGATGGCCGCCAGAATATTTTTTCCAAGGCGCATATCTTACTATGACGTCACCGTGGAATATTGAAAATTATTGCATGGTCACGAGGTGCGCATGACTCACTCTGACAGTGCAAATTGACGAAAGATCAGCAGTGCTAAAATTGGGCGTTGTTTGCCGCATATTCGGGAAAGGAAATTGCTTCGAAATTTTGTTGTCAGATCAGGCACATCTCTTCCTCGATATCGAGCGTTCTGCTTGGTCGTGATAATTTCCTCAAATCGGGGAACTATTGGAGGAAGTGGTGGGCCAGAAACATCAGTGGAAGCTGTGGTGGTGGCGGTGGTGGTAAGATCGGCAGAAGAAGCAAAAGCCGAAAATGCAACCTATCCATGCCGCCCACTTGACTTCTCTGCCGCCAGATCAAGAGATCGATTAGTAAAAAAATACACGGACTAAACCGTTTAAAATCCATTGTACACAGTCGACAACAAAGGCTAACTGATTATTCGCCCGACCATGAACATAGATGAATAGGCTGGTCAGTGTTTGTCATCAATCACCATTCAACTATTCAAAGCTCATAATCAGCCCGCCTCCTATTCACGTTCGCCAATCACCTGTTGCCTACTATAGGCGCAAGGACGAAAATACGTCCATATTTACGTACACTTTAGATAGATACAGGCTATGGGGACTTGGCCTGCGTTAGGTTGCCAAATGCAGGTGCCCCTAACGCACATTGTCTAAAACATCCAGTAACGTGATACACACCTTAATCCAGGATTATCGGTTCTTCGTAAACCCTTACAAACTATTTCTCTTCAAATACATGGACGACACCTTTGTTCCACTTGTATCAGTCCATGCTGTTAAAAAATTACCAATCAAATCTTTTGCTGTGCATTAGGCTTCATATATACCTAAGGGGTTTCCTAGTACAGTTGGTTATCATGGCGGCCATCAGCATCAATCATCTTTATGGCTATTCGCTGCGGTTGGTATTTTTCACTGTACTGCAGATCTGATTATGTTTTTTAGACCTTTCTTGAATTTTAGAGTTATTATGCTTCGATTAACCATGCATTTCATGTAGGCCTGTACCTATAAAATCAGTGTTTCAGGAACCCGTATGTGGTGGAACCTTTCCATTAATGACAACAGTTAACCCCCCTGCAGATATCTCTCATTAACCACTAAGGGAGTTTGGATGACAAAGTTCTCCATAACTCTCATATTATGCTTTAATTACCCGAGATGGCTGGCATTATTATACTTTTTTTTCTACGGGTATCGTTTCTCTACCCTCGTGTAGGTAATGGACAACTTTGTTGTTTTTATCGGCGATTTCACTTTGTGGTTAGATTTAATGCCTTCAAAGTGTTCACAGTGACAGAGGATACGAAGGAACGGTAAATAAAAATATTAAATTGATATCTGAGCGCCCAATAGGGCATTATTATATTAAATTTGACGAAGTTATGCGCTGCAGGAGGAAACCGGAGCAAAACCGGAGGAAAATCTGCGCTGTCAGAGAGAGTCGCCGGCCTCTCTATCAGATAAAGAACCCAGATCCGACCAAGAATCGAACCCGGGACCTCAGAGGTGACAGGCACCGATGTTAACCACTGTGCCACTCTGACAGCCCAATGGTAAATGTAGCCCCTACCCTATCTACGGGTTCTCCTGCTGGTTATAACGGAAGGAAATTATTGAAACCCCTTATATAGTCACACAAAAATTGAGTAAAATCAAAAATATATAAGCTTGCCTTATCCAACTTTTATTTGAAATCAGTACATTGCAGTCCCTTAATACGTCTATAATAATATTATCCCGGTAATAGGGACTCACGTCCTCGATGGCTGTTAGTATCTTACCCGGCAAATGCTTGTAAAATTTTACTAGTACCGTGAAGGAGTGAAAATATAGTTGGAATTTTTGATGATTCAAGTTAAAAATGGTAGTCGAAATACACCCTCTAGCCTAACTTAGTCTGAAGAATTGCTAGATGTGAGATTCTATCTGATATTCTCGCTGTAATGTGATGGTCTCTTTAACAAATGCATCATGCGTAAATTTTTAAAACTTCCATCGGTATGTTTTCTGAATAGGGGGGTTGGAAGAGGACATCTAGACGACCACTCTATCAAACATTCCGATAGGATTCCAATCTTTTTAATCAATCCAAGATTACACGTATTTTTACCAGTAGGCCTAGATATTAATTACTAAATGAGGTATCTGGTGTCCTCAGGGCATCGTAGCGACTACTCTATTAAACATTCCGGTACCGGTAATGCATTGGTAATGAATAAACTGGTTTCTTTCCTACAGAATTATTATTAAACAATTGGAGCTATGGAATTCATTACTGGTCTAAGTTTTGACCTGTGTTGGTTCTTTAATGACAAATTGTGCTAATTGTTGATTTTTCTACATCTACATTATGATTCACGTACCCTTAACGCATATGATCCTCACTCCTGTTATAGTCCCCATTACCCCAATAGGCACTAAAGTGTCTTGCTTACAGTTAAGTATGAAATTCGCTTGCTACAATGTCAATTGCTTTTCTCAGGGTACCGCGAGTGTGTCATATAATAGCGCAGGCGATGTCAGTTTGCAGCCAAGTGAATTTCTAGTATTTTCCAAGTAACTAGGTGGGTACTAACCGTGCCCGGTTGGATTTAAAAGCATCTTTATTAAAAGAAACACCCGATTATCATGGTGTTTTAGGAGGGTAAGCAGAAAAAAACTTCCTGATGTCCTAGCGACAGGGCGGTGGTCACTTTTGTCTTTTGTAAACATTACACAATGGGTAAACTTCCTCAGACATGTCAGATAGTCCTTGCCTCTTTCTTTCAGATGTTTGTCCTCACAACCCGTTTATTGTAAATATCCGATAAAGTTGTATATTTTAAGGAACAATAACTGCTTTGGAGTTGTAAAAGTCAACCGGATATGGGCCATACTTTTTTTTTCATGAGAACCAGGTCATCACTACGATCACTACGCGTTCGAGAAGAAACATTTGTTTTCGATTTGTGTGGCCAAAAAATGCGGGTCTGACGTCAGCCGGATAGCCACATACTCACGAGTTTCTCTGAAGGTCTCCACAACTTCTGACAACCAATGAAATCAAGCTTTTCTTAGCAATCGAAATGTAAGCAAGTCGCTGAGTGGACGGATAGAGCTTTGTCTGCCGAACCCGGTAAAAAGAGCGGGAAGTTGATAAGATAAAAGAAAGTCCGAAATTAGTTAGGACATCATACAGTTTGGAGGACAAATAGCGTCATGATCATCATTCAAGAGGCAGCCAGGTAAGTATCCGATTTTAAATAGGTTTCAACGATATGAGTAACAATTATTACATTCGTTTCTATCGGATAAACTTGCAAATTCGTTTGACTTGATTGATAAATATTTGCGCCATTCGTTGTGCGGTGCCAACGACCGAAGAAAAAGAAAATCATTCACAAGTCAGCCAAATTTTACTGGTGAAGTGTCCGACGGTCTGATGTTAATTCAAACGAGTCATTCGGGAAATGAAATGTTAACAAATTGTATGCACCGTAAATAGTTCCGTCATTCAACATTTCAACAGTCACCGTTTCAATGAAGGCTATCAAGCTAGCAAAATACTTTTCCCCAGACAAACACATGTATAGAATGACCTCGAATGGTATCAATTTACTGAATTTATTTTTATTTTCAGCCAAGATGAGTAGACGATCAAATCGCCGGCAGCAGAAACAGTCGGCATTAGAACTTGACACTGCAAAGCAGTTTCTTAGCACCATAACCGACCCCCCAGGCTTTGAGAAAAGGTTCATAAATGAAAAGATTGGTAAGTTATTCTTTTTTACGAAGAGTGCATTTGCAAAAACAGTATTGACCATTTTACCTTCTCTATGAGGACATCCCATTTTAATGCATTACGAAAATAGCCCTTGATGCCGACACGGTAGAGGCAAATGAATATTGTAGAAATGTTGAAAATGGATGTATCTGTCTTTGCAAAGGAATTCTTCATATCTTTTTAGTGAACACTCCCCATTTGAAAACCCCCTCCCGTCCCCCATCAATAGTAGTAGTGTTACTGTCAGAATATGGCCGTGACAAAGGCGTTATCGCTGCAGCGACGTCTACATTGTCAGTGAAATCTGTTTTCCTGCCTGATGATGTTTTTTAACACCTCAAGTATTTCTATGGTCTAATACCACTCCAAAAAAGGAGCCCACCTAAATACTGTTTGTCTATTAGCCTACCTTGCAGGTTTGTCATTAGCTCACTATGTTTGGTACCCTCATCTATGCTTATTCATAGCCATCGATGACGGACCTTCATGTGGCTACCTGAGCCCCTTGCATGCCTTGGAGACTAAAATTCAAAGACTACATTATTTCCAACTGTTTCTCAATGCTATGGGATCTATTGTTATCATCAGTACCATGAACTGGGTGTAATTGATTCATTACCTAAGTAGGACGTCCACATAGCGATGTAAAAAAATGCACTACAGAAAATCCCCACAACTAGGAATGGATAAATATCGGCCGATCTGAACAGAGGTGCAAAATTATCTATCCATTTCCACCTACGGTATTCATTCCGACATACTTGAGCCATTATAATAAGATCTAATAAGTTCCAACCGGATGCATCACATATCTGAGTGAGATATGTCAAATGTAGGTGGTACTATTTATGTGTATTCGCATTAAAATGATTTTTTTACGTAGGGTACGTCAGCTTGTCCTCAAAACCTGCTTATGAATATCGCAGATGGAAATGAATTTCTTCGCAGTGTTTGATTTGCATTTACCCCCAGTCAAGTACAGAAGTCATCTAATGTACATGTACCAAATCATCTTTATGCACTAGATAGGACTTTACAATGTAATCGGTTATTCTCTCATGCACCATTATGTATGATGGTTGTGGGGGTATTAACCCCTTATCTTCATGCAACGCTAATGGTATTAAGTGGTACTTCGTGCACTATTGCAACTGTTTAAAGGGTATTTATGTCTTCAAGTTCGTCCATCAAATACGGTAACGGTTAAAGTGGGCGGTATCATCCCTTTCCGCATGCACCAAACTGCAGTATCATAATCTTCATAATTTACTTGACATTTACATATATAACAGGATTTTTAAGACGGTCATATTTTCCTATTTATTAATGCCTTCAACAATTGTATATATCGTAGGTTTACTCCAACCTACAGCATAATTTTGATACGTCAACATTTATGATTTCCTGCTTGATTTTAATAGTGATCTCGGTTGAGCCGGTCTCTAGTCTCATTGTTGCATCTAATTCCACTTCACTGCAAAAGTTTGTGGTATGCCTAAGCTGAAAATGACAAGCATCGAAATATTATTGTCGTGAATACATTACATGTATCCATATTTTTCGGCAGTTTCATACCTGATCTAAAATGTGTAATTTTTTTTCACCATTTAGCTTTCATAAATTGTTCGATTCAAGTATCTGTTAACTTTAGGTCTACAGATTGATACAGAATGCACAAGAAATATATTACTTATAGCACCAGTAGGGTATAGACTGGCCTCCTTGTTGAAAAGACAATGTGTCTGCAACCTAACTCAGGTCGAGTGATTATTAAAAGTAAACAAAGTCTGATCGTGATGAGCAGACTATCTAAGATCTCTAGGTAATTGCCGGCATAAAGTAGGCTATGTCACAGAGGTGTGTCACACATGTATTGTAGAGAGCTTATGTGAATCTGATTCTACACTTTTTGAAGTGATGAGAAATGATCACATACAACATATACAATTAACGTGCAAAATAGGGAGGAGATACCTGGGATTATTTGCTCAGTTTTCTTTTTGAAATATCAAGGAATGATTTTAGCCTAGTAGCTCGCAGCAAACGTCAGCTCTTTAGCGAGTCACGTTGGCGGCCTAAACTGTTTTGTCTATTTCATTGTAACGCATATAGATAAATTTTCTTGCTTGATTTGTGATATTTGTAAGGGTGTAGACACGCCGCTGGCCAGGAGTTTTTGGTGTGTAAATGAGATCTATCCTTTAAAGAGTTTCTCCCACGGATTGTTATGTGGAAGATCTCCCTAACCGCACTCCATCTTATACATAACGATGTACGCAAGATTTACGTGCAGAATTATTCGTAACGAACAATGGCGTCATGGGAGAACCACTTTGATTAGGATACCGTGCCTGGGCCTTACAACTGGGTGTTCGATGTATAATGAGATATACCCTATATTCAAAATGGGAGGCCTTAATACCAGTAGGATCCGTTACAAGACCAGTATCTGTTCTTATCTAAGTGCTTGAGGTAGATCTCTCACCTCATCACGGAAAGTAATTGGTCGGGAGCAAAGGGAGGGTACGATCTGAAGCAGTTGACTATTTAGCCTGTGGTCTGTAACATCAAGCATGCCTCTTTGCCTTTAAATTGAGGAATCGGTGAAACAAAGGAATTTAAGGGTGGGATTCGTTACTAATGTAGACTTACTGACCTGACAAATAAGGGTTTGGTGTATGATGATAAACAGCTTACATTTGAATAACTGGTGTATGGTGAAAAATATAGGAAAATGTTTAGGTTTATTAATTTGCAAAACCAGACTTCTTGACCGTACATTTGAGTGTTTGGTGTATTGTGGTGAGGGGGAAGGATTCGCCCCCTGATGTTGGAAAGCATGGTTTCGCTCAGTAGGATGACACTATTTTTTTCTTGACATTTGTAGGCATTTTTTCCATTTATATCAGAAAAAAATTACGTGTTTGATGATTAGAATTAGAAACAAAGGTTTTAATGTCACATTTTTGGAATTCATTTAAATTTAAGGCTCTAGCAAGCATTGTGCCTCTAAGGGCTCTAGCAATCATTGGCCTTTTCTCCGGCTCAATTAGGCCAGAATTTATTTGCCATCCGCAATTACTCCTGGATGTAGCTAAAACATTGACATTTGATCTTGGAAATTAAAATCACCTTAGGACTGGAAATGATCACTATTCCTGCATGCAAGGGTTAAAGTTTCCCTTTGTACACGTGGTTCTTATAAAGCAATATACAGTGCCACCTGAAATCCCCTTTTGTAGATTTTGGCTACAGTTTTGCACTGTAACATAGGCTTTCACTTTTAAAGCCATATTATTCTAGCACGGTGTCACCTGAAATCTTTCCTACAACACTCAAATTCAAATTCAAATATGATTATTTAACCAATAAATTTTACAAATTTAATAAATTTAATAGGTAGAGATGCAATAAGCACTTGAGTAGGCTGCGACCAATTAAATCAAAATGTTTATTACCTTACACAATGCATAGCAATTATGGCTCACCGATATAGGAACTCCCTAGATTCCTGTCACTGATAACGTATATGTTCCTTTTGTTGTAGTATTGTTCGCTATAGCCTTACATGCTAAGGTGATGACCATTTTAATTTGAAACATGAAGACCTCTTTTCCAAATCGCTATTAGTCCATTTATATGATTTGAAAGAAATTCAAAATATTTTTTTCTGCCACTTCTATGGCACTGATATTTTCAATTTTTTTCCACATTAAGTAATCATTATTTACCATGATTTCCTCTGAAAAACTGAAAATATTGAATTTTGGCACTTACCTCGTTTTGGAAAAGAGCTCTTCACATTCTCTCGTAATTACTCAGTTCATATTCAAAGTTACATGGATTTAACACAGATTCCGCTGCTTCCTTTGATTCTTATACCACTCATTCTTCTCTCTCTTAAAATAATTCCCGTTGTTATGGGCGCCTGTTTACACTTAGTGCGAATTAAAGTCGATGAGAGGGTCATAAAATATCGTCATAATTCCATTACCAGCGTTTTTCACCTCAACTTAACTTGTTAACCAGGAGAAAGTATAGGCCAATAAACGATAGAAATTTGACGTTCTCGGCAGACGAAGTTTGCTTCCAAGTACGTTACCGTCACCACTGCATGATACTAGGCCTGCCATGCCTGCCGGGCTTTTCGGGGATTTGCGGAACCGGTCCTCTTCCTTTCCCGCCCGTCGCCCTTCCCAGAACTTTCGTCTTCACCAACATCCTTTCCAAATGGTCGCCCTTCACAGATCTTTCGTCTTGACTTAGCCAAGAGGGGCAAAGCATGTCAAACTTTCATATGATAACACATTTTTCACTCGATGTTTCATTCAGATAAATCGGCCTGTAGGGATATATATCCCGACGTTTAGGTGAAAGATAGGATCTGAAGTTAGAGAGCTGAGCAAATTTGAATTGGCCTAAACCCCATGACATAATTACAGTGATTATGATAACATGTACAACATTAATAGTAGGGGAGCCAAGGCAATGAAATTTTGAGGGAGGTCGCATGGTCTCCTATAATTTTTTTGGATGTGTTTTCTGGTAGATATAATGATTCTACACAGGAAATGACTTGTTAAGATGTCCGCATTTCGTGCGAATAGCGTATTTATGGCCTCAAATCTAAAATATTGAACCCAATATTTTTAGCCAATAATTAGGGGTGGGGAAACAGAAACTGCCTCCTTTGCTGCCATCTTATGCCAGTCTAGAGAATATTCAATATCATCCTATAACTTGGTCGTAAAACTTGAATCAAACAAGAGTGATGTTCTTGGCTATATCCTTGTTTCCTCACGTCACCCAACCAGAAACTTTTCACACTTTCAACGTGAAAGTTGAACTTTGAACTTACTCAAAAAGTCATAAGTGATTTCCAACTTTGTGTTTATTTGAGGTGGGAATTGATCTCTGGTATATTTCCTTTGTTCCTTTTTTGTTGCTTGCAAATCAGAAATTGACTGAAATTACTAACGTGATTGTATCAGGCAAAAGAAGGCACAATGCTTTTAAACTCTCACAACTTGAAAGGATATCTTACTAAAAATAAAATTCACAAATTACAAAGCAAAGTGTAGGCTACCTCAGCAACTAAGACAACCGCATCTAGTATTTGCCACATGTGAAAAATTCTCCAAAAAAAATGGTTTATGTTACATGATTTAGGTCTGCTCTAATGTCTTGTTCGTCGAAATCTATTCAATTTTTTTCTAAAATCTGTCATTTCAAGTACAGTTGGATGAGATAATATATGACAGATGTGATGAATGCCTGTGAAAGCCAGCACCAAACTGTTGAGGGTTAGAGATGAGGAATCCTAGTTTGCAGTTCTCCGCAGTATCAATGTAGTTTCTAAGAAATCCATCATGTCCACAAATATCAGTCATAGCTTTGTTGTGGTTGGGGCTCTAGTAATTCTTCAAAAGCCTTTATAGCTTTAGTGGAATAGTGCTAAAGAATAGGTTGTCAACGGGTTTGAGTATTTTTTTGACACAGTTTAATTCAATTGATGAAATAAATAAGACAAAAGCTGCCACTCAAAGCAAAGTGGATGTAATTTCCCTCCCTAATTCACAGGAAATCTTGACTTCTCAGCGAGAGACAGCCTCAAATAAAAGATAAGAAGTATTTAGTAAGCTGTAAACTGAAGAAAAAAAATACACTAAAATCTTTGTAACTACAGTTTCATTTATCATCTATATATTAATACGGGAAGGGGGCTCAATAAAGTCGCACTTCGAGGCCGTTGTTCGCCCTGAAACTTCGCACAGGGCGAGATATAGTGCTATCCTGATGCAACGTAACATTAAATTTGCGATATCTTACTCGAAAAGTGTGTTTTGAAGCCTTTTTTCGCGTTTGCTGTCGGCAAACAATTCCATTTTGTTGGGATGTTCTTTTGGTTTTTTTTGGTTTTTTTCACATTTATGGTAAACGAACTACAGACCAATTCCGTAGCAGCCGCAGATTGCCCAGACAGGGCGCACGAGCCGCGAGGACCCGCAAACCATGCTCTCCGAGGGGAACGTTGTTGCCCTGTAAGGGGCCTCAACCAAGTAAAGTGTTTCCACCACCTGGGAACTCGCCTTTCATACAAGTAGTACTCACCCCCACATTACCCGATTTGACTTAATTTCAATATCCCTCACCCGGGCCGCGAGTTTTTTTTTACTGAACCTTTCGGGCAGTACACTGTACATTTGTACAGGAACTCTAAGCCAATCAGATGTCGAGTCAGACAAGGAGACTGGTTGCCCGTCCTAATTCATTTTTACATTAGGGCTTCTGCATATTAGCCTTGCAGGCGGTTTAGAGATGGCAAACATGGAGTCTGAAAAATTCATCAACAAACCCGTTGATCTTGCTGATATTGATAGTCTTAGGGTATATAGAGGGTATATAATTTAGTTACAGAGATGGAAATTATTATAACCTAGCTTGGCAGCTGGCAGGCATTGTCATGCATTAAGTCTGCACTGGGAACAATGGTGAATGGTGCACTTCACAGTGACATACCTGAAGCTGAAGCAACTCTCCCACAAGCCCACCTAGAAGGTTCACTGACATTGAAATAAGGATTTAATGGTCTAATGTGACATAAGAAAAAATATCCACTTCAAATAACAACACTTTCCCTTCCCCAGACACAGCAAAATTACTAAATCCAGAATGTCAACAAATACACATGTGTGCAAGCTGACGTCATTTAAAGTCGAACTCTGATTGGTTAGAGTCACTGTACAAATGTACACTGTACTGCCCGAAAGGTTCAGTAAAAAAAAACTCGCCCCCCAGTTTTTTTTTACTGAACCTTTCGGGCAGTACACTGTACATTTGTACAGGAACTTTAAGCCAATCATATGTCAACGTCAGACTGACGCCATCGACAGGAAAACTTTTCAATTTCATGGCGGGGATTTGCAAATATAATATGTCAATAAACCCGTTGATCTTGCTGATTTTAATATGATTTAGTTACAGAGATGGAAATTATTATTTGGCCGGCATTGACAAGCAATAGTCCTGACATTTTGTTGCCTGCTAACCTCTCTCCCACCAGCCCAGAATAGAGAAGGTCCACTGATAGTGATACTATCAGATAGGGCCACTGGCATTAAAAATAAGGAATTAATGGTCGAATGTGACATAAGAAAAAATCACTTAGGCCTAATTCTTCAGCATCAATGAAATCCACTTCAAATAACAACAATTTCCCTTCCCCAAACACAGCAAAATTACTAAGTCCAGAATGTCAACAAATACACGTGTGTGCAAGCTGACGTCATTCAAAGTCGTATTCTGATTGGTTAGAGTCGCTGTACAAATGTACAGTGTACTGCCCGAAAGGTTCAGTAAAAAAAAACTCGCACCCGGGCCTACCATTAGCATTCACCCCAGTGATACTACATTGTGCTGTCCCATGCCGTTGCCCAGGATGGGACGACCCCCCTCCCATTAAGGTTGATTTGGCTTCCCTTTCCCTACCCCTTTAGCCATGGTCCCCGTTTCCCATTTCCACTTAAACCAAACCCTGGCCCAGCAGACAGGTGGTCAGTCCGCTCCATCCATACCATGTGTTCGCCGGTGAAAATTCGCACACTCACACACGTTCAGCAGTACTGCATGACCAGTCAAGTCGTAGGGCCAAGTCCAGTATTGCAACTGTAATACATTCGCTGTACATTATATGTATATACATACATTATATGTACCACTAGGCGTCCCGACCGGGTTGGGCGGTTGTACGAATTTTATCGCGTTATGGTCCTTTTGTTATTACGCATTGTGGAAAGTCGTTTAAAGCGTATTTCACGTAACATTATGCCACAGAACACTTACTCGCTGCTGTTCATAGAAACTACTCTTGATTTAAGATTGATAATTTTCCTGCCTTATGAGACAAAGATATACTCCATATTTTCCTGAGCAGTGAGGACGAGTATTGACCTTGACCTCAGGGACCGCATAATAACTATGTCAAGTTGTATAAGACGCACTAACCCTGGAAAATGTTCATTTCAACAGTTATGCAGGAATATGTGAGGTCGCCACTATGCCAAGGTTGTATGTCCCACGAACATGACGAACGCTGTAAAATGCCTTCCAACTGAGTTAGGCTAAACATTCGACGTCGCCATTACGCCGAGGGATAAACATGTCCCCAATAACGCCCTTTTGTTTGCTAAAGTATATTTGATCGAAAACTAAATTTGTTGGAGCGAGATAGGGATACAAAACCTTTCTCTGTCTGAACAAAATCGTCTCATATTTACACTCATATCTACAACTAGGCTGGGGCCTACACTGAAAAGAAGGTGATGACATCCGTCTCAGGCATGTCAGGGAGCGCGGTAAAGTCCCTGGGTCGTGAAAACTCGACATCGACATACATGTAGGACAATTTTTTTTTATAATTTGGTGAATAATAAAGTACCTACGAAGACCAAGCTGGGACCTCTCCGTTGTAAACGGAAATGAATGGACCTTGGCCTATATTGTTGGCCCAAGGATTTGTTCACTGTGGGGTGCGAACCTAGTGATAACGCTGTGTATTGTCTGTAAAGTCCAAGGAAGGATCGCGACACTCAGATGGCAGCACATGTGTGCGAATGGAAAATAGCTATACTCAGACTGTGCGGCCACCTTGGAAGTGGTGTTCCCTCCCTTGGTACTTTACCCGAGGCTTACGTGATACGAGCTCTGCTCCCCCTATGGCAAAAAAGGAGTAAATAGCTGATTTAATAATGAAACTTGCTCCCTTTTGCGGAGGGGGCGGGCTAAGGGTCCTACGCATAGGCGTTCCCGCCGCGTTATCAGGACGTATAGTAGGCCTTGCACACTCTTTTACCGTGCAGTGAGTACACGTGTTGTACTGTCATGTTGTGTGTGTCCCGATAACGCTGGAAGAAGAAATTCGCTTTAAGATACGACGTCGCCATTATCCAAAGGTTAATGTACCAAATATGCAACGTCGATGCTAAGTCATTGGGAGTCAGATTCAGAGCCGGACCAAGGATTGAAATGAAATCTTAGCATTGAACTATGGACACTCGGTAGGCCCCTACTTATGGGAAGGTGAGGCTTGGTTTCTGAACAGTACATAACCGCCTTGTTGGAGGGAAAGTGACTTGGGCTTGTAGTGGCATGATCAGAGTGATGACGACATGCACACTAGCAGAGTGATGACGACAGCACACTAGCAGCCAACTTCGACGACTCGAAGCGTTTGACTGAACGCCTCTCGACACCAGAGAGTTTGCGGCCGGTTGATCCCGGTGTAATAGAATCTGATGCCCCCTGATATTAAATGCCCTCAACAATAGAACACGGCACCGTTCAATAGGACTCTAAAGAGACCAAGACCCTTAATCCGAAGACGAACAATACAGGCGGGCATCAGAAAAGGGAGGGCATTTGATTCTATCACACCGGTAAGAGCACACCTCATGTTCAGATCAGTAGCGTCTCTTCCGCTACTCTGGGCTGTCAAGACGCAAGCTGATTTGCAAAAGACCCGCCACTGACGCCAAGTCAGGCGCGCCGCCATCCGTTTACTGGCGTTCAAACGCGGTGACACGCGTCAAAAATCAAACTTATATTTCGGGTCGAGAAATGACGGAGCATGCCCAATTTCCAGTTACTTTTTTGTGACAATGTCTCATGGTCATGTGATGTGAATCTGGAAATTCACTTGACTATGAAATAACCTGAAGCGTTCTGTCACCATGCAAGGGCTGCATGAGTGCCAAGTCGTTGGACATTCAGGCTGTGGCGCTGGGTTGTGGTCTGCTTATTGTAATTCTTTCCGCATACACCGGTGGGAAGGACAGTTTTGCTTTTTTCCCGAAAATTAGCCAAGCATTCTTGCCACTTCCCAAGACAGTTGATTAGACAAATACGCACCACCAACCGGGTCTCAGATTCACATCAAGCCGGCTGGTGGCGATACTCGTGTCTTTGTATCTTAGAAAAGCCAAGGTTTTAAACCTTGCTACCATCAAGTTTCTACAGGGCCGAAGACCAGCAGGGATCTGGACAACATTCACAGACCAGGCGTTTTCTCGGTGATTCTAAAGCAAAGAAAAAATTCTTTCCTCATAGGATATTTCAGTACACATTCTCTCCTTCGCAGGAAATGAAATTGAACTCTTTCATGAGGAAATGAACTCGCTAACCCAGGACGATGATTCAACACTGAATCCAGACAACGTGGCTTCCTGCCTCTCCGACAGTCTGTCCCTCTCTGTTTACATACATGCATAGACCTACTTGAAATAGACACCGTTACGTAGGAGCTACATCAAATGACTACCGTAGGCAGCATAATCTGTCGGGGATGGGGTGGGGATTCCTGATTATGATTCCGATGCCCTGTCGGATATCTTTAATTCGATTATCAAGATCGACGCCCTTAGGCCCTAGAGTTCTGGTGGACGCATACTCCTTAACAGCTGACGGACAGGAGAGGAGATAGCGAGATAGGATCAGTACCATCTGGCCCCATCGTGCTGGCATGTGTGTTACGCGTCCTACTATGGCCAACAACAAACGCCCTTAGCGTAGAAATCGTAGTGGGATGCAAAGAGGAGGCTTGATTGAAATCCTCGGAAAGGCCAGCAGTTTCAACACGTATCTCCTTTTCACTGTTCTCAACTGTTGACTGTTGTACAAGCAGCTCTTGCTCCAGAATACAGTATAAAATAATAGTTGAGCAGTTAAAAATCATGACTAGAACTGACCCAGTGTCTTTACTAAAAATGAAATCAGAAGGAAGTGTTTTTTTTTAATAACTGATTGCGTTTATTAATCTACAAATCCTCGTTACATTTATTAACAAATGATTTCCCATGCATTATGATATACCCTGCCTAACATATAAATTTCTACAATGAACCCTGTGTTACCTCCATGTCTAGTGGCCCTATTCAGACTGTTACATGTTACTCTTTTCAATATGAACCGAAAAGCTTCTCATGGTCTTGTGCCTCAATGTGACCATTATTTGACATCTAAAATGCATTATATCTATTATTTTACATCTAAAATGCAACATACATACAATACACTAAATAGCGAAAAAAGCCGGAATAATAAAGCCTCCACAAGACCTTTTCTTTGAAAGGCTTCTAAATGATTTCGGTAGAATTAATCCCCCTGGTTAATGCAAAAGTGCGATCGGAAGATGATTCCCCAGCCACGCACAAAACGATCATATATACACTTGACAGGATTTCATGAAGTGAAAACCCCAACGGAAATGATCACTAATCCAATAACAGCAATAAAAAGACATCATATTTGACACTCGCCCCCATGAACAAACATTTGTTCCAGTGAGCACATTATGCTCCTTCATTTCACCGACTGGGATATCTGGTAACAATTGATGTACACTCATGGTCAAATGTTTATGGACACCAGTTATTGAACACTTTCTCAAAACGGCTGATCATCTTGAACCCAAATTTTCACCACTTGTGGAGAAACTTCTTGGCTATCGAATGATATCACACAAGTAGTTGATATCATGACCAATTGCATAACAAAGTTATTACATAATTTTGAGAGGCATCTTTTTTCACTTTTTTGTTGATGAATTTTTCGAAGCACTCTGGCATCATACGGATAACAATGATTAGACTTGCTGTGAAGAATTGTTTGGAAAACATGTTGATAGATCATGAAAAGTAATCAAAATTTGAGATGAGATTTTTTTCTGATTTTTCGATATATTCTGGTAGTACACATCCCTGAATGATTGGTGATTTTTTTCAACTAAGGGAACGTCTCAAAATTATGATTCGAAAACTTTGATACTTCCAAGTATCGGACTTTTCTCAGCAATATGATTTGATAGCTGGGCTAAATTGGTGCCAATCCGTATTTGGGTATGACCTCTCAATGATACGGTTGCAAAAAAAAACGAAAATATTAAAATACCGAAAATGTATCTCAAAGCCGAAATGAGATTTTCCAAAAGTTGTTCACAGAAAGTTTTAGCAATGTGTAAGGTATTATGTAGGCTAAATTTGGTTTTGAAAAATTTATTACCAAAGAAGTAAAAAAGATGCCTCTCAAAATTATGTAATAACTTTGTTATGCTATTGGTCTTAATATCAACTGTGATATCAGTCGATAGCCAAGAAGTTGTTCCACAAGTGGTGAAAACTTGGGTTCAAGAGGTTAGCCGTTTTTGAGAAAAGGTGCAATAATGGTGTCCATAAACTTTTGACCATGAGTGAACATCATCAAATAACACACACTAGCAATAATAGGTAAGAGTTAGCAATGACCCTTCTTACTTCAAAACAACGACCTCCAGATTACGAGCCCAGAATGCTGTTTCTTCTTTATGTCCTTGGGCAAGACACTTAGACCTAAGCTGACGGACCTTGGCGACTCAAAACCACAAGTTGGGCGGATTACACCCAGATACAATATTTGGCATAATTGAAAGTATATACCCCTCACAATTTTTGTTTGGCCTTTTCCATAATGGTGCTACAACCTTCACCTTATCTTTAATCAGATGTTGTACCTTACGTTTGATTTGCATTCGTGATCGTTGATTTAAGGTATGGTAGTTTTCAACAACTTTCTCAATATCAGCCTTTTGTGGCACCCTTTCATTTAGAATGCAAAGATAAAAGCATTCTTTATTATGCCTATGTCAGCATTCGACCATTTGACCCAGACCTTTTTACTCAGCATCTTTTTCATAGCCTGTGGCTTTGGGAGGGTCGTTTTAGGCAGTTTTGGCACTACTAATTAAGCTATCATTTTCAGAGTCAGTGCTTGTCTCAGAAGAATCTTCTTTATAATCCTCATCAACCACCGAGTCTTTACGCGTATCATCGCTTAGACTGTAAGTTGGTGTCTTTATACTCTTACCTTTTGGGTTTTGGCTGATGCCACTCATAGCCACACTTTGCTGACAGGATTTTGTGTCTAGAAAACCCCATTAAAAATTCTAATTAATCCATCTAATTAATCCATTGAATGACAGGATTTTGTGGGAGGTGAAAACCCGCTTTATAAAAAAAGTGTTTTAGAATAAATGTCGTTCAAAGAATAACCGTGTCTAATGATACACCAAACTTCAGAATGTAATATAACGCATGCATATGTAGCGCTGAGTATTACTCAGCTAAAACAAAGGATACATTTTCTGGTCAATGGTCCAGAAGAACCATGATGCTTCTCGATGATGATGATTATAATTAGCCTGGCACCCTATTTCAAAATGTAGATACTAATTTCATCTAGCTTTAAAAAAGTATTAAATCAATTCAAAAAATAATAGTCATCTCCTAATCAAAAAGGCAATTTCATGTAAAATGCAAACAGTGAGAGAGCAGTTGATTTCTTTCCTGGAGCCCATTATAATACATTGTTTTGGAAATGTCCGCTAACATTGAATACACTGTTATATGATATATATTGCCAAAATATCTTACACTCTGACACAAACATATTTAGAATTAAAGATTTTGCAATGGTGATCTTTCAAAACCACCATAATACGGGTTAGAATAACCGCTCTCGTCACTGTAAAACATCTGACGCATTCTTTCAGACTGGTGCTTTGAACATGTTTTGCATTTGCAGTGGGGTTGACATTTTGTTACAAACCGTTCATTGTGTCGTTTTGCATTTCGGTACTTTTGCTTAAAGTTGCGGTAACTGGGGCTAACACTTTTACATAAAGATGTCGGCAACTTGCACTTTCTGAAAAGATTTTCTACGGTGTCACAATAGTTGCTGCACAGAAGAGTATGCATCACTTTAAGATATGGCGCCATTTGTCCATTTTGAATTATAGGCATTAAATCACAAACTATTGACTCTTCTAACTGAAGATAACATATGATCTCTACAGTGAGATATAGCAAATTGTCATGAATCGGAATGGTAGTACCTTTATTCAGGCATGATATAAGACACTGAAATGCCTTCATATCAAATCGTTCGAAATTAAAATGAGAACATTTCCTTTTCAATAACATTCGAACTGCATTATCAGATGTGACTAAAACATTGTGAGCTATGGTGGGGGGCTCAATGGTAATAGCACCGTTGTCACCAAAGCTGAACACAAGCATATTTTCCATGTCTGGAACCTGTTTGATTTCTCTAAATTTCTCAATTATCCCGCATTCCCGCCCCCAGAGCCAGGAAAATATGCTTGTGCTGACAATAACCAATGCAGTTCACTGTGCATACAGAAATAATGAAAATAACTACAGAAAAGACATACACGTCAGAGATGTCCACCTAGCTCATGAGTCGAATTCGATCACGGTTTCATGAGCAAGGTGTCGACAATATACTCGAGAGAACTCGAATTCTATCACGGTTTCATGCCTTTAAAGAAACTATGTTTGGACGGATTTCCGTCACGAACAATACAACTTTCTTTGGCATGACTAAACGATTAAACCCCAGTGAAAATGTTCATACTCTAGACTATCTCAGGGATGTCCACCTAGCTCGTGAGCAAGGTGTCGACAATATACTCGAGAGAACTCGAATTCTATCACGGTTTCATGCCTTTAAAGAAACTATGTTTGGACGGATTGCCGTCACGAACAATGCAACTTTTTTTGGCATGACTAAACAATTAAACCCCAGTGAAAATGTTCATACTCTAGACTATCTCAGGGATGTCCACCTAGCTCGTGAGCAAGGTGTCGACAATACACTCGAGAGAACTCGAATTCTATCACGGTTTCATGCCTTTAAAGAAACTATGTTTGGACGGATTGCCGTCACGAACAATGCAACTTTCTTTGGCATGACTGAAAGATGGCAAAATACCAACAGTAGTCGGATTCATAAGTAAATGTCACTGCCCTTTCGGGTCACTGTGCAAAACCTACTGGGCCGATTTCTTCAAAGTTTGTTTTTTCTTGAATATAATTTCGGGACCCAACACAATTTTCAGGTTAGAGATTTGCAAATCACGAGGAAAAAATTGTCAACTTTGGAGCCCTTGGCCATTTTGGGGTAGGCCTGGACGGGCCCGATTTTTTTTTTAATGGATAGTTCCAAATGAAACTTGGCACCTTTGAAGATACACACGAAAAAAAAATTAACCTGAATGTGTCTGCAAAATGCATCCAGAAACAAGCAGTACAGAGGCGAAAATGTAAAAATCAATGCACTACGTCAATGTACACCAATACATACAAAAGAATTATTTCGTAACCATGGTTACTGAAATATGAAAATCCTCTTGGGTCTCGAAATTAGATTCAAAACCAAACTTTGAAGAAGTCGGCCCAGTAGTTTTGCACAGTGACCCAAAATGGCAGTGACATTTACTTATGCATCCGACTATAGACCAACTGGGAATCGATCTAGTTTTATGCATTCAAAGTAGCAAACATTTGGAAGGGGATTGAACTTAAGTGAAAATCATGATACAGCACATGTTAGGCGGATTACCACCACAGACAATATTTTGGCATAATTGAAAGTATATCCCTCACAATCTTTGCTTGGCCTTTTCCATAATGGTGCTAGTAACCTTCATCTTATTTTTAATCAGGTGTTGTACCTTACTTTTGATTTGCATCCACGATCGTTGCTTTAAGGTAGGGTAGTTTTCAACAACTTTCTCAATATCAGCCTTTCGTGGCACCCTTTCATTTAGAATGCAGCGCTTAAAAGCATTTTGTATTATGCCTATGTCAGTATTCGACCATTTTACCCAGACCTTTTTACTGGGAATCTTTTTCTGAGCCTGTGGCTTTGGGAGGACCTTTTTAGGCAGTTTTGGCACTACTAAGCTGTCATTCCCAGAGTCAGTGCTTGTTTCAGACGATTCTTCTTTATAATCTTCATCAATCGTCGAGTCATCACGCGTATCATCATCGCTTAGATTATAAGTTGGTGTCTTTATACTCTTACGTTTTGGGTGACGCCACTCTTTGCCACCCTCAGCCTTCGAGTCGCTGCTGTTAATCGAAGTATCTGGTGATTCATGAGTTTCTGCACCTCTCTTTACAACTTTCTTATTTGGCTTTAATGGTTTTTGCTTTCGTGTCTTTTTCCCCTCTCCGTCACCTTTGGGTCCAGCTTGGTCGTCGTCACTCTCATGCTGAGCTGGCATATTAATATCTGAAATGTAACAAATATTATTTTGAAGAGATGGCTAGATCAGAATTATCGACATTTGAGTGGATGTGGTAGCATCATCGACATTTGCGTTGTTGCAGCTGTAGAATTTATAAAACGTTTTACATATTTACATGTTGAACGATACATTGGTCTGTTCAAAGTTGTGTTGTTGTTGCTGTTGTTGTAAGGGGAAAATAACTTGATCATTACATCAGTCATTAAGTAACTGAAGAAAAATCCGGTCTGAACTCACCATCAATGTGAATATCATTTAGGGACTTCCCCTGGAAATTTCCCGCTGTCCCGTTTTCAATTGCTAACAGCACCTTCGACACCTTTGCCATCTCAATCGTTGATTCATGTAGCCTATACGAATCCTTGTGCACCTCTACAGTGTGGCCCAGGTGATTCCCCAACCACTCAAGTTCACCAGGCTTCAAACCAAGTATCTGAAAAAACAGATGGGATAATCATTTGCATTAGCATGCTAAGATGGTTAAGAAATGGGAAAGTGTTCGTAGTATGCTATATTTTGGGAGAGTTGACTAACGAAACAGCAATATGCGTGGTCCGCAAATGAACCATAATACAAAAGCAGTGTGATGTGCATGGGGGGGGGGGGCAATACGATTTTAACGGTAGGCATTATATCGTTAAACACTGATAAAATAAACCCCAGTATTTTGATGCTGCAAGCATTTAAATCCCCAGTACTTTGATGCAACCACTTAAATCTCAATGTCAGAGGTTCAAATCCCCTTCAACTCAATTGCAGATAATCACATGCTAACCAAGAACTCCACCAAAATGTTCGTCCATTCTAACTTTTCTCTTCTGTTATTGGAATGTCTGTTCAAGTGAAATCCATGATTTATGATTATTTACGATTTATGACAAGTATTTTCTCAAATGTCCATTACACACGTTATTCCAGTGACCTCCTATTTTAAATCTTCCTTACCTGGGTTACTGTCGCGGTGTATTTTCTTAGTCGAGTTGTCGAAATGAGATCCGGTCTTGTACACTCTGCGTCCTTGGCAAATCGATTGAGAACCTGTAAATAGGTAGGAGGGTTTTATATCCCGACCTCAACCGTGAAGAAGTTACCTCTTGACTAAGCAGGCAAAGAGAAGGGGGTCCCACGTCTAGTTTCAGGGGTCAAAACGGAGCCCGTAGAACGTGACGTACGGTTCATGAGAGTAATGGAGGCACGAAAAAAAGGTTCTCCCTGCAAAAGGGCTAATGTGAAGAGACTTGGAAGAAGAAAAAATCTGCAAGTCTTTTTTCAGGGCCTTGGTGGTGCTCAGTCATGGGTGTTACAATGATGGCATCAACGGAATGCGCATATAGCTTCCACTTCCAGTTTTACCTCACTTGTCTCATAAGTTTTTGTCAGGATTTTTAATTGATCAGGGAACGTTAAAATGGAACAATGTCTTCGATCAGAATACTGTTCCCCTTTAACATCTTCTCGAACTGATGCAACCTACCTTCCAGGGGGATAGATATGAATTAGACCCAGGCACGGCAAAGAAATATTGGCCTGCCACGTTGCATTGAGATCGTTTCTCCACCAACAATTCCATCGGTCTAACCCATTCTGGTTTGAGAAGCAAAGGGACCTTTCTGTTTCTCTTGCCTGGTAACTGCACCATGTCCAGGCTGAAATATGAATAAGTACCGATATTTCAACCACCTTAAATGGGACGAAGATGACATACCACACCCTTGTGCAATGGGATTTTCAGACTTAGCTTTCAATCACTCGTTTAAAGTCCACAAAACGTTTCCTCAATAGCCGTCTAATTGTTATTGTGTATAAAATAAATTAAGACCCACTTACCTTTCCAAGAGTCTTTGCTCCAACTGGGAGAGGGAGAGAAGTATATCTTCATTTCTATTTTCCTTCCAGTTTGGTCTGTTCGTGAAACAACCAACGACCATTTTTGCCACTTCCCCTCCTCGCCTTTTGTTGAACAAGGTAACGATGGAGAAGATACCTTCCGACAGTCTTCTCCACGAATTCTCAGAAGGGGATTTCCTCAGCTCATCTTCCAAAACAACAATACTTCTGTCAAGAAATGTTCGAAGCTTAAGCAAGTCCGCTGTCACTGGAATTAACTCTACTTTATTGTATTTCTTTTCTTTGAGGCTTTGGAGCGCGTGTGACGAAACCAGTTCTGTCCATTCAGCATTGAAAAGTTGGAAAAATACGTGTGCTTCATCCGATTTGTCCTTGTCCATGGTTCTCAATCCGATGCCATGTTTGATGAGCGCACATTTTTTAAGCGAGTGGCCCAGTTGTAGTCCGATTGATGGAGTGTTCAGAAGGCTCACCCCCGCCATTGTTGTTTCTTTGCTAACACAACAAAGATTTCGGGTAGCCTTGACAGCAGAATCAAAGTGTTCTCCGCAAATTATTTCAGATAGACCGATGAATGGATTGTCCCTAAGTTGACGAAACTCCTGCAAGAATCTCCCAAGAAGGCGCAAACGTTGTGTTATGACTTTTTGTCTCTTCACACCAATTTTGTTCAACAAAATTGCCCCCAGCTTCAGTATTAATGTGTCCTTTTTTATGATCGTTTTCACCACATTACTTCTCATCGGACTGATTATAACACTGTGTAGATCGGCAAAGTCAGCCGAGTTAGGGTCTCTTCCTGTTGTTGCAGCATCAAGAAAGATACGACTTTGAATTTTAATCGAGTGTCCCTTGTATCCGTTGGCGTTTTTGTCATTGTCGTCATCCTCATCCTCGTCATCACCATCGTCACCATCGTCATCTCGACTGTCATCATCATTACCACTTGATTTGGTGTTGAATTGGCAAACCCTTGCATGTCTCCATGCTTCATCTTCGTGAAGAAATGCAAGACAATGGATGCAAGGAATATATTCATTGGCATCTCGATGCTGTATTGGACGTCTTGCTACGATGAGTTCGCCTTCACCCTTTTGTAAAATCTTTACATTATGGTTGAAGTTTCCCTTTAACCTTATACGTTCCACTTCCTTCAGTTTAGTTTGCTTGTCAGTCAAATTGAAAATTCGAGCGACCTCAACCTCATCAACATGGCATTTTTCTAAATGCCTCGGGAACTTTGCCTTCAATTCACCACAGTAGAAACACGCCTGCCGTCTGTCATAGGGCCGATTTCCACCGTCCTTTTTCTGGTATGTTGGAACAGTCACTGAAAGAAAATGGAACAATTTCAATATGGAGTACTTAGAATATTTAAGGTGGAGTCACGTGGTTCCTTAATTCGTAGTGCAGGTGATGCATCAGAATATGCATATTTTTCTAGTGATGGAAGTTAGTCAGTACTAAGATGATGTTGGAACATGAACGGTCACATCTTGTTCACTGCCTACTATGGTGCAGTTGCGTTGAACGATGAACGTACCATTTAATTTCACTCGTTGACAAATTTGTGGTGGTGCTGCTGCTGCTACTATACGTGAAATAAGTTGTCTGAAATATAATTTGAAATCGGTCTGTACAAATTGTGTACCAACCTGATGGAAACTTCGAAGGCAGTTGCTTTGGTGATTTGTCCATTTCGAGTTTTCCAGATGTTATGGCACCCTTCTCTTCCACAGATGAATGGCGTCTACCATTAGTATCAAAACTGCCTTCCGAACAGGCTTCCGCCCTCAAATGGTCTAAATGGCTGACATTGACAAATAGTTCCGGGGCCAGGCATGGTTGTTTGTCATCATCCTTGAAAGAAATAGGCCTACAATGCATGATTCAGTAACTACCGAAAAACAAGAAAATGTCCGCATATCACTGTGTGGACTCAATGTTTTCATTTTGAGTAGATCGAATGCCACAGTATAACATCGGTGAAGTACACCTCAATTATCAATGATAGGACCAGTCATGTAGACTCATGTGCATGTGTACTGAGGACGTTCTCTTGTGTTGGGTCTGCATAGCTAAATGAAAAGTCCAGGTCTTCACATTGTGGTAGTTTCATTTAGGTTTTCTCCCCCCCCCTGCGGCCCCTCGGCCACAACTTCCTTCACGTCACTGTTGCCCATCCCACTACTGTTATCCAACTCGAACATGCAATGAAAAATGTTTGAATTTACTTTGTTTGTGCTTTTTTTCCTTTCTTCCTTGGTTGTGGTGCTAATACTAATACCATCCTCTCCCTTGGATATGGTGCTGACATCATCTTCAGACATATCATCATAGCATGGTGCCTCAGACGCATTGCATTTGTTCTGCAAAATGTCATTAAAGATGACTAGATGGATTTTCTATGTAAATATTTCATGAAAGCTCCGAGAAAAGGTAGCAAAATAATTGAATTGGTGACAAGTTTTGGAAAGACATTGGGGAGATTCACTACTACCAACCCGAAGCACTGACTGCTCATGTGGGGGGGGGGGGGGTTAGTTAGCACCCCGACCCACTAAAATGCCTTTGAGAGATGAACGAATGTCCATAGTTACACGTTACACTTACAGTCAAATGGGTCAAACTCATCTGGACTCACCAAGTCGGTGTTAATGTATCCATCTTTCCTGGGTGGGTTGCTGCATTCCTCTTCAAATACATCATCACTTAACTCATCATCACTTGATTCATCTCGATCTATTTCTCCCCTGGTCGTATCATCAAAGGAATCTTGGGTGTTTTCCCCTCTGGACCCGGGCTCGCTATCGTCTTCATCTACCACTTCCATTGAGGTTGAATTACTACCATCATCAACCGAACATTCCATCATTGCATATATGCAACCTTCATTATCTGGAGATCGATGAACATAGTCCTCCGCGGCTGAACTTTCACTTATTACTTGGCGATTACAATCAAGTTGTTGTTCAATGACAGCTGGTATAGGAGTTCGCTCAGCCTGCAAAACATGAAAAATGAATATAAAAGTTGATACAGTAGGAAATAATCGCCAATCTGGTCCTACCCTTCACCCCTTCATTAAAATCAGATCACGACTTTGTCAATGAAATGCTAGCATAACAAGACCAAACCATCATGCAGACACATTGTGAGTGTGGCATTGTCACTACTTTTTAAGCGCCAGCATTATCATAATCCCCTGAGAACTCTTGATTGATCAACAACGAGGCCAGCAATTAAGTATTAGGTTGGTTAACCAGTGAAATGTTCACTCCAAAAACGACATGGGAAGAGGAGGGGCTAACCTGCATAGTTTTATCCTTTTCCTCTGCCATGAATGAGTTGACGATATCTTCTAACAACCCTTGACTTGATTTCACATCTCTGCTCATTTCGTCATCGGCACAGCCATATCCCTCCGTAAACGAGGATGATGTATCCGCATCATTTTCCATGAATATTGAACTGGTACCATTTCCTATCAACTCTGTGATATGGCCACCTTCATTTTGTGGTTGGTGCGCCTCCTCTGAAAAGTTAAGACTGCTTGGTTCCATGTGATTGCCTGGATGAGTTGACGGGGTAGATGTGACAACTGGCATGACTTGATGATCATCCTGTTAAAGTGAAGATGGAAAAGCATGATTTGATGCTAATCCTGGTCAAAATGACAAGAGTTATGGTAATGGAACTTGGGTCACTTGCCTCCTTTTGTAACACCTTGCTTTCTTTTCCGAAGCTAGTGTTGACAGAAGTTGGGGACAGTGATCTGAACGTACTGAGGGAGTTGTTGGACCCAAGGGCCATTGTTTGTGGTTTGCTTTATCGTACACTTATAGAAAGGTTCCTATTTTGGATACTCACCTCAAAATCAAATAGGCTATCTGGGCTAAGAGGAAGAACCAGACTCTCAGGGGTGAGGGGAAGCAGCATGGAATGCAGGAGGGCGTTATCTGGAAGAAATATTTGCAAAAGCATATTTAGTTTGTTCGCAAAAGCATAGTGGTGTTCTAAATCGTTTTTACCCCCGCCCATGACATTCACTAT
This sequence comes from Lineus longissimus, assembly GCF_910592395.1. Lineage (NCBI taxonomy): Eukaryota > Metazoa > Nemertea > Pilidiophora > Heteronemertea > Lineidae > Lineus > Lineus longissimus. The sequence goes on along the minus strand of NC_088317.1, from coordinate 9,939,890 downwards.
GAATTCCTTATGTAGATCTGTGATTACTTTGCAGCAGTTCAGCAAAATTTCCCAAGAATACCTGTCGAAGGGCTACTGACTATTCATGCAACCTATGAAAGTCATCAGTACCTAGCAATAAAGTCACCATAACGACTCTGGTTGGAAATGCATTAGATAAGAAGTGTTAGGCAAGACAATAACTGTACCTTTGGTATCTTCGCCTTCGGTTTCCTTGTCTCCTCTGCACATTCCATTTTGGCCAACCCCAGGTTTCGTGTTTCCAGGTATTCCTGATCGTTCATCTCCTGCTATTGTTGTTCCTTGGTCTACTTCTTCATTATGATCTACGTCCAGGTTTTGACCTCTTCCAAAACTTTCGTTTCCTGTTGCACTCATCCCATCAGCCAGCAAGGAATCATCACTGATTATAACCACATCTTTCTCATCAAGAGATGTTTCACTGAATAAAAAAACACCTTCCTCGTCAAGAGATGTTTCAATGTCATCATCTTTGATAATCATCGTGTCCGAGGCTTCGTCTTCCCCAATACCATACTCTCCAGTCTCCTCGCTTTCTCCCGCAGGGCAGACATTGCTTTGTTCCTCAACCACTTCCCCTGTCCGATGTAGCTCATCCTTCTCATCATCAGACGTGGCATATTCGATATATTTTTCCATGTCAGCATCACTTTCACAACTGTAGTGATATTCCATGACCTCATTTGCATGAATTACATTACCACTGACTTCGTCGTTTACATCTCCATAATAATGAGTTACCTCCCTGGCATCTGCATCGCTGTCTTCAACCAACTCCTCAACCGGCTGTAACTCATCACTGCAAATTATTCCGTCCGACTTTTTGCCTTCTTTAGCTTCAGGCCTTTTTTCATCTCTGTACTTATCAGCCTCATGTAGCCCATCTCCTTGGTTTTTGTGAACAAACGGGGATACTTGGCTCTGTACCGTGGGAGGCATACTTTGGGTTTCTCCCAATGGAACCGTGCCTTGTGCTGAGCTGGCTCCAATATAGGTATTTTTCCTTTCGATAGCATTACTGGTCTGTTTGGGTGGTGGTCTGACCTTTTTACCTGTAATGAATTTTCATGTGTTTATGAATACCAGGGAACGACCGATACTGCATGTAATCGCAACGATGCTGCTGATAGATGATATTGATGAGGTGAGGTGAGAGTGATATTTCAATTCGATGGTCTATCGTGTATATGCTTTAACGCGCATGAAGACTGATATGAGAATAGTCGAAAATGTAATTGGGGTTAAATTCATTCCCTCGAATTTCAAAGCTAATATCATCAACTACATAGGTGTTCATTATTTCTCCGTTTAGAAAAAAAGAGGTTGTTTATCTTTCGGTATCACTTGTTTATGCCGAATTATGATCGAAGAATTCATTTGTCTAAAACAGTGGTTTCCATATTCACGGCAAAGTGATTAGAATAAACAAAGAGTGAACCGCAATGTATATTTCTTAGGTTAAGCAACTTCTGTACACCCTGATGCCAGAGAATGCTGAGGAGTGTGGATCCGAGCAATCGGGACCTCATTCTATGATGACATACTTTCTCTTTTCTTAAAACTTTTGGAAATGTGTAGGAAGCAGTCCACTGTTTTGCATAGGCTGGGTTGCAGTTCTTCCGTCAATTGAATGTGAGTGTGTGATTGATTGAAAGGGCTGATTATATCATTAAGTAAGATGATTTATCAAACAAGTCAATGACATTTAGCAAAATATTGCTCTACTCACGTTTCCTAGCTTGCACAACAGCTGGTGTGCGAAACGCCACGGGGACCTGAGTAGTTTCACTGTGACCTGTAGGCATTGTAACAAACGGGGTTACTTGGCTCTGTGCCGTGGGAGGCATACTTTGGGATTCTTGCAATTGAGCCATGCCTTGTGCTGAGCTGGCTCCGATATGGGTCTTTTGCCTTTCGATAGCCATACTGGTCTGGTTGGGTGGTGGTCTGACCTTTTTACCTGTAATGAATTTGCATGTTTTTATGAATACAATGAAACGACTGCAACTGCATGTTATCACAACGATGTTGCTGATCGAGGTGATATTGACAGGACGAGGTGAGAATGATATGATTCTTTGTTATTAATTACTTATACATGAATGCTTACATGAAAATAGTCATCAATAAAATCGGGATTAAATTCATGCTTTCGAACTACAAAGTAAATTCAACACTCTGACGCCAGGGAATGCTGAGTAGTAAGGACTCGAACCATGGGATGCTGAGTAGTGTGGACTCGAACCATAGGATGCTAAGTAGTGTTGGAGCCGAACCATAGGATACTGAGTAAAGTTGACCCCAGGGAATGCTGAGTAGTGTAGACTCGAACCATGGGATGCTAAGTAGTGTGGACCCGAACCATAGGATACTGAGTAAAGTGGACCCCAGGGAATGCTGAGTAGTGTAGACTCGAACCATGGGATGCTAAGTAGTGTTTGACCCGAACCGTAGGATGCTTAGTAGAGTGGACCCGAGCAAAGGGATGCTGAGCAGTGCAGACCCGAGCAATGAAGACCTCATTCTCTAGGTACCTCTTTTGTTTTACTTAAAGCTTTAAAGAATGTGACTCTGTGTTTGTTCTGCTTTGAGCTGATCTGGATCTATAAATGTTTCCTTTACGTTTTATACTTAGACCGCAAGCCGGAAGGACCGACAGCATGAGACTGCCATTACTCGCAAGCCGGAAGGACCGACAACATGAGACTGCCATTAATCAACTAATCACTGAGATCACTCAAATGCGACGTGGCGACACAAAAAATCAAGACCACTGCTACTTACATTTTTTGGGCTGTATGGCTGTTGAACTCTCCATAGCCATGGTGACCTTTGAATTGCGAACCTGATCATTTGTCAGACTGGGGTAACGTGTCGCTGCGACTGAGCAGGGCCACTGGGGGTTTCTGGCAATGGAGCCCTGCCATGGCCTGAGCTTGATCTTCTCTGCCTCTTCGAAGCCCTATAGTCATGCGTTGGTGGTGGCTTCACTTCACTACCTAAAATAAAATGCACATAAACATTAAGCATAAAGCATTACTTTTCATTCTCTGACCGCTGCACTTCAGTGCTGTTCCCTGAACAAGAAATATATGTTAATATGCAGTTTTGTGCATGCAGTAGGAAGCCTTTGTTACCATTTAAGGAGACCAGGTCTGAGTTGCCCATTGGTCAGAGTTGTTTTCTCATAGATGTCCTCCACTGATAGAGGGGCACTCACAGTGGTCTTACGCAGCACACCAGGGGCAAGGAGTGGCCTTCAGTAGCACACCAGCAGATCTAAATTTGCAACATTTTTTTGTCTGGAAAGAGAGCTTACTTTTCTTAAGCTGCACCTCTACTGTACTTTTCGGCACCGTGGGGACCAGGATATTTTGAGCAACATAGTCCTGCATCGTCGTAGTCTTCGGTACACGCTCCTTTTTCCTTATGACTTGGCAATGTCCATGTGCTAGAGCAGATGAACGTGGACTCTCTAGTACTTTAATGCGATGTTGATCGCAGCTTCAACATCTGTCAAGACTGTGTACAGCTCAGATAATCTAAGAAGTGCTTTCCCTAACACACTCCTCAATGACTCCTTGACTGACCGAACTAACCGCTCCCACCAGGCACCAGCCAACTCGCCATGGAGCTCGCTCAACGATAAATTTTCATTCTATCCCCTTGGCAGCTAACTGTGTAGTCAAAGTATCTGTATCCAACTCTGTTTCTTTGATGCTATTTCCCTAATGAAAACCCTTTTGATGAAAAATCCTGCAGACTTGAATGTTTTGACTTTGACATCACCAATCTTGTTGGGGTGTGACCATTCTGGTCTACCAGTCTGCTGTATACCGCTGCTCCGTAAGCCTTCTCTGATGCGTCGCCAAATCCATGGAAGTTCAATGCTGGAGATTTCTCCTAGTCCCAAGGATAAACATCGGGGAATCTCCAATTGATCCAGCTCCTGCAGCTCTCCTTTTCATATGCGCCATTTCTGTGCTGTTGTCTCATCCAATGTATCATCCCAGCCTAAACCCTTCTGCCATAACTTTTGGAAAAGCAAATTTGCTCTGATGACATAAGGTGATAGCATTCACATGGGATCAAATATTTTCGATGCGATACTTTAGAGACTCTGTTTTGCTTCAGGATCCTCCTAGTCAATCAAATTCTTCGCCGTTGGGAAGCGGAAGGTGTCCTCTGAAGTAATCCATGCAATCCCTAGTGTCTTCAGTGATTCACCCTGTTGGAGATTGTGATGTAGTATGTTTTATAATATGTTGGTGTGTAGTCTGGTGCTGCCACCTTGTGTTTTTGTCAATGATTAATTCGGCCATATTTTATAAAGAAGTTTGTTGTACTCATTTTATTCATGTCACAAAATCGAAATTGTGGACGCACTAAAGATAATGGTCCGAAACATTTGGTGTCGAAGACCTCAATGAACATTACTGATATATAAATGAGGAACTTTGAGATGGTTTTCAGTGCAGGTGACATGAGTTATGACTTGTTGAACATTTGAATGAAAATTTGCTGACTCAATGTGTGTACATTTGCATTGACTGACTGTACACCATGTACACTATACATTAGTAGGCCCTATACGAATTCAAGATGGCGCTCTCCACACTGAAGAAGAGTCGTGTGGCAATGAGGTCTTGGCTGACAAGAGAAGCAAATGCCATAGATGAACTATTACGCTCCAAATCTTTTTCTGCTGTAGCGCTGGAGTTGCAGATCAAAGAATTTGATATACGTTTGGCAAAATATGATCAGATTTGTACAGAAATCGAAACGGAGATAGGTGCGGATGTCGACTTACTCAACACAGACATTGATGAAACATTCAAATATAGAACAAAGGTACTAACATGCAAGGTTCAAGCATTGGAAGAGCTTGATAAGTTGAAGCTTAGTGTAACAGCTGGTGCTACTGGTGGTGCTAGTACTAAGACTAGTGGTAGTGGTGCTATAAAGGTTGAGGCTAAATTGCCTAAAATTGATACATTCGATGGAGATCCGATGGAATGACTAAGTTTCTGGGAAAAGTTCCAAATCATTGTTGACAATCGGAAGGACTTGTTCGTCGTTTCGAAGTTCACATACCTTGAGTCAGTTCTCGAAAAGGATGCAAAAAGGGTCATTGAAGGTCTGTCGATATCAGCCGACAATTACGAGAATGTTAAGGAAATGTTGGCGGAACGTTTCGGACAGAAGAATAGAATCATATTCTCACACATTCAAGTGCTATTGAATATCACAGTGCCTGTTAAACCGAACATTGCTCAACTGTGGCAGTTGTTAGATTCTATCCAAGGTCACGTTCGAAGCCTGAGGACATTAAAAATAAGTGGAGAGGAATACGGTGTTCTGTTGACTCCACTTATTCTTTCGCGTCTTACGTCCGAGTTGCGGCTTGAGTGGGTGAGAGACAGTGAGGGCAAAGAAAATGATCTGAAGGGACTACTGACATTCCTCAAGACAGAGATTCAACGCAGAAAACGTAGTGAGGTGTTTGAAGGACTTTCAACAACCAAGACAACGAGCTGCAAACATGTGCCTGTTGTACAACCTTCTTTCACAATCAAATTCTAGCAAAGGTAGTAAACAATTTTGTGTATTCTGTAAGAAAGCTCATGCTTCTGAAAGATGTTGGACTGTCACTAAGATTCCGATTGAGGAAAGACATAGGGTAATCCAAGACAGTGGAGTTTGCTTCAAATGTATTAAATTGGGACATAGGCCCAAAGGTTGTAACTCCACATGTGCTAAGTGCTCTGGTAGACATCATCAACTTCTGTGCCATGGGCAGGGTTCACATAGTAGTGGTTCAAATTCAAGAAAAGTTGATAATGATGAAACTGTTAGTGGTACAGAACTGTCAGGTAATAGTCAATCCGGACCCAGTGAAGACCGTGCAGTGGTGCATACTGCGTTAGCTGATCTTAATATTCACTCTTGTTCTTCAGCCAGGGGGCGTCCGTCTATACGGTGCTGCAGACTGCGAAGGTTACAGTGTGTGGAAGGAGGTGTGCAGTGGAGGCCACGGTGTTGTTTGATACAGGGTCAGACAGCTCCTACATCAGTAGTTCGCTTGTGAAAAGGGTCGATCCAGAATGGGTAACGGCTAAGTATATGTCCTATGCAGCCTTTGGTGGAGGTAAGCCATCAACTCGTTCTGCATACAATGTCTACAGGTTAAAATTACAGGGTGGCTCTTGAAGTTCAGAGGAACTCAAGGCAGTTGATGTCAAGTCTGTAGTGTTTTGTATAACACCCTGTGTATTGAGACCCGTGGTACTTGTGTAGTTAGCGGAACATGAGAATAAAGACTGATAGATTGTTGGATTCAATTCTGTTTTAATCCGTTAATATCAAGTTAATCCTAACGTCACCGGTAGCTAAGACAGTACAAATATGGCGACGAGTATCTAGTGAACCCATAGATGTGTTAATTTTTGCAAACCTAAGCCTAAAAGCAGAAAATGGCGGTAGCGTTAGAAGTGGCCCCACTTCCTAAATTGGACTGCACTGGTGAATTGGCCAATGTAGGGCCCCGGTGGAAACGTTGGAAGAAAGCATTTGAGTACTATGCTGTGGGAAAAGGTGTCACCCTGGCTGCTCAGAAGAAGGCACTTCTGTTACACTCTGCTGGTATGGAGGTACAAGATCTGTACGAGACGGTGCCAGCTGTGCCATTTGTCGCTGGGTTTGAAGGTGAAGAGGATGACGTGTACAAAGCTGCCATTCGAAAACTGGATGGGTATTTCTTGCCGAGGTTGAATGTAGCTTACGAGAGACATGTGTTTCGACAGTTAAAACAGGAGGATGAAACGGTTGCCCAGTTTGTGTCACGACTGAAAAAGCAAGCCCTAAATTGCGAATTCGGGGATGGGGAGGCGAAAAACGAACAAATCCGAGATCAAGTTGTCGACGCATGTAAATCATCAGGTCTACGTAGGAAACTCTTACAAAAAGGGACTGAACTGACACTAGACAGAGTTCTAGAATTAGCTAGAGCAATGGAAGCTGTCGATTTGCAAATGAAGCAAATTGAAGCCAAGTCGGTGTCCGGTGAAGTCAATCGTGTGAAAAATGCCTGTGACGTAAAAGAGAAAAAGACATTAGCTTGTTACCGTTGTGGACGACGTGATGGACACCTCAGTAAGGACCCGTCATGTCCGGCAAAGAGCGCCACGTGCAACAAGTGCAATCCAGTTGGACACTTTTCCAGCGTTTGTAAGACGAAACAAGGACGGATGAAGAAGGGCAGAGATCCGAAACAGGGAAAAGCTAATCCGACGAAGAAGGGCAGAGATACGAAACAAGGAAAAGTTAACCAGGTCAACGCTTCAAATGAAGATGACGAGTACGCATTCTTGATAGGGAGGAAAGGTTGCAGCCTGAATAGTGGTATGGTCGATGCAGACATCGGTGGAGTCAACGTTAGAATGCTGATCGATTCGGGATCAACTGCTAACATCGTGGATCGTGATACTTGGAGATACATGAAAAAGCAAAGGGTTACGTGTATTTCTGATAAGTCGAGTAAAAGATTGTATCCGTATGGTACAAAAGATCCATTGTCAACATTAGGGACTTTCTCAGCAGATGTGAAAATAGCAGATCATGAAGTGAATGCTGACTTTACTGTGATCGATTGCGCGGGTCGACCACTTTTAGGTAAAGATACTGCTGAAAAGTTACATGTTTTGAAAGTTGGTCCAAATGTCAACATGATTCAAACTGAGCAATGTAATCAGGGTAACACTAACAGTTCAACGTCAATGGGGATTGCCGAAATCAAGAAGGCATTTCCAGAGTGTTTTAATGGAATCGGTAAACTGAAAGATTACCAGGCAACCATCCACATTGACCCAAATGTAAAACCAGTTGCTCAGCCAACACGTAGATTTCCGTTCAGTACGCGTGGAAAGCTTGAAAAGAAATTAAAGTCACTTGCCAAAGATGATATAGTCGAGTCAGTTGAGGGTCCAACCCCTTGGGTTAGTCCGGTGGTGATTATTCCAAAAAAAGGTGATGACATCAGGTTATGTGTTGATATGAGGCAGGCGAACAAAGCTGTTATCCGTGAGCGTCACCCAATTCCAACTGTCGACGAGATTTTAGACAGGATGAACGGTAGTCGTGTGTTTAGTAAACTAGACTTGAAATCCGCTTTTCACCAAATTGAGCTAGATGAAAAGTCGCGTGAAATCACAACATTTTGTACACACGTTGGTTTATTTCGATATAAGCGTTTGATGTTTGGGATAAGTTCGGCTCCTGAAAAATTCCAACACATCATTCAACAAGTTCTAGCAGAATGTGAGGGGTGCGAAAACATCCATGATGACCTAGTTGTACATGGTCGCGATACGGAAGAACACGATCGGAGACTGTTTAAAGTGTTAAAGAAACTGGCTGAAAAGGGTTTAACGCTTAACGAGGAGAAAATTAAACTCAGACTGGCTGAATTAGAGTTCATGGGACTCATTTTCAGTGAACATGGGATTGCGCCAACCGCCGAGCACGTTAAGGCTGTTGTAGAAGCCCGCAGACCGCAGACCGCGTCAGAAGTTCGCAGCTTCATGGGTATGGTCAACTTCAGTGGTAGGTTCATAAAGAACTTGGCAACGATTGCAGAGCCCTTACGGTGTTTAACGAGACAGGACGAAAAGTTTGTGTGGGGTCCTAAACAGGAGAAATCGTTCAAACAGCTAAAGGAAGCGTTAAGCAACACGGACTGTTTGGCTTACTTCCAGAAAGATGCAGAGACTGAGATAATCGTCGATGCTAGCCCTGTTGGATTAGGCGCGATGCTAGTCCAAAAACAGAACAGTGTGAAAAGGGTCATCGGTTATGCCAGTCGAAGCCTATCTCAAGTGGAGTGCCGATATTCACAAACGGAGAAGGAAGCTTAAGGGATTGTGTGGTCATGCGAGAGATTTCATGCTTATGTGTCTGGTATACATTTTGAATTCGCCACCGATCACAAACCGCTCCTGTACATTTATGCGCCAAAATCCAAACCTTGTGCTAGAGTAGAAAGATGGGTTCTGAGACTCCAGTCTTATGATTTCACCATAAAGCACATCCCTGGAAAACAGATGGTGGCTGATGCGCTGTCCAGACTCATTGCTGAGTCTAAGCTTGAACAGACTGATGAAGCAGAACAATTTGTGCGTTTCATTGCGCAGGAGGCTACTCCTATAGCCCTCAAAATTCGTGATATTGAGCGCGAATCCGCCGCTGATGAAAAACTTTCAGTTGTCCGTGATTGTGTTGAATCAGGTCACTGGGAGAATTGCCCAGCTGAGTTTAAACCGGTTAGGAATGAACTGTGTGTCGTTGGTAAGCTCGTGCTGCGTGGCTGGAGACTTGTTATCCCTAAATCATTGAGGAAACAAACTGTAGATTTAGGACACGAAGGCCACCAGGGTATTGTGAAAACTAAGGAGAGACTCAGGTCCAAAGTATGGTGGCCCGGCATTGATCGTGACACAGATAGAAAATGTCGCACGTGTCATGGGTGTCAGCTAGTCGGACGAGCTGAAAAACCAGAACCTCTAAAGCGCTTTGATCTGCCAAGTTCAGCTTGGCAAGATACCGCCTTAGACTTACTAGGTCCAATGCCTGATGGGGAGTACATTGTGGCAATAGTGGATTACTACAGCCGGTTCTTTGAAATAGACATTGTAAAGACAATAACCTCAGCAAAAATGATCGAGTGCTTGGAACCGATATTCACCCGTTATGGATATCCAGAGTCGCTGAAAACCGATAATGGGGCACAACTCATTTCTGCTGAATTCGAGTCATACCTTCGCGAAAATTGTATTGAGCATAGAACCAGTACTCCATTGTGGCCTCAGGCAAATGGAGAAATTGAGAAACAGAATAGGACAATGCTAAAAGCCATGAGAATAGCACATGCCGAAGGGAAAGACTGGGTGAAAGGACTAAACAGACTACTTCTTGCGTATAGGACAACGCCACACTCAACTACTGGGGTCACACCCGCAAAACTAATGTTCGGTCGCGAAATACGATCAAAAGTGCCGCAATACTCTGAAAGCAGTTACCAGCGTGAGCTAGCAGCCCGAGATCGCGATGCAGAGTTAAAACAAAAGGGAAAAGACTATGCGGACAATCGTAGAAATGCGCGTGAATGTGAAATATTAGTTGGTGAAAAAGTTCTCATGCAACAACAAAAGAAGGACAAACTGTCAACTAGATTTGCTGAGAAGCCATGTGTTGTCGTGCAGAAATACGGGAACGACGTTACTGTCCGATCCGACAAAGGAAAAATGTACAAGAGGAACACGGCGCAGTTGAAAAAGTTTCATGAACAAAACGTGGAACCTGAGAAGGACGTTAGTCAGGAACAACCCATTACTGTAGATATTGAACAGGATGCGCTGTCAGATTGTGACTCTAATGATGACTCAGTGCCGCAAGAGTCAACGGTTAAATTGCCGAATGTGCGCAGGTCAGGTAGGGTATGCCGCCCACCAGCTCATCTTAGTGACTATGAATTGGGCTAAGTGTTTTGCCCAAGTGTCTTGTCAAAGTCAAAAGGTGCACTTTCTAAAACACAGACAGGTCACCTATAAGGGGACAGAATACTCCCTGATCTTGTCTGGAACTTCTGGGTAGTCTACCCCAGTTGTTCTCCTTTAATTTTGTTGGTTTGAAGTATTATTGGTTTAATTACATTATATTTGTGTCAAGAACTATATAAAATTATACTAGTAATTGTAGACTTAACCAAAATTGTTGATGCTAGGATAATTTGGACTGTTCTGAATTGTAGAGACAATTGCGTACAACCTGCAGTACTAGTAGAGTAAACAACATTGGACAGGTTTCTAGAGATTATCTGGTTGAGACAAGTTAAGGTCAAGATTTAGTTAATATTAGTGTTCAATATGTTCAATCAATGTGAATTGAGTTTTATTTGGTTGCATTTACCTGAGCAGAGAATTGAGAGACAGTTTAGTTAGGCGTCTCCAGGTTAAAGTTTGGACTGATACAGTTGACTATATTTCAACATTGTAATTCTTGTCTTAGTTTGGAGTTCTTGTTAAACAGTTAACTTAGAGGAGTTTTGTTCTAAAAGGGGAAGGGTTGTAGTGTTTTGTATAACACCCTGTATATTGAGACCCGTGGTACTTGTGTAGTTAGCGGAACATGAGAATAAAGACTGATAGATTGTTGGATTCAATTCTGTTTTAATCCGTTAATATCAAGTTAATCCTAACGTAACCGGTAGCTAAGACAGTACAAAGTCTGTTTGTTCATCCATGCATAGGCATAGTGTCTCAAGGGAAGTACTAGGTTCTATTGAACATCTTCAGATGGCAGATTCTTAAGAGGTTGATCGGGAAGTTCAGATTGATATTCTGGTTGGTTTAGATTCATACTAGAGCTTTGCGAAGAGTGGTGTTATCAGATTGTCTGGTGGCACAGGAATCGGTATTTTGATGGTTATTGTCAGGTTCTTGTAGTCACTCATCATGAGGAAGTGAGTACTAGTATGGTTTGTTTGTCTGATTTGTCAGAGTCCACATTGGAGCAATTCTGGGACTTAGAATCCATAGGAGTTCAGTCTGCACAGAATCTGGATTCTGGTGATGAAATCTTGAAGAATTTCAATGAGTCGATAAAATTTGAGGATGGTAAATACCATGTTCAGCTTCCTTGGAAGGAGAATGCTTCTGAGTTGAATTTGTTAGACAATAGAATGATGGCTGAGACAAGGTTGAAAAATTTGATGAGAAAATTGGCGAAGGATCCTCCCTTAAAAGCCGGTTACAATCAGGCTTTCCTGGATATGGATTCTATGGGTATCATTGAGGAAGTCCCAGAGTCCGAACTGGTCACTCCTCATTCGGTGTTCTATCTCCCTCACCATCCCGTTATGAAGGAGTCTAGTCTCACTACCAGAGTTCGACCAGTGTTCGATGCATCAGCCGAGGGCATCAATGGAATTTCACTTAACAATTGTTTGAAACCTGGTCCATGTCTCTTGGGAAACTTGGTTGGGATACTCATTAGATTTCAGAGATGGAAGGTTGGTATTTCGAAGGCTTTCCTACAGGTTGGAGTACTGGGTAAGGACCAAGATCTGCATAGATTCTTGTGGAATTATGGAGGTTCTGTCAGGGTCATGAGGTTCAGGAGAGTTCCATTTGGTAATACTTGTTCTTCATTTCTCTTGATTGCAACAATCAAATACCACCTGTCACAATACCCAGAGTCAAAAGCTGTTGAGGAATTGAGAGAGAACACGTATGTTGATGATTTTATCTCGGGCGCTGACTTCTCAACATCATCTCAATCCTCTGAAGTCAAAGCACATGTAGTTGATAATTCTGATGTTTCAACACTGCTTAAAGAATGATGTTTCAGGACTGCTTAAAGAATGCCTTTGTGACACCACTGCTAAAGAAGTCAGGTTTGGATTGCAATATCCTCAAAAACTATCGCCCTGTGTCCAATCTTCCTTTTCTATCAAAAGTCATTGAAAAGGTGGTGGCGAAGCAGCTCGTGTTGCATATGAAGGTGCATGGCCTGTATGATCCGTTACAATCTGCATATAGAGTTGGACACAGCACGGAGACGGCATTACTGCGTATCAAGGCAGACATCGATGTGGCTCTTGACAGGGGGCAGGGTGTGATTTTGATCCTCCTTGATATGTCTGCTGCTTTTGATACTATCAGCCATAAGCTTCTGATCTCACAACTTGAGGACAAGCTTGGTATCAGGGGGACAGCCTTGGAGTGGTTTAAATCCTACCTCAGCTCGAGAACTCAGTCGGTGCTCGTTCAAGGGCAAAAGTCTGACAAAATGCCTCTCCTCTCTGGGGTGCCACAGGGCTCCGTGCTTGGCCCTATACTCTTCTCTATATACATCAAACCCCTTGCGGCAATCATTGAAAATCATGACATGTGTCGTCATGGCTTCGCGGACGACATACAATTATATGATACGTTCGATGTCACACCAGAAGGGCTCCGCCTTGCCATTAAAAAGGCTGAATCATGTGTAGCAGATGTTCGGGAGTGGCTTGGCCCCAATCACTTGAAGGGCAATGATGATAAAACTGAATTCCTCATCATTGCGTCGAAGAGAAAGCTGTCAAGACTTGAGCCACTTCCTTCAATCCAGATCGGATCATCCTCTGTTACTCCCTCATCTCAGGTTCGAAATCTTGGTGCTGTTTTTGATGCAAACATGTCTATGTCACAACAGGTGTCCCAAGTGGTGAGGGGGGTTTACTATCAGATCCATAGAATAGCAAAGATCAGACGATACCTGGACAATACCACCTGTGCCAGAGTAATAAATGCGCTAATAACATCTCGCCTGGATTTCCAAAACGGTCTTTTGCTCGGATTACCGGGCTGTGAAATCCAGCGCCTTCAAAAAGCACAAAATGCTAGTGCTCGCCTCTTAACCAGGTCCAAAAAGAGAGAGCACATAACCCCTATTTTAAAATCTCTTCATTGGTTGCCGGTGACATCACGTATCGACTACAAAGTTCTTCTCACAACCCACAAGGTCATCCATCATGAGGAGAGCCCACAGTATATGAAGGAACTTCTCAGTCTCCGTGCGCCCGGCCGCAAACTTCGGTCCTCGGATGACCCTTGGCTCCTTGCCATCCCACGTTCAAATGGGGTCTTCGGGGATCGATCTCTGTGTGTCCGGGCCGCGGGGCTGTGGAACGCCCTTCCAAGCTGGTTACGTGATGTCACTGTGCTAAACACTTTTAAGAGTAAACTCAAAACTCATCTTTTTATCCTAACATATTCAGAGTAGGCCATACATGTTTTAAATATTGATATTTTCCGGATGTTTTTAAACTGTTTTTTATCCTCATGAAATCACCACTTTTATGTACTCATTTAATATTATGTACAGTGCTTAGAAAATGTATGCACCATTATTTTAGCACTTTAAATCAAAATAAATAAAAAAAAAAAAAATAAATAAATAAACACCCTCTGTGTCAGAGGACATAGTACATGTGACTAATGATTCTGATTCTTCAACACCCTCTCTGTCTTCAGAAGAAAGAGTGGCTGCTGATTCTTTGTACCGTGAGGCTGATGGGATTATGTCAGAAGGTGGATTTATCTTTGCCAAGTGTCATTCTAATGATGATCATATGACGCAAACAGGTACTGACTATGTGAAGAGTCTCAGTCTGAAGTGAGGATTGTTTCAGTTTTAATGGAATAGAGGTGTCTGAGTCTCTGGTCACAACCAAGCGTGTCATACTTAGTTATATTGCTAGACTGTATGATCCATTGGGTTTCCTCACACCCCCCCCCCCCCCCCCCCACTCTATAATAATAATAATGACTCTATGACTGTCGAGATCTTGCTACAGGATGTCTGGAAGTTAAATTTAAACTGGGATGTTGGAGTTCCATCAGGGATTCACTGTAGATTTCTAAGCTGGGTTCTTGGTTTGAAGGTTATCAAGGATTGGAAAATTCCTAGGTGTTATACAATTCGTCCATGGACTGGATTGGAGTTGCATGGCTTCGGAGATTCTTCTGAACAAGGCTACGGTTCTGTGATAAAGGGTCCCACTACCAGATGGTAGTTATGAGGTCTCACTGGTTCTTGCGCGGGCTTGTGTGGCGCCATTGAAGATGGTGTCCCTCCCACGCTTAGAGTTACTTGGTTGCCTCCTTACAGCGAGGTTGTTGGACTTGGTGAGATTGTCATTGAAGATGCCAGAGATACAGTATCATTGCTGGTCAGATTCGACTGTAGCTTTGGGCTGGGTCAAGGGGGAACCTTGCTGATGGAAGACATTTGTGGCTGAGAGAGTCACTGAGATCCAGAGGTTAACTGACACTTCTCTCTGGTCACACTGCCCAGGCAAGGAAAATCCTGCCGATTTGTTGACAAGGGGTCTCTTAGCTGAAGAGTTGGTTAGTTCTACTCTGTGGTTGTCTGGACCTGATTGGTTGTCTGAACCAGTGATTGATGCAACAGTTGATTCATCACTGTTCGTTTCAGAGTGTTGAACAATTTCTTCAGAGTGAAGTTGAGGTTTTTATGGCTGTAGCGACCAATTGGTTGCCGGTGGAGGAGGTTCTCTTGGTTACTCGATGGCCAAGATTGTTTCGTGCTGTTCGCATTAAGGGCCTTGTCCAAATTATTCGCCCTAATTCGCCCCAAAAACGCCACAAGTTCTGACGATGTTTGGCGAAGTTTGGGCGATTTTGAAGGCAAATTATCGGCGATTTTATGGCGAATTTCAGGCGAACTTTCGGCGAATTCCTGACTATTTTTCGACGAGTTTTTATCATTGAACGTTGGCGAAATTTATACCAGGCAAATTTCGACGAGGAGAGGCGAAGTGAAAATCGCCGAAATCTGGCGAATTTCCGTATTTTTGGGCGCATTTTTTTACCAGAAAGCAGTCGCAGCTCACCCTGTTCTTTGTATCTTTGTATCGTCATCCTCCAGTTAGTGTTTTTTGCCTCGTTAATGTGGTTATTTACTTATTCCTATCCTACGATACACGGCGCGACCAGATAAACGAACATAAGTGAGATCCCAAGGCAGCGACTTCAGCGCCACTGTGGGGACTAATGGTATTAGGCTGGGGATTCCCAGGTATCCTCGTGCCTACTGAATACCGGAGCGTTCAGTATTTCTCAGTGCTCTTTACATTGGCTGTACATTGGGCTTTATTCCTAGTGAATCGACGCAGCCCCGGCGGTCGAGGTTACCTGGACTATAGTAATAATTATAATGTTTTTGTTCTGTAGACGTGCATTGAACAGTCAGTTCTACATTGACAGTGGATGTACTATTTTTGGCCAATATTTTTTATAATCCAACACAAGGTAGCTACAGATCTTCTATTTTTACGACATTGCAATGAGGAACCGGCGAGGAGGTGATTTTCGCCAGATTGTAGCGATTTGTGGCGAATTTGAGCCAGATATATTTCGATCGGCGAATTTCGGCGAAGTTCATTGAAATACCAGTGGCGATTTCTCGGCGAAATTTTGGCGAATTTGTGGCGATTTTCCGGCGAATTTATGGCGATTTTATGGCGAATTCTAGGCGATTTCTGTCGAACTTTCCGGCGAATTTTTGACGATTTTTGAGGAGGTTTTGGCGAATTTTGGCGAACTTGTAAAAATTCGCCGTAAATTCGCCAGAAATTCGCCGGTGAATTTCGGCGAATAATTTGGACTACAGGTTTCTGCATAACCTGACACATCCTACTGAGAGTCGTACTGATCAAGAGTTGTCCTGTGAGGAATTGGTTGAGGCAAAACTGCATTTGTTTCGTCATGATCAGGAGGTGAAGTATGGAAAGGAGTTGTCTTTGTTGAGAGGTGGTCAGTCACTACCTGAAACTTCTCCTCTTTCAGCATTGAGACCATTCATCGACGATGATGGACTTATGCGAGTTGGTGGTCGTATTCAGTATTCAAGACTCATTTATGGGGAGATCCACCCAGTGATTGTACCAAAGGGTCACTTGGCTGTACTGTTGATCAGGTGGGAGCATATTAAGTTGAAACGTGCTAGTGTGGATACAGTCATTACTTCTTTTCGTGATCACTATTGGGTCATGGGACTCAGACGCATGGTGAAGTCAGAGAAGAAGGCTTGTATATTTTGTCAAAGAGTAGATGCCCAGGCATGTATCCAGTTTACTGCGCCACTCCCAGGCATCAGAATTCACCAGGCTCCCAGCTACACAGTGACAGGCCTGGATTATGCAGGCCCTCTCTTTGCATCGACTTACCCAGTACCAAGCTCTACATTCTGCTTTTCACGTGTGCTGTTGTGAGAGCAGTGCATGTTGAATTGACTGATTCATTGAGTGTTGAAGATTTCATGTTGGCAGTGAGAAGGTTCTCAGCTGGTAGAGGTTTGCCGTCCATATTTTGTTCTGATAAGTCCGAGACATGGAGTAGGCAAGTCCTACATTTCTGTACCATATACCATACGCCAAGATATTAAACAATATTGATGAGGAATCATGAGTTGTCCTTCGATTGATCAAGTAGCTGAGATGTAAACCAAGATGAGGCATCACCGGGTGTGTTGGCCCTCTTCCAGCTAGGCCCCACAGAACTGAGAGGAGCCACCCAGCAGCATCGACACCAGGAAGATACCATAAACACGTACGACCTAACACTGCTAGAACTACGACGTTTCCTGTTCTCAATGTGAGCTTCAGAACATCCTCTTTGATTTGCACAAAATCAGGACGAGATATCCTCTCGTATCTCCTCAACAGAGAAGCAGGTGGCGCTGAGCCACTCTGACTTTCACGATCGTTGGTTTCACCCATGCTATGTGTTTTACTCAGAGACTAGTATACTAAGACTGTCAGTTCTAAAAATCAAATGAAGATTTAACGGTTTATCGCCATTTCGCCTACAATCATTTTGCCTACAGCCATTTCGCCTACCAAAAAATGCCATTTCGCCTATTTCTCATTTCGCCTACTTGCCATTTTGCCTACCTGCCATTTCGCCTACCCACAATTTCGCCTACTCGCCATTTCGCCTACTGCCATTTCGCCTACATACAGAAAATACCATTTCACATAATTCTGAATATATTTGTTTTAAATCCTCCATATTGATACCAGTATCAGTAAAAAATATAAGTTATCAGGCCTTATACCTACTTTTGCAGAGGATTTGCAAATCCACCACATATGTTTGGCCCTATGTAGGCCTACTGTAGCAGAGGATTGTATCCCATTTCCCTTTTAGAGTCCCAATCATCATACACACTTATTTGTTGTTGTTGATGCTCTAATTTGGTTACTGGATTAATTGGATCACTATAAAGTGTGTCACACAACATAAGCAAACTGACTAATTTTCTGCTAATGTATAGTGACCGTACTACTATCTGCCAGCTAAAAATTTGCCTCAAACCACCTCTGTTTAATACAAATATCCAGAAAGTCCTACTTTTCTTCCAATTCATAAAAAAACAAAAATAGCAGTAAAAGTAGGCGAAATAGCTAGTAGGCGAAAAGACAAGTAGGCAAAATGGCTAGTAGGCGAAATGGATAATAGGCGAAATGGTTAGGCAAAAAGGCTGTAGGCGAAATGGTTATAGGCGAAATGATTGTAGGCGAAATGGCTGTAGGCAAAATGATTGTAGGCGAAATGGCGATACACCGATTTCACATCAGATGATTCTCCTTTGACTTAATGAATGTCACTTGTTGCCGATAATAACTTGACTCAATGTTATTCAATGACAATTCACTAAATGTCACTCAGTCAATCCCATATATGTTACGTGCTGTCAGTGGATCTGATCCATCGAGCGATAGCGCTGCGCTTTCTACAGATCGGTAAATAGCGCGGGCATCGATAGATAGCACAGGCATCGATCGATGGCGCTGCGCGAACTACAAATGGTCCTCCTGACGAGTAAAGAACGCGAAGAAATCGACACTGCCAAGACGTGGTTGAACGACTGCCATATGACTGCTGCAAGCACACTTTTGAAAAAAAACATTTCAAACAGTATCAGGGTTGCAAGACACGCTACTAGAGCAGAATATAAGCTTCGATATACCTTCGATAGACTCTTTACTTAAGAACCCTTCCCCTGCAACCGTAAAAGTCATCGCTCGCTACTGCCACCGCCCCGAGAAATATCTGACAACGAATGTCATGAACGTGGATCGCCAAACGAATTCTCATGATTGTGGACTCTACACCATAGCCTTCGCAACTTCAATTCTGTTCGGGGAGAATCCAACTGAGTTGAAATATGATAAAAAGTCGGACAATGTGTCAATACCGGTGTGATTTCACCTTTCCCATCCAATGTGACTCACCACCAGAGAGAAATACGGTTCCAGGAGACTACGCCAATCTACTGTGCATGCAGATGTCCAGATAACGGAGATTTCATGGTGGAGTGCGAGAAGTGCAAAGAGTGGTTTCATGTAGCGTGCGTGATAGATGAATCTTAAGAGAGAGTGGAAGTGCAACAGTTGCTAGTGACTCGTATGACTCTTCACCACTTCAGTTGGAATTTTTTGGACTTTAACAAAATAAATGTGACAACGGTGGCACGCCCGACGATAACTTTTTATGCAACTGAAATAAATAAATATTTTTAAATGTAATGTTGAATATAAAGGATAAAGAGTTTGTAAACGTGGTATGAAATAAAGATGCTTTTAAACTTTTACATATTAACATATTCAATATTGTTGTAAACTTTGTATGAAATAAAAGATACCGGTATTTTCAAAGTTTTACATTTTAACATTATATATTAAGATTTGTACTATTGTAAATAAATCATGTATCAACTGGTATATAAAATAGATAAATAAATGTATATTGAAATCAATTTCACTTTATTTCATTGCATTGTAGAAGAAGCTTGGTGATCAAAATACGCAAAGGCTGGTGTAACAGTAACAAATGCCCCCCTGGAAAAAGTGTCCTGACCGTCAATAGCTCAGAGACTGAAGCGCATAATAGAATCCTTTGTGTCCCGGGAATTCTCTCCTAGGACATTTTAAACTTCTACATGGGCAACTAGCGGGCTTAGCAAAAACCGTCTCACCTCGCCTTATATATAGGTCAACCAAAGAAAGGCTTAACATACCAACATCTTCAAGGGTGGGCCATTATAAAAGATTCATAGAATCATAATGCAAGAAAGCAGAAAAAAGGTTACAGCTGAAGCGTGTCTTATTTATACCTTTTTGGCTCACCGTAAGGGGAGTCTATATGATAGCGCTGTGTCCGTCGTCGTCGTCGTCGTCGTCGTCGTCGTCGTCGTCGTCGTCGTCGTCGTCGTCGTATCCTAACAGTGGCACGTTTCTTAACTGCTGGAGCTATGAACTTGAAACTTTGTACACAGAATGCCCTAGGCCAGCTGACCTCTGACACTGATTTTCGGTCCGATCTGATTCTCTGTTTGGCCACCAGGGGGCCAAATGTCGATATCTAAAAAGTGTGATATCTCGCTTATTAGTGACTTGTTTTCGATAAAACTTTTGTTGTAGGTACTCATAGCAAATATACATTTTATATTATACTTGTTTTTAATTTGACCTTGTTTTCAAGGTCACAGAGGTCATATGGCGTAAATTGACCATTAGAGTGTAAACTGTGGCACGTTTCTTAACCACTAAAGCTATGAACTTGAAACTTGGTACATATAACCCCCTATATCACATAGCCTCTGGTGCTGAATTTTGGTTCGATCTGATTCCTAACTTTGCCACCAGGGGGCCAAAAGTGGAAATCGAAAAAGTGTGATATCTCGCTTATAAGTGACTTGTTTTCGATAAAACTTTTGTTGTAGGTACTCATAGCAAATATACATTTTATATTATACGGGTTTTTAATTTGACCTTGTTTTCAAGGTCACAGAGGTCATATGGCGTAAATTGGCCATTAGAGTGTAAACTATGGCACGTTTCTTAACCACTAAAGCTATGAACTTGAAACTTGGTACATATAACCCCCTATATCACATAGCCTCTGGTGCTGAATTTCAGTTGATCTGATTCTCAACTTTGCCACCAGGGGGCCAAAAGTGGAAATCTAAAAAGTGTGATATCTCGCTTATAAGTGACTTGTTTTCGATAAAATATTAATGGTAGGTACTCTTAGGAAGAATACATCACATATCGTACGGGTTTTCAATTTGACCTACTTTTCAAGGTCACAGAGGTCATATGGCGTAAATTTGCCGTTAGAGTGTAAACTATGGCACGTTTCTTAACCATTAAAGCTATGAACTTGAAACTTGGTGCATATAACCCCCTACATCAGATAACCTCTGATGCCGAATTTTGGCCCGATCTGATTCTTTATTCGGCCCCCAGGGGGCCATAATGGAAAAAGTAAGAAGTGCAATATCTTGCTTATTTGAGTGAATTGTTTTCGATAAATTTTTTATGGCAGGGACTTCTAGCAAGGATACACCACATGTCCTACGATTTTTGGATTTGACCTCCTTTTCTAGGTCACAGAGGTCAAATGGCGTGAATTGGCCGTTAGAGTGTAACTATGGCACGTTTCTTAACTGCTGAAGCTATGAACTTGAAAGTTGGTACATATAACCCCCTACATCAGATAATCTCTGACGCCGAATTTTGGCCTGATCTGATTCTTGATTTGGCCACCAGGGGGTCAAAACTGAAAAGGTAGGACGTGCAATATCTCGCTTATTAATGACTTTTTTTCGATGAAATTTTTTATTGCAGGGACTCTTAGCAATCACACAATATTGATCTTGTTGATGTCATAGACAATTATTGGTTGGATCATAAACTTATATATACTGCCCTGTCTTATTACTTGACATCAATACACATCTAAAAAAAGTCTTCATGCCTGATTGTGTTCACTATATTCACCTGTAAACTAAGCATGATCCTGCCTACTAAAAGATGTATACGGTGAGCACAATGGCCCCTGGCCGTTTCATTATTCAAAACTGAGGTTAGGAAGGAAAAGACATGCATTTAGGCCTTACCTCAATCCTAGCCAACCCCTATCCCTAGCTGACCCAACCCTAATCCTAATCCTTGTTAAACCCTTCGGCCTACCCTAGCCGTCAACCCCCTACCTCAACCCTCGAGCACATCCCGCATGCAGACCCACGCACGGCCCTCATCACGCACTCCTGTCCAATCCCAGTATCCATTACACAACCCATCGATAGATCGCGCTGAGCCATCGACCGATGCTTGCACAAACGACAGAACCATAGATGGCGCTGCGCGATCAATCTATAGGGCAAATCGGTCGATAATGCCTAACATATACAGTAGAACCTCTCTATTAAGGACACCTTCGGGACTGGCAAGTGCTGTCCTTAATAGAGAGTCGTCCTGATTAGAGAGGTCAAATTGAATAGAAACTACCAATTTGGGACCAAAACTAGTGTCCTTAATAGAGAGGTTGTCCTAATAGAGAGGTGTCCGCTAAGGGAGGTTCCACTGTATATTCAGATAGAGGCAAACAAGTCTCTTTTGACAGAATGACGATAAGTTCAAACCAAAAGTTCACTATTTCGAGAATTACACCAAAATAACGCACATGTATCGACAACTCTTTAATATGTTCTTCATTTAACACACAAATGCTGCAATGCTTGGTCTTCACTGACACATCCTATTTGTGACCACAAACCAGACGACAATGACGTCGTAAGGTGACAAAGTTTCTCTGAAAATGAATTTTCATCTATTCAAATTCGTCTATATCTGCTACTAGTCTAAGCTCGCAATTAGCCACTTTCAATTGACATTATATACACATTACACAAATGATATATGCGGAAATTAACAAACTCACGTAAAGGCCTCGCAACTGTGCTAGCTTTATGATTAAGTGAAAAGGGCAAAGGCGGTATAATGCGATAACTTTGGTCATGAGACCCGGTGCAGGATGTTCTTTCGGTAAAACGCCATGTTGTTCAATGAAGTTTTTGCAACGTCAAAAAACATAACGTCTAAACAATGAGAAATGCGCAACCCACGGACAACAATAAACGCAAACTTCATCACAGATGACGTCATACTATGATGCCAGTAGATGACGTCATTATACTCTTAGCAAGTGCGCAAGCGTACTTAGTTTCGGACATGTACGGATGTCTATTCATCATGTACGAATCACCGCGGTTTTTGAACGAGTCGCCCGTATTTGAATCTTATTGGAACAAGGGGGTTAATACAATTTGTAGTTGTTATTTTTTGTTTGATGGAAAATGTCAGTTGATGTCTTCTTTCAATATCATTTCCACCATTGCGCCATAATGTAATGGGTATGAGTAGTCTTTAGTATGTTGCAACAATAGAACCTCCAACAATGACCTTTTGCTTCGTTTGGGGTTTTCTTATATAATTTTTTTGGAATAAACCATTTTTTAGCTCACCTGGGTGAGCTTATGCCGTCACGTCTTGTCCGTCGTCCGTCGTCGGGCTGTCTGTCGGGCCGTCCGTCCGGCGTCCGTCAACAATGGTGGCACGTTTGCTCACCATTGAGTCTAGGAGGTTGAAACTTGGTGTGTGGATGGATTATGACAGCATGACCTGACATACCGAAAATCATTGCAATTTGACCTACTTTCTGGGCTCCAGGCGGCCATCTTTGAAAACCTTATTTTGTCAATATCTCATGAATGCTGATAGCTAGGATCTTGAATTATTTTTCTGTGGATACCTCTGAAGAGACTACATGACATAATACCCGGGTTTTTGATTTGACCTACTTTTCAAGGTTACAGAGGTCAAACTCTATAATTTCACCGCAGATCAATTTAACCTCCATATGTCATTTCATCTGCAATTTAATGATTCCCAGGTGAGCACAATGTCCCCAGGACATTTCATTGTAAAATAAAATTCCCCAGTGGTCCACTCTCAATTATGTGTGGAGGATCATTGTAACCTGAGTTTTTAATAGACCTTTTCCAACAATCTTAAATCCCAGCCCATTTTGCTGGCATTGTTTTTCATCAACCCGAAGTAAGCTTTGCAACAATCTTCACTGTTCATTGACGCCAACAGGTAAAAGCTTTTGTCTTTATACTCGCATCTCACCTATCTGACTAGATGTTTTCTTACTCCTTTCAGAGACAACTCCAGCTACAGAAACACGGAGTTCTTCATGAGGTAGCCACTAGGGGGAACTGACATGCCTATCACATCCTTGACTCAACAATTGTCTTGTTTAATTCATTGGACAAATAGACAGATAAACATGATGCCACTCAGATTAACAATCTTTGAAAGAAGTATGGCTCAAGCTTCACTTTTTACAATTTAGAACATGTAAATGGATAAGTTTTGTTGTTTTGTTGTTAAGACATCTTACCAAAACTGTGTCTGCACTAACACCAAAGAAATGCCCACCGAAGTCACCTCAACAGCAATGTTACCTTTGTCAGGAAATTAGAATACTTTCACAACAAAAGGCAAATGTACGTAGATCAGAGATGTATCAATTCATTAACTCATTGAACAGCAGGTAGTTATTGAGTACCTAAGCCTGTCATCCCAACTACAATATTATTGCATTCTCTTCCCAGCATTTATCCCTGTATATGGTGTACATACCTCCTACTACTACTACCTAAAATAAAACATTTACAATTGATATCATATTTTGGGTTCAATCTGTACATCTTTTTTTAGTTGCTCCTTGACCCCTGGTGTTGTCTCTGATATGATATTCCACACTCCTTGTATCCAGATACAACTGGTGTTGTCTATGATAATGATATTTCACAGTCCTTGTATCCGGATGCGATTGGTGTTGTCTCTGATATGATATTCCACAGTCTTTGTACCCAAATGTGGTTGGTGTTGTCTATGACATGATATTTCACAGTCTTTGTATCCGGATGCGACTGCGGATGTCTCTGATATTATAGTCCACAGTCCTTGTATCCAGATACATCTGGTGCTGTCTCTGATATGATATTTCACAGTCCTTGTATCCAGATGTGACTAGTGGTGTCTCTGATATGATATTCCACAGTCTTTGTATCCTTGCTTTGTATCCAAATGTGGTTGGTGTTGTCTATGACATGATATTTCACAGTCTTTGTATCCAGATGCAACTGCGGTTGTCTCTGATATTAAAAGTAGTAGTTCCGCCTATCATAAAACCCCGTGTTTTTTCAAGACTTACACCTATCAGTGTTGTAAGATAATGGTTAATAGCCCCGGCGACAGGTGCGCTGTAGGTAGGGAGCTCTCCTGTGTTTCTTTCCCATTGGAGGGAATTTCGCATGCGCAATACCGAGGCAGAGACAAGACCACTAATGAATATTCATAGGTTGGAGGGTCGAGGCCTATCAATTAGACAAGTGCATGTTTTTTACTCTCAAGTACATATTTGGAGAGGTATTGAAAAAATATTTGTTGTGGCAAGTCTACAGATATAAAGAAATTATTTGATGAAAAAATTAATTTCGAATTTTGCTAATTGGATAATAGGTGGCGTGTTTTGAGTTTTTCCTGCCAGTTGGCTGAAAAGAGTGGAAATATCAAAGTCTGTCTAATTTGTCGATTATAAAACAATTTCCGTGGTCAATCACCATTTTAAATCGCACCAGTTACTTGCAAGACTAACCCGTATATCATATCCGAATTTCAGTTTCACTACTTGACGCATTCTTTGATGCGTCGCGGTCAAACATTGACAATTTAACTGCTAAAAGGCTTAAAAAATCAATTGTGGTCTTGTCTCGGCAACTACACCGCGCCATATGTCGCCGGATCTTAGAACTTGCAATGGCCGTGTCTATTCAGATCCCACCTATCAAAAAACCCGTGTTGAACACGGGTCTAAATTAGCCCCTGATTAGCCCCATCGAGCTCGATGGGGCTAATCAACACGGGGATTTGACACATGGGTCTATTTAGACACGTCAATTCATAGGGTGTAAGCGCAAAAGACACGGGGATTTGATAGGTGGAAGTACAACTAGAGTCCACAGTCTTTGTATCCGGATGCAACTGCGGTTGTTGTTGATATTATATTTCACAATCCTTGTATCCGGATGCGTTTTGTGTTCTCCTGATATGATAGCCCACACTCCTTGTATCTGAATGCGACTGGTGTTGTCTCTGCTATGATAGTCCACAGTCCTTTGAACGAGATGTGACTGGGGTTGTCCCTGAAATGATCGCCCACAGATGTTGTATCCAAATGTGACTGGTGTTGTCCTTTCATCACAAGCGACACCACGTGATGAACCATGCTCTGCCGTTTCGTGTTAGACGCCATTACCGGACGGACACACCGATTTAAAGTCGAGAAGGACAATAAAATATACGCTCAGCGAGCAAGGCATGGCAAGGATGCCAAAAGTCGAGTAGGACTAGAAAATAAACAGTCCAGAAGGGCTATAAAATAACAGTCGAGGAGGACTCTATGGGTTCGTCTAGATTCATGAGAGAAGGCGATGAATTAGTGCCAATATATGTCGCGTGTAATGATCATGGTCAACATGATGTTATGGTGCTGTTTGTGGTAGATGTTATCGAGTTTGCATCGTGATATTCATGGAAGTTGATTAGGGCAAGGAGTATGCCATTTGTTGCAGGCGTTACTGCCCTTTATTTCTTTGGTTGAGTGCGTGTGTAAGCATGGTGTAGTTGGGCTATACCCCATGGATGGTATATAACAATAGAAGAAGAATAGGTTATGTCGTTTAGACGACATGAAAAAAGCCACGATCCGATTGAATCCGAATGTGATCTAAATTGTGAGCCGTCACAGAAAACCCAGGCGCATGTCGCTCTGAGCATGGCAGGTTGAAACGGACTGTTTATTCATATCTCTATTGTCTGCTTTTTGTGAAATATGAGCACATCAATTTCTTCCATTTTCTCCTGGTGTCATTTAAGGTTCATCTTCTGTGCGACATGCGCCTGGTTTTGTCGTCTAAATGCAAAATGAAGGTGGTCCCATCCGGATTACAAAAAAAACATCGATCGAGGTAGTTTTAATCTAGATGTATCCGGATGCATGCAGATTAAAAGCTTTGGCTAAACCCAAATGGATACCGAATCCGGATTTAGTTTACCTGGGCGCATGCGCACTAACGTTTTTTTAACGTTTTTTAAAATTCATTTACAAGCAACATGTATTGGACAGTTCCATATCTTCATAAATGCGTCCAGATGAGACCGGATTGCGCTGATTGTCTAAATCACGCGCAATTTTTGAGACCTGAATTGTGGTTCGATCGGATCGCATCCGGATCCGATCTGAATGGGTTTTTTGCAGTCTAAACGGAACCTAAGCCATAGGCTCTGACTATATAACTATATTATTCTTACATCTAATAATGCTTGTTGAAGGTGTGCATGGAAATATAGTTTTGCTTGGCTGAATTTTGGCTGGTCTTCGTATATTCATATTGTTGTAGCAGGGGACAAGCCCCTCTTAGTGAGTGTATGTGATTACTTGGTCAAGGTGCTGTGCGAAGTTTCTCTACATAAGTCAGACACTTATGTACCGGAAAGTTTCGGTGACACTTATATTGGGTTACACTTATATTGGGTTATATATCTGTAGATCTACTAGTGCAGCCAGTGCGGAACCTGCGGCCACTATAGATCCTGCGTTGAATCACTCGCCAAAGTAGAGGACGTAGATTGATGTACCGAAACAGAAAGGGGTGGCGATAAATGAGGAAGTACGAAGCAAAAGGTGAGGCCGCTGGCCACCCAAAAATGAACCAAATGAGTCGCTCTTGCTGCTACTATTAGATGAATTGGCGGCGGTTGCCGAGACGTCCGATGATAGTAGTGCTCTCATCTTTCAAGAGGTTGCGAGACAAGCCAAACAAAATCAGGGTAGAATTGATTTGACTGTGTTCACCTTATCGGTGTTGGGCGGGGGTGCTTTTTGATATCGACGCTTAAAGCATTGTCAAGGAGCAAGAAGAAGGTGAAGAACAGAAAGTGACTCGGATTCGACTCAGCTCGAAAGAGACCAACATCCCCCACAAGCAGGTGGTACAACACAACCACCAGTTCAGGTTACCCTTACCCTCCCCCTCCGTATACGCCCTATCCAATCTATGGGGGTTATACGGGTTATTCATAGGGGCTATGGGAGGCCCTATAGAGGTAATTATAGAGGTAGTAAGGGCAGAGGTAAGGAATGGAGTCCTAAGTCTAATTGGTAAAGTAGGTGAATGCGAGCTCCCTCATATCATAATGTCATGGTAGAACCCTCAAAACCGAGGCCCTGACGTGATAAATGGTATTTGAATTGTTGGATTAAGGATTGCCCGGTTAAATTAGAAACATTGCGAGATTTGCATAGGATTGTCTTTCTTCCAGTAAACGATGCTGATTCGTGACTATTTTTTCATGGACGTATGAATTTAATGAAGGTATCTTGGCTTCATGTTTTTCTGTGAACTAAACCTGAAATTTTCTCACTGGAATAGGGATTTTCCAACACACTATCATATGGAATAAATTTAACATTCTTCTGGAACATTCTAGAAATTCTCGAACCTTCTTAATACATCACTCGACGTCTCTCCGCGCAAGCGAAGGTTACTGAATGTGAAACCTACGTCACTTCCGATCTGTACAGATTTCTGTACTGCTCTTTTGTGTTTTGAAGAAAGAGTCATTGACTCTTCGTAATTGACGGCGGAGGCGCAGGTGAAGGCGGGGGCGTATGGAATGACGCAGATAACGGAGTAATCCCAGGACAATTGGCTGAAGATTAGGAACCTAAACAAAATAGAGAGACGTGTATTTGTTATTGAAGTCCTTCCGTTGGGCATATCGTCTCGAAAATGACCTCTGATGAGGAGATTTTGGTTTGTAAAAGTAAGTAGTGGATGCTTACCTGGGTTTCTTGTTATGGTTTTGCGGTGTAGTTTGACTCCGAAAAAATTGTCACATCCAGAAAACATTGTCACATCCAGAAGAAATTGATGACATATCAAGAAGACATTATCACATCGTCAAAGATGATCAAAATTTAAATGATGAAAATTAAGTCAATACATAACGGACATGACGTGGATTAAGTCAAAGATGATGAAAATTGAAGTCATAGATGATGAAAATTTAAGTAATAGATGACAAAATGTAAGTCATAGGTGACGTAAATTAAGTCAATACACAGGTGACGTCAATGACGATGCATTAGCATTAGCATAACCATATTAGCATTTGTATGAAGGACACCCCTAAGATCGAGAGTGACAATAATCTCAAGATCAATGTGTTCAAGTTACAGAACGTAACTGCTAAAAACATAAGTGAGGCAAAACTCGAACCATTCAGGGAATGGTAAGAACTATGACGATGACGATGTCACCGATCTGCTTTATTTCAGGACAATGTCATGTACAAAACAGACATCAATACGTTCTTAAGGACTGGTACTAATACTTTGTATCTGTGTAGAAGGTATATGAATTACTTTCATCGTAGGTCTACACTAGAAAACTGTGATAAATCTCGTGTGATTTACATCGTGCGGGTGCCGCGGTGTCCCACGTCTTGTACTTACATGTAAATACGATTAGTTGCTGCTTGGGTCTTCTTTTGCCGTCAGGTCTTGGTCTCAGTATGTCATCTACCAAACCGGGAAGAGAACGGACCTTTTATACTGCGCGCCTGTCACGTGGCTGGCTGATGCCGCCTGCTAAGCACTTGACCTCAGCCAATCCCGCGGCGGCGCGACCGGGCGAGACAAAGCGACGGTTCTTACCACAAAACCATGAGAAAAAAATGTGAGAAAGCGAAAGCGAGAAACCACATGGGTTCTGGTAAGATTATCTTTACAGTAATGTAAGATGAACCCGAACCCGTACACGAACCCGAACCCGAACCCGAAACCGAACCCGAACCCGAACTTAAGTTTGAAAAACACTTATTAACGAATCGAGTTCCATTTGCGATCTCTGCTGATTTTGAATCAATCGATACAGCTGTGGCGAAGACAGTAGTTATCCTAGTAAGAAACACAACGCATCAGCAGTTGAAGTTTATATTCACACCGATTTTAAAAGAGAGACTTCAGAGCTCAGGACAACTTTGCATTTTTGAATCACTTATTATAGTCAAATTTGAGTGAACATAATTTTTTTTGTGTTTGCCGACTCCTTTCCTTACTTATAACAGTTTTTAGCTCAGCTGACA